>NC_056435.1:28124094-28451594 GCF_018296145.1 Oncorhynchus tshawytscha | reverse complement strand
TTTGTCAGAGGCTCACATTTTATTGATGCGTCATACATGGTTATAAGTCGTCTTGTCTGAAAGCACTTTAAAAACATCTGCCAAACTGTTTTGATTGAATCGCTACGAATCCTTGAATGATTTGGGTTCAAATGTGAAGAATGGAATGTGGAGATCTCTATTACATATGACTGAGAACTGGGTTGCCTCAGAAAGTCAGTGAAATATAGTCGTTGGAATATTGCCCTCGTTTAAGACTCCCTGTAGATTGAGCAATTTTGAATAGTTCCCCAGACTTGATTTCACCCGTATGATGTAATCAAATGCATTAATTTGAAATATGTAGCGGCGGTGATCGTGTGTGGAGGATTGCCAAAAACGTTCCACCATGATGATGTTAGTTTTTTTTTTTGTTTAAGGTTTGATAATTGGAGTCATGGCTGTAGATGGGGAGAGCAGAAGCCACTGTGTTCCAGTAATAAGGATGGCCTTGAAAAGTTGCTTCAGTTCTTATGTTCCTTGCAGCTGCAAACAGACCGCAGTAAGGTCATTTGATTGCTGTTTTTTTTTCTGTACCTACAGTCAAGGGTGGCTGGGAAGGTAGTGTATCTTCTTCAATGTCATCTATATGTAGACCTATTACATGTTATACTTTGACAAAGTGTTGTACTTTTGATTATGATTAGTCCCTATCTATCCCATGATGTGCTATATAGAGGAATTCTGTCCCTGTTTACAATGCTCACCCCACTGTTGTTCCTTCTGGACCATCTGCCTTTTACAGCTGAGGTAGAGGAGAGGGATATGACTCAAGTGCTTGTAGCATGTTTGAAAAAAAACTGTAATTGAACTATATATATATATATTATAAAGCTAATTTATGATATTTCCGTTGCCTTCCTGCACCGGTGTTCCTGATAATTCTCTTCGGAGTGAAATTAATGGAGAATCTTCTAATATATGTTTGAGGATGAATGAACAAAGACGTATCCCTGTTGACCTCATTATGTAAAACATATTGTTCTAATTGATATATTAAAGCCTTTTTCAATTTGCCGTCTGTGCTGCCATGTATGATTTAATATGTTTTGGTTATGTCCTTTTTAACTTTAGTCATCGTACTTTCGGGCATCTGTTTTGAGCCAGGCGAGGCACAGATTTGCTCATCTTGGTCAAATGGTGGTGAGTATTTAGGCCTATTTGGGAGGCATAGTGATATGTCGAACAGTAATTATGCACCGTCTGCCTGAAATGTAGTCTATTTCAGAAACACTGATACACTACTTATACAGTGCCTTCAGAAAGTATTCAGACCCCTTGACTTTCTCCTCATTTTGTTACATTACACTTATTCCAAAATGTATTAAATGTTTTTTTCTTATCAATCTACACACAATACCCCCATAATGGGTATTTATAAAAAAAAATGTCACATTTACATAAGTAGTCAGACCCTTTACTCAGTACTTTGTTGAAGCACCTTTGCCAGCGATTACAGCCTCGAGTCTTCTTTGGTATGACGCTACAAGCTTGGCAGCGAATCATGTTTTTCAGGGTCTGAGTGTCTTCAGGTGACTTTTGTCAAACTCCAAGCGGGCTGTCGTGTGCCTTTTACTGAGAAGTGGCTTCCGTCTGGCCACTACCATGAAGGCCTGATTGATAGAGTGCCGCAGAGATGGTTGTCCTTCTGGAAAGTTCTCCCATCTCCACAGAAGAACTCTGGAGATCTGTCAGAGTGATCATCAGGTTCTTGGTCACCTCCCTGACCAAGGCCCTTCTCCCCAGATTGCTCAGTTTGTCCGGGCGGCCAGCTCTAGGAAGAGTCTTGGTGGTTCCAAACTTCTTCCATTTAAGACTGATGGAAGCCACTGTGTTCTTGGGGACCTTCAATGCTGCAGACATTATTTTGGTACCCTTCCCCAGATCTGTCCCTTGACACAATCCGGTCTTGGAGCTCTACAGCCAATTCCTTGGACCTCATGGCTTGGTTCTTGCTCTGACGTGCACTGTCAACTGTAGGACCTTATATAGAAGGGTAACATTTTGTAGAAACCTGTTTTCGCATTGTCATTATGGTGTATTGTGTTTAGACTGAGGGACATTTTCTTTTACATTTAATCCTCTTTAGAATAAGGCTGTAACGTAACAAAATGTGGGAAAAGAGAAGGGGTCTTCTCGACATGCCAAAGAATAGATATGAATTTCTTCAATCAAGATCAAAAGTTACCTGAAGCGTGATTAGCCCCCTCTAGATGAACTATCTTGCTGTAATGCTAAAGCTGTAGTCTGTCATTATTTGTTTGCTGTAGAGCCAGAATATTACCTGAGGCATTGCTGCTGGAGTTGGCTTGTGGTCAGAGTGAACATTTATTCCTTAGTCTACCCTTGACAGAGTACATCATGTAATATTCTGGGTGGCTGATAAAGCTAGGCCTATCTTGGCATTGGCATGTTGTGACCAATTGGAATGTTCTCTTTAAAAAAAAAAAAAAGTTTAGATACTGTAATCAAGGCGTATCAAAAGTTATATGTGGACTGTCAGAGGACCATGGCTGGCTTGCTAGCTCCTGTGATTTGAGTCTATTTTGAGTGTAGCACACTTGTCAGTAAATTTGACATGTGAGTCATCTCATGCCTACAGCCCTCTCCTCGTTCCTCTGCGTGGGTGATACCTTGTGAAAGGCTTGTTCTGGGACAGGCAATAGAGCCTTGACACTTTTCAGTCAGCCTCATGAACAACAATGACCTGTGTGCAAATGAGTCGTGAGTCACCTATCAGTATGCAAACTGCTGAAGAGTCACTGAATTTTCTACTTGAAAGTTATGAGCACTGCATACAAATTGCATCAGATTTATTCTGACAGTGGAATCGCTGTCTTTGTTCCAGGAGATGTATTGTTTCAGTGCAGCTTGACCAGGAAATGACCTCATCAGAAAATCAGCGTTATGGCCAGGACACCGTGACCTTGAGACGTCTAAGACTGGTGCTAAAACAGCAACACAAGTTAGAAATCAATATGACCAGAGGTCAGAGTTAATAATAGATTTGAGTACTAGATTAAAAGCTTTAAAGTAACATAGAAATGTTTACCATCTGCCATTAAATTACACAATGTTAACCACCTGTGAGCTTTGTTTTCAGGTTTTTACAGCATGCAGTCTAAACTGCATTTTATCAGGGATGGAGTGCATTCATCTGACACGAACCCTCAAGACATTTATTTCGAGGTGTAAACTTTGGTGCTGATGTTGGACATGCGGGGGATTCTCTAGCCACTTCCTCAATCCTACCTGTCTTTTTCATTACTGCTGCTGCCAGTCATCAGAAAGACGAAACTCGCTGTAGTCCACAGGGCTCATATTTATTATGCCACTACGTCAGTTTCTACTACACCCTTCCCTCTGTTTTGATTTAAATATTGAGAATAGCAATATTATTGGTACCATTATTGTTAGATAACATTCTGGTCAGTCTCTCCCTGTCTTTTCAGATCTGTATGATACCATGGACAAAGTAAGTGTCGTTCACAATGAAATAAAATGTGTCTTTTACTGGCAAGTAAAGCAGGTTAGCTTACTGGATGCAATGCTGTGCATCTCCGTCACATTGATGCTGCGTTGCCATGAATACGCTTAGAGTCAGGTTCTGGCCTGCGTGCATCTGTGCCGAAATTAGTTTTGTCCAAGCCCCATCCGTCACACTCTCTCACACGCGTTAATGGCCTTGAATTTTATTAGATTTTTGATTGATCAAGCCCACACACTAGACGAGCAAGGAGCGGCAACATTAAACCGTACTGGTCGCGGGAGAATTGGAATGTCTTCAGGACTAGAACTTCTCTAATGAATTTGTATCACTAGAAAGGTGTGTGGAGCTATACGGTTGATAGACGAATGACGGATTGAATGTCGTGTGTGTGTGAATTTGATTTGAGAGGGTCTTTATTCAGTGGGCTGGTGCGACGTGTTTATCTTTCCCCTGGTGCCATGGCGGTTTGGTTTATGGTTCCCTCGTGGGTCGGTGTTGTTGTTTATGGGTGCTCTGCAGCCCGTGTGTGTTGGGAGAGGAGCGCTGTGCCATGCCCCAGCTGTCAGAATGAAATATCATTGCACTCCTGATTGCTGTGTACAGGGCCTCAGCCGGATTCATAAAAATGCAATCCCATGCAGCTCTGTACCAGGCTGGCAGAGAGCACTAAATAAACTATGATACAGAGGAAAGCTGGCAGATTTAGAAAGTGCATGGACACACTACTAATGCTGCAGATATAAAGTACCACGCAAATTCAGCATAACCGTAAGACCGCAGTGTTTATCGCTTGTGAATTTAGACAGGAACCTATCCTAGTCCTAAAGGGGTGCAGTTTCTGCAGCGCTGTAAGCCTCATCGCTCTGTAACCTCCGTTGTTCCAAACACTCTGCTGCTCCTAAACCCTGAGGAATATAGTAGTCTGTCTTCTCAATAGGAAAGTGTCAGCGAGCTCTGTGGGAGGGGCATGACTGCTGCTGCTCACACATCACAGCGCCCAGCCTTCTGTGTCCTAAAAAAAGCTTTCCCAGTCCTGACTTCCTGTTCAAAGAGAATGGCATTAAAGCCAACGAAGTTCGAGAGGGGATGAATAATGAATTCCAGTGGGCGTCACTCCGAGTTAGGCAGAGATGTCAGTGAGGAGCCATCTTCTCTGTGTCTGTCGTTGCTCATGTCATGCAACAGCTGAGCCTGTACCAGAGACTCAGTTCATATCTGGCCCTATAGCATCTATTTTCCTCTGTCCATCTGCATGTGTGTTTGTGCATGTGTGTCAGTTACCTACACTATGTGGTGAACTGTTCACCTACTTGAACGTCTTAGATTGGCTGAATGTTCACCTGAAGATGGTCGAAGCATGTGTATGCCTATGGCTAATTATTCACTTGACAAGCTAATGTCGAAGGCCAGATCTTTTTACATGCAGGCCCCCTGCTTTAGCTAGCCAACCGAGCGCTGATCTCCCACGGTTGGAGTGTCCTGCTCTAACGTTTCCTGATTTTTATTATTATTTTTATTCAAAAAGGAGGATGTGAGTTCTATGGCCAGGTCCCCTCAGTGTGTGAGAGGGCTCAGTGACAATGGGCTTCCCGGGAAAGTTTTGCTAACAGGGAAATAGCCTGTCGGAGGAGCTGGCTGACATCCCGCAAAAGGCTCAGGACCTGAACAGAACGGAGAAAGAGAGGTGGACTCACTGAGAGGAATATGGGTTTCGGTGCCATAATTCAATTATTGTATAGGAATAATTGTGTCATCATTTGTCTGAGGGTGGCGGTTTCCATGCCAACACCTACATAAATAATGAGCACTACGCTTCAAGGTGCCTCAGGATCTGAGGTAATATTCTCTCAATTAAATTGGATATTCCCTTCATTTCAACAGGTGGACATTAATGTGTTTTCAGATGCGTATAAGCATTGGCACTCATCTCATTAAATGCAATTAGTCAAATGCAACAGCAGAGCTGTTTCTGTACAGACTATATGTAACAGTATAATACATTAATAATGGTTTCAAGTAAGCTACTTGCTCGTTTTCAGTTCATATTCAGTGTTTTCGGTTCTGCTTTTTGAAGGTGAAGCCTTAGGTGACAAATATAGAATTCATACTTGTATGCAACCTCTTTCTCCCTCATCCCGTTTTCCAGCACCAGGGAGAAATGAAGAGCTGGGGTTGCAGAAATCCGTTTCCCAGCAGCAGCTCCGGCTCTAAGATGGATAGAGGGGGTTTGCAATGGGAGGGAGGGAGAGAGATGTTATTGCTGAAGCACAGCAAATGAGGGCTATAGAGAGGGGAGGGTTGAGGAACGGAGGGAAGGCAAAGGGAGGGGAGAAAGGGGGCATGCTCAACAGATCAGAGAACAACAATCGTCTTTCCACCACCCATGCCCAGAATACAAGGCTCCTGCCTACTGCCAACACGCAGGGAGGAAGAGAGAGAGGGGAGGGAGGTGTGACTTTCACCTGCTGGAGAATCCAGCCTGTGTCTGCTCTGCTCTCTGCCTTCAGCTACTGAACCTGCTGTCAACCTTGCATAGACATAGAGCAAGATCACAGCACTACTGGAACAGCTGCACTCAGGGCTCTCTCTCTGCTGCTTCCTCCAACACTCCGGCACTCTCTCACTCTTAACACACACACTCACAGGCACACACACACGCAGGCACGTCCAGAACTCTACCACGCAAGCGCTCACACACACACACTCACGCAGGCACACCCCCTCTCTGTCTGTGCAGTGAGAAGCTCTGCCCGTGTCGGTGGACTGTTTCTCTCTCTGGCGGCAGCAGTACTAGCAGCAGGACTGGTCCAGTGGAGGGCAGTCAACCCGCTCTCTCCAGACTCCAGGACAGCTCATGCTCTGGACTTTGGAAGCCTTCAACAAGCCTCTCTCCCTTTCTTTCTTTCTTTCTTTTTTTCTTTCTCTTTCTCTCCTCTTTTTGCTTCTCTTTCTCTCCCCTCTCTCTCCGCCTCGACGTGACGCAGTGTTTCTGACCTTCATCCCCCTCGTGTGCACAGCGTGGGCCAGTGGGACAGCCATGGAGGACACCCTCACCTGCAGCCCTGCCACCTTCTCCCAGGTGTTCGGACGTCAGGGACAGCTCATGCAGGCTAGTGAGTAACCAAACATACACCTTTGTTAAACATGTCAGTGTTTTATCCCCCATCGGCTGCCTGGAGATCACTCCCAGATCAGGTCGATAACAAGCCTGCTCTGTCTGTCAGTTTTAACGGATCTCCTGGCTGTCACTTCAGCTGGTGCTTGGAGAGACTGTTTCAGATAGAGATGAGGCTGAGATGGGATTACTGTTGCTCTAGTCTCTCTGGAGTAAATTGGTGTTTCTATGTACTGTAGGTTGATATGAAGGGAAAATGCAGTGGTCTGCACCCAGGGGCTTTAGGTTGCAGGATGTTTTGTTTTTGTGCCCATGTGGAACTGTGCAGTTTGTGTAGTAGTCGGGTACTCATGGTTAATACCTCTGTTGCTGTGTTGAGTTGAAACAATGGCAGGGCTGAGTGAAACACTAGTACGGCTGATACATGTCAAGTGTTGGTACAGTATGTGGAGGAGGGGGTTCATTATATTAAAGCGGTGTCATCTCACAGCAGTGTTGTCACCCAAGACACTCTTCACAGTACGGACACACACCACTTTTTTATTTTCACGACCGTAAAAAATACATGTATATTGCTCCCTTGTTTGACAAGTTAAAATTGGAGCCCGACTGATATAGGATTTTTGGGTCCGATTCCAATTTTAGGGAGGCGGATTACTGAGGTATCTGCCGATATATCGTTTTTTTAGCGGAGGAATGAAAAACAGACATTTTTTACACTAATTGTGCCCCAAAGGATTAACAGATACTCTAAATGATGATTTATTGAGCTGAAATAAAAGACCCCAGAAATGTTCCATACACTCAAAGCTTATTTCTCTCAAATGTTGGGCACAATTTGTTTACATCCCTGTTAGTGAGTGTTTCACCTTTGCCAATATAATCAAATTGGCTTGCTGATTGCAGGAATGTCAACCAGAGTTGTTGCCAGGGAATTTAATGTTAATTTCTCTACCATAAGCTGCCTTAACGTCGTTTTAGAGAATTCGGCAGTACGTCTAACCAGCTACACAACCGCAGACAAAGTGTAACCTCACTAGCCCAGGACCTCCACATCTGGATTCTTCACCTGCGGGATTGTCTGAGACCAGCCACCCAGACAGCTGATGAAACTGTGGGTTTTCAAACTGAAGAATTTCTGCACAAACTGTCAGAAACCGTCTCAGGGAAGCTCATCTGCGTGCCCCCATTTCGCAAGGATCGGTACACAATTCCTGGAAGCTGAAAACACAATTCCTGGAAGCTGGCCTACATACTTAGCAGTCATGTCACCCGTTGAGCAGGCTTGGGATGCTCTGGATTGACGTGTACGACAGCATGTTCCAGTTCCCACCAATATCCAGCATCTTTGCACAGCCATTGAAGAGGAATGGGACAACATTCCACAGGCCACAATCAAGAGCCTGATCAACTCTATGCGAAGGAGATGTGTCGTGCTGTATGAGGCAAATGGTGGTCACACATATGCATATCTGTATTCCCAGTCATGTGAAATCCACAGATTAGGGCATAATACATTTATTTCAATTGACTGATGTCCTTATATGAACTAAAAAATAAATAAATAAAGTCTGTCAGTCTACACACAATACCCCACAATACCCCATAATGACAAAGCAAAAACAGGTTTTTAGATTTTTTTTTGCAAACGTATTACAAATAAAAAACAGATCTTACATAAGCATTCAGACCCTTTGCTATGAGACTCAATTGAGCTCAGGTGCATCCTGTTTCCATTGAGCATCCTTGAAATATTTCTACAACTTGATTGGAGTCCACCTGTGGTAAATTCAATTCATTGGACATGATTTGGAAAGGCACACACCTGTCTATATAAGGTCCCACAGTTGACAGTGCATGTCAGAGCAAAAACCAAGCCATGAGGTCAAAGGAATTGTCTGTAGAGCTCCGAGACAGAATTGTGTCGAGGCACAGATCTGGGGGAACGGTAAAAAAACATTTCTGCAGCATTGAAGGTCCCCAAGAACCCATTGGCCTCCATCATTCTTAAATGGAAGAAGTTTAGGACCGTCAAGGCTCTTCCTAGAGCTGGCTCTTCCCCGGCCAAACGGGGATTAGGGCCTTGGTCAGGGAGGTGACCAAGAACTCAATGGTCACTCTGACAGAGCGTGACCTCTAGAGGTCCTCTGTGGATATGGGAGAACATTCCAGAAGGACAACCATCTCTGCAGCACTCCACCAATCAGGCCTTTATGTCAGAGTGGCCAGATGGAAGCCACTTCTCAGTAAAAGGAACATCACAGCCTGCTTGGAGTTTGCCAAAAGGCACCTTAAAGGACTCTGACCATGAGAATCAAGATTCTCTGGTCTGATGAAACCAAGATTGAACTCTTTGGCCTGAATGCCAAGCATCATGTCTGGAGGAAACCAGGTACCGCTCATCACCTGGCCCTACGGTGAAGCATGGTGGTGGCAGGATGATGATGTGGCGATATTTTTTCAGCAGCAGGGACTGGGAGACTAGTCAGGATCGAGGGAAAGATACATGGAGCAATGTATAAAGAGATCCTTGATGAAAACCTGCTCCAGTGCGCTCAGGACCTCAGACTGGGGAGAATGTTCATCTTCCAACAGGACAATGACCCTTTGCACACAGCCAAGACAATGCAGGAGTGGCTTTGGGACAAGTCTCTGAATGTCCTTGAGTGGCCCACCCAGAGCCCGTACTTGAACCTGATCGAACATCTCTGGAGAGACCTGAAAATAGCACAGCAACGATGCTCCCCATCCAACCTGACAGAGCTCGAGGGGATCTGTAGAGAAGAATGGGAGAAACTCCCCAAATACAGGTGTGCCAAGCTTGTAGCGTCATACCCCAGAAGACTTGAGGCTGCAATCGCTGCCAAAGGTGCTTCAACAAAGTACTGAGTAAAAGGTTTGAATACTAAATGTGATATTTCAGTTTTTAATTTTTTGCAAACATTTCTAAAAACCTGTTTTTTCTTTGTCATTATAGGGTGTTGTGTGTAGATTGATGAGGGAAAAAACAATGTAAATTTTGGGGGGATAAGTAACGTAACAAAATGTGGGAAAAATGAAGTGGTCTGAATACTTCCCGAAGGCACTGCATGTTATTCATTACAAAATTCAGGCAAATGCTTGCCACACTGGTTTTAGTCACACATTTTAATTTAGAAAGCTAGCCAACGTTAGCTACTTATCTCATCATGAATGCAAGTGCATGGCCTGAATGATAGATCTGCACCACCTGTCTTGCTTTTTGCAGATGGCATATTTTGGGTAAACTAACTGAATAAGCCCGGGCAGTAACAGTATATTTTTTTGTATCAATGGCGTGTGTTCACTTTGGCACCAATCAATCTAGTGTTAGCACATAAGTAGTACAAATTGCCAAAAGTGTGTGGACACCTGCTTGTCGGATATCTCTTTCCAAAATCATGGGCATTAATATGGAGTTGGTCCCCCCCCATTGCTGCTATAACAGTCTCCACTCTTCTGGGAAGGCTTTCCTCTATATTTCGGAACATTGCCACAAAAGCATTAGGGAGATCCGGCACTGATGTTGGGATATTAGGCCTGGCTCGCAGTCGGTGTTCCAATTCATCTCAAAGGTGTTCTATGGGGTTGCGGTCAGGGCTCTGTGCAGGCCAGTCAAGTTCTTCCACACCGATCATGACAAACCATTTCTGTATGTACCTCGCTTTGTGCACGGGGGAATTGTCATGCTGAAACAGGAAAGGGCCTTCCCTAAACTGTTGCCACAAAGTCTGAAGCACAGAATCATCTAGAATGTCATTGTATGCTGTAGCATTAACATTTCCCTTCACTAGAACTAAGGGGCGTAGCTCGAACCATGAAAAACAACCCCAGACCATTATTCCTCCTCCACCAAACTTTACAGTTGGCACTATGCATTCGGGTAGATAACGTTTTCCTTGCATCCGCCAAACTCAGATTTGTCTGTCGGACTTCCAAATGGTGAAGTGTGATTCATCACTCCAAAGAACGCGTTTCTACTGTTCCAGAGTACAATGGCGGCGAGCTTTACACCACTCCAGCCGATGCTTGGCATTGCACATGCTGATCTTAGGTTGCTCGGCCATGGAAGCCCATTTCATTAGGCTCCCGATGAACAGTTATTGTGCTGATGTTGCTTCCAGAGGCAGTTTGGAACTCGGTAGTCAGTGTTGCAACCGAGGACAGACAATTTTTACGAGGTAAGTGCTTCAGCACTCGGCGGTCCCATTCTGTGAGCTTGTGTGGACTTTCACTTCGCAGCTGAGCCGTTGTTGGTCCTAGATGTTTCCACTTCACAATGACAGCACTTACAGTTGACCGGGGCATCTCTAGCAGGGCAGACATTTGACAAACTGACTTGTTGGAAAGGTGGCATCCTATGAAGGTGCCACATTGAAAGTCACTGAGCTCTTCAGTGAGGCTATTCTACTGCCAATGTTTGTCTATGGAGATTGTGTGGCTGAGTGCTCGATTGTATACACCTGTCAGCAACGGGTGTGGCTGAAATAGTAAAATCCACAATTTTTGGCCATGTAGTGTACCATGCTGGCTAGATAGCTAAGCTAACTGCCTTCCTGGCTAGATAGCTAAGCTAACTGCCTTCCTGGCTAGCTAGCTAGCTAATGTTAACTAAGAGGGAATGTGATGAGTTCAGAGGTGCTTGCTTGATGAAGAGTGCTTCTGATTATTTACTTATTCAAATATGTTGGCTGTGGCAAGCTACTTACGTTAACCACAATGCCTACTCTCTCACGTTGTGATTTAGGGCTGAATGATGTTCAATCAGCAGCTCGTAGAGCGCCCTCTTCAGGCAATCATTGAACATTTCAAAAAATGACCTCAAATGAGCAGGCGTATTTATTTGTTCTATGTATATAGTACCAGCGCTTGATTTGTGAAATGTAGACCGATGCAAATATTTCTGCAAAAAGCTAATATCTGCCGATATCTGTTAACCAATTTAGTTAAAATATCAGTGGTGGCTGAACCCATTCCAGCTTCTTCCAGCTGCCTGCTTGTATTTGTCTTTTAATCCTTCATGACAGAATTATATATATATATTTTTTACACAGTATTAATCTCAAGGCATTAGAGTGAGGGGGCTGAGAAACTATTTAGGACATGTATATTGCCCAAACTGAAGGCTGAATTATTTTGAGCGAAATCTATTACGTTTTCACATGCGTTGACAGGTCTCTGCAACTTTTCGATCATCTCTATGTCAACCATGTTTGGCTGATGTCTTATTCAACAATGTTCTGGGTCACCTAGCTCCTAAATACAGATGATTTCCCTTGACTTGCCTCCAGATTGAATATCTCTCTCTCTCTTTCTCTCTCTCTCTTGGGGTCTTGCAGAGAGATCTTACTCACATCCTTTGATACCTCCCTTCTGCCATAAGTACAAACTGACATACGTGCATGTTGGGTAATGAGAACGTCCTTTGCCAGATGAAACACTGCCAGAGCAGTCCGAGAGAGAGAGAGAGAGACCTGAACAGTACTTTCTCATTGAAGTTAGAGAAAGTTAACCGCATAGTTCAGAAGTATTTATTTGCACAACCGGAAGAGGGCGAGAGAGAGAGAGAAGGCCCCGGTCCTGATTCAGTAATGTGTTAATTCAACAGAGATGCGCAGTAAAAGCCATTTGATTGGGCTTCACACTATTAAAGCATAAGGGGCCGAAAGAGAGTTGTTTGTGATAATGAGAACATAATTCACTAACACATGTTCCTTGCCGGGGTGTAACGAGCTGTGGTGTGATACAGTGTAGTATATCTACTATCTGGTGATTGATTTAGTCAACTCTGCTCACTGCAGGCCGCGGAGTGATTTTGATAAGATAAACGAGCTTATCCAGCCTGGTGGGATATTGTTTGTTGTCTTTGACGAGAGTGTGTCTCTCTCTCTGTTCCTGTCCTCTCTTTGCATATAAATAATGCTCTTTGTTTGAATGTGTCTGTGGACTCATTAAGTGTGTTTGGTATTCAGTAGCGTATTACTGTCGGATGGGGTGACGGGGCCCTGATTAATATTCTGCCGCTGACTGGAGGATCGCAGGCGGCTCAAAGCCTCTTTACTAAATGTGTGCTGGGTTTTGAAGTACTGCTGATGATGAGACTCTTCTGTATCTAGGAGAGCAAAGCTAGGCCTTATCCTATCTAAATAGGATAAAGTTCTCTCTCACACACACACACACACAAATTGTTCTTTTGCACTTATGTAAATGGAGGGTTGATTGAGTCACACCGGCTATACTGTAACTTGATTTGTACTATCAAGCCCACTCTGCCTAACCAAATCTATCTAGCTAATGCAATTATATAAATCAGCTAATCTGTAAAGTTGCGGTTATTAATAAATAACATTTCAACAGGTTAGAATTCTCAGCAGCGTGTTTATCATCGCTCATCAACATTGAATGAATTGTATCAATTACAGGTTTATATTTCCATGCCGTTCTCCAGGTTTGTCTTTTCAATGCGGTTCTCTGCTCCTCAACAACACTGTAAGGGTGGCTGTAACATTGAAGTGTTATTGTGTTTACAAGGTAACGCAGAGCTCTAATTCTGACCGCATTGTTTTATGTGGGACCAGAGTTGACCCCAAAAATATTCTGTATACACATCTTACGTTTTGGGTAATGTTTAGTCCCACTTCTGCCAAAAATGCTGGTTGGGCCATCACATTTCACAAGGGCCATCACATTTCACAAGGGCCATCACATTTCACAAGGGCCATCACATTTCACAAGGGCCTATAAAGTTGGGAGATTGCCTTTTAATGCGTTAAATGCTTATCACTCAAATCAAGCCCATATCTGGGTCTGCTCTGGCTAAAAGCCCCTTTACTCTACTGTAATGTCCTATGAAGGAGTTCCAGTCACCTTTTCTGCGCCACTAGATTCCAGTGATGAGAGGACAGAGGGAGAACAAGGTTATCAGCAGATTCAAGTCTAAGGAGCCTATAACTCTTCATACTGTCTTCATCCCGTGTGTGTGTGTGTGTGTGTGTGTGTGTGTGTATGTGTGTGTGTGTGTGTGTGAGGGAGGTAGGGGGCTGGCGCACGGCCAATGTTCCAACTCTCTTTCTGTGTGCCCAGATTGACTGCTAAAACATTAGTGTCGTCTCAAATCACGGCCAGACACATTTGATATTGTTGGCAGTGTCCTTAGTTCCTAATAAAAAGCCAGTCACACTTTATTATTAGGCTTACGATGAACGGCTCAGTCACAGTGGCTTTCATATCTGTATTTAGATTAGAGGTCCTTATTGACAGTGGTCGCTGGGTGTTCCCAGTGGTTCTGCTAATCCCTCCATCAGAGTAAATACAGGCTTAATTTATACCTCTCTTTATCTCGGATCTAATCCCCCATATTGGATTTCAGCACTACATTAGTGCATCTGACTGCTGAGATGGGCAGGCCTCATGTCTCTAATGGTCGCTGTTTAAGAACGGGGTCAGTGGGACTGTGTGTGTGTACTGTCTCAGGGTAGTCAATACTGTGTATTTATCTATGTATGCATATGTGTGTCTGCATAAGTAGTGACTACAGCAAAGTGTGTAGTAGCCCCAAAAGTGTCTAATTGCTATTCTGCAGACATAGTGTGTGTCTGTGTAGTTGTGTTGTGGCTATTGTCCACGCTGTGGTCTCAGTGCTAGGAGTGTACTGCTGGGCGAGGTCTCTTCATTAGGCAGGAGGACGGTGCACTATCTAAGCTGGTTCAATAAAACACTAACTCTGGGGGAAACAGATGTCTCCCCTGGACAGGAAATCCACATGTTGGGCGTGATTGGCATGAGGCTCATCCCTAAGTGGGATCTGTGGGTCTAACCCCTGGCCCTGACCAATCATGTCGTCGTTGAGAGGGAGTAGACCGACACCTGCTGATGTCAGTAGCCCTTTATGGAGCACCGAGCCAATGACAGAATCTGACTCTAATGAATCTGACTTCAAACCACGCTTCCCAGGCTTTTGATGTGGAGAAATGCCTGAGATGCTCATCGTGTTTTCACACATTGTATTGCGGTATTGTTTCTCTCTTTCATATTGATTTACCTTTGGGCTTGCTTTAGAGCTCTCTTGCTCTCTCTCACACACACACACCACACACACACACACACAGCCCCCATTTCACACCTTCCTGCATTTTTTGAAGATAGTAGCCGGTAATTTGCTTTTCTTTTGTGATAAAATGTAAGATGGTGTCTGTGTTATCACAGAGCTTGTACTCAAGAAGAGTGGCTTGTTTAGAGACAGTTGCTTTCATGCTCCGGTGCTCAAGCTGTTTTAAGATCTGTTCAATTCTATACGGCATTAAAAAGCTCCTGACAGACGCTTAGCTTCCCATTCTGTTGCAGAATTCTTGTGGCAAGCAGCACACTGGTACACGCATGCTGTTAAACACGACCAATAGCACACAATACACCCCAGTCGAGTCCATCTAATGATAAAGGCTGATGTTGTTTTGCTGAAAATAGAAACAGCTGGAGACACTTTTTTTCATTATAAACCTGCTCACAGATTCAGCGTTAATCAAATCAAATCAAATCAAATCAAATCAAATTTATTTATATAGCCCTTCGTACATCAGCTGATATCTCAAAGTGCTGTACAGAAACCCAGCCTAAAACCCCAAACAGCAAGCAATGCAGGTGTAGAAGCACGGTGGCTAGGAAAAACTCCCTAGAAAGGCCAAAACCTAGGAAGAAACCTAGAGAGGAACCAGGCTATGTGGGGTGGCCAGTCCTCTTCTGGCTGTGCCGGGTGGAGATTATAACAGAACATGGCCAAGATGTTCAAATGTTCATAAATGACCAGCATGGTCGAATAATAATAAGGCAGAACAGTTGAAACTGGAGCAGCAGCACAGTCAGGTGGAAGTTGAAACTGGAGCAGCAGCATGGCCAGGTGGACTGGGGACAGCAAGGAGTCATCATGTCAGGTAGTCCTGGGGCATGGTCCTAGGGCTCAGGTCAGTTGAAACTGGAACAGCAGCATGGCCAGGTGGACTGGGGACAGCAAGGAGTCATCATGTCAGGTAGTCCTGGAGCTCAGGTCCTAGGGCTCAGGTCCTCCGAGAGAGAGAAAGAAAGAGAGAAGGAGAGAATTAGAGAACGCACACTTAGATTCACACAGGACACCGAATAGGACAGGAGAAGTACTCCAGATATAATAAACTGACCCCAGCCCCCTGACACATAAACTACTGCAGCATAAATACTGGAGGCTGAGACAGGAGGGGTCAGGAGACACTGTGGCCCCATCCGAGGTCACCCCCGGACAGGGCCAAACAGGAAGGATATAACCCCACCCACTTTGCCAAAGCACAGCCCCCACACCACTAGAGGGATATCTTCAACCACCAACTTACCATCCTGAGACAAGGCTGAGTATAGCCCACAAAGATCTCCGCCACGGCACAACCCAAGGGGGGCGCCAACCCAGACAGGATGACCACAACAGTGAATCAACCCACTCAGGTGACGCACCCCCTCCAGGGACGGCATGAGAGAGCCCCAGTAAGCCAGTGACCCAGCCCCTGTAATAGGGTTAGAGGCAGAGAATCCCAGTGGAAAGAGGGGAACCGGCCAGGCAGAGACAGCAAGGGCGGTTCGTTGCTCCAGAGCCTTTCCGTTCACCTTCCCACTCCTAGGCCAGACTACACTCAATCATATGACCCACTGAAGAGATGAGTCTTCAGTAAAGACTTAAAGGTTGAGACCGAGTTTGCGTCTCTGACATGGGTAGGCAGACCGTTCCATAAAAATGGAGCTCTATAGGAGAAAGCCCTGCCTCCAGCTGTTTGCTTAGAAATTCTAGGGACAATTAGGAGGCCTGCGTCTTGTGACCGTAGCGTACGTGTAGGTATGTACGGCAGGACCAAATCAGAGAGATAGGTAGGAGCAAGCCCATGTAATGCTTTGTAGGTTAGCAGTAAAACCTTGAAATCAGCCCTTGCTTTGACAGGAAGCCAGTGTAGAGAGGCTAGCACTGGAGTAATATGATCAAATTTTTTGGTTCTAGTCAGGATTCTAGCAGCCGTATTTAGCACTAACTGAAGTTTATTTAGTGCTTTATCCGGGTAGCCGGAAAATAGAGCATTGCAGTAGTCTAACCTAGAAGTGACAAAAGTTTTTCTGCATCATTTTTGGACAGAAAGTTTCTGATTTTTGCAATGTTACGTAGATGGAAAAAAGATGTCCTTGAAATGGTCTTGATATGTTCTTCAAAAGAGAGATCAGGGTCCAGAGTAACGCCGAGGTCCTTCAGTTTTATTTGAGACGACTGTACAACCATTAAGATTAATGAAAAACACCACTGAACCTTCATACAAGATAATGAAAAGTTGTGGTGCCAAGGGTTATTTTTTTAAAGAATTAACCTTCAGAAAACACAGGGTTACAATAACTTTATTTCTTTTGTATTTTACCTTTTTTCTCCCCAATTTTGTGATATCCAATTATGGTCTAGTCTCATTGCTGCAACTCCCCAATGAGCTTGGGAGAGGCGAAGTTCGAGTCATGTGTCCTCCGAAACCACGCTTCTTAACACCCGCCCGATTAACCCGGAAGCCAGGTGCACCAATGTGTCGGAGGAAACACTGTTCAAAGTCAGCCTGCAGGTGCCCGGCCCGACGCAAGGAGTCGCTAGACCGCGATGAGCCATGTAAAGCCCCCCCGGCCAAACCCTCCCCTAACCAGGACGACACTTGGCCAATTGTGCGCCGCCCTGTGAGACTCCCGGTCACGGCCGGTTGTGACACAGCCTGGGATCGAACCCGGGTCTGTAGTGACACCTCAAGCACTGCGATGCCTTAGACGGCGATCCTATATGCATAGAGGCGGTCCAATTACAACTATTCCTTTACCTTGTCTTATTGTCACAAACATGCACACTCTGCTCTGTGCACTCCCATCTGTGTGGAGCGTGCCCTGCCTGTTAAAGAGTTTGCCACTGAAGTGCTGTAAAGGCTATATATTTCACCACAACGTGAGCCCAGACTAACTACTGATGCGCTAATTAATATGGATTATCAATGTCTTGGATGTTCTATGGGCTCTGCGCTATAGAATGATGATGATGTGCTATAGGTTCTGTGCTATGGACTGTGTAGGCTACTACATGCAATAGGCTCTGTTTTCTCTTACTGGATTTAAGCGCATTGTACTCTGTGTTATGAGCTCTGCAAAAATATTTACACCCCTTGACTTTTTCCACATTTTGTTGTTTGTGTTACAGCCTGCATTCAACATACAATTAGATTTGTTTGTCACTGGTGTTAACACAATATCTCATAATCTCAAAGTGGAATTATGTTTTTTGGAATTGAAAAATGAAAAGCCGTAATGTCCTGAGTCAATAAGTATTCAACCCCTTTGTTATGGGAAGCCTAAATAAATTCAAGAGTAAAAATGTGCTTAACAAGCCACAAAATAAGTTGCATAGGCTCACTCTGTGTGCAATAATAGTGTTTAACACCATTTTTTTTATGACTACCTCATCTCAATATACACCACACATACAATTGTCTGTACAGTCCCTCAGTCGAGCAGTCAGTTTCAAACAGATTCAACCACAAAGACCAGGGAGGTTTTTCAATGCCCATGGCAACTATTGTTAGATTAAATAGTCTGAATAAATAAAAAGCAGACATGTTTAAAATTTAATAAAGCAGACATGTTTATAATTAAAAAAGCAGACATGTTTAATGGCTGTGACAGGAGAAAACTGAGGATGGATCAACATTGTAGTCACTCCACAATACTAACCTAATTGACAGAGTGAAAAGAAGGAAGCCTGTACAGAATAACAACTATTCTAAAACATGCATCTCGTTTCCAACAAGGCACTAAAGTAAAATTGCTAAAAATGTGTCAAAGAAATAAACTTTATGTCCTGAATAGAAAGCATTATGTTTGGGGCAAATCCAACACAACATATCGAGTACCACTTTTCATATTTTCAGGCATGGTGGTGGCTGCATCATGTTATGAGTAAGCTTGTCATCGGTAAGGACTAGAGAGTTTTCTAGGATTACAAAATAAATAAAATAGAGCTAAGCACAGGCAAAATCAAAGAGGAAAACCTGGTTCCAACAGACACTGGGAGACAAATTCACCTTTCTCAGGAAGACTCACAGCTCTAATCGCTGCCAAAGGTGATTCTAACATGTATTGACTCAGGGGGTTGAATACTTATCTAATCAAGATTTTTTGACAAAAAATTACAAATAAATCCATTTGAATCCCACACAACAAAATGTGGAAAAAGTTAAGGGGTGTAAATACTTACTGAAGGCACGGTATAAAAGTATTGTCCTACAGTATGGGTGTTTGTACTATTGGTAATGTGCTCTGGATACTGTGGCGTTATGGTTTTGTGTTGTGGCTCAGTGTGGATATATTCATTTTTTATTACAGTCGTAGAATAAATCGTTTTTATCTTTGTCATTAGAGTTTTTCACTCCCCCCCCCTCCCTGTTTGTATCTCTATCGTTTGTTAGAGGAACACTGGAGGCTTGGCAAGCATCTCAACATGTATCTGCAGTGGAGGACTCAGCAGTGTAACTAAGGGGTTTTATAATCCAGACCAAGGGGAAAGGAGGCCAGCGGCGCTGGGTACTGGATAGGGAAGACAGATGTGTGGAGTCAGCAGACACAGGCAGCCTCCGTTTCAATGACGCAGGAAACACAGAAACCCATCGAGAGGATGATGAGGCTTAGCTACAGTAAGCTGCTTCTTCTTCTTCTTCTCACACCTTCAGGACTCTCCATGCAGCACCGCGGCATTCACAGACTTGAGACCGATGCAGAGCCAGATACAGCAGACGTGAGGCAGGTTTGAAATGGTTTGAGTCTGCTGGTATATTTACTCACTGATCTTATTTTGGGGAGAGTGCTCACGAAGTGAGAGTATAATTTACATACGCTGCCTCTCAGAACCTGAAAAAGCAGTCTCGTGTGTCAAATGCTTTCTGTTTTTGACAATCAACTTTCTCTGAGATACATCAGTTTGCTGACTGCCAGTGAGAATGTAGTTTTCTGCATCAGCGACATTGTATCAGCAGGGTAACACTTGACACTCAGAGTCATAACACGTTATGACAGGGTCTTAACCATGTCATGTCATAACAGCTGACATAACTTGTCATAACCTGGTCAAAACACTGTCATGACCCATATTGTGTTGTGACATATTTGAGTGATAACGCCCGAGAAGCCAGTGTTTGGAGGATATAAACCGTGGCCAATATATCCTCTAAACCCCAGCTTCGAGGGCATTATCACTGTTAAATGGGTTACCAACATATTCAAATAATGATTTGACATATTTTCATTTAAAAAAATTATTTTGATTAATTTATTCATAATATTTCATCCTTCCACAAGATATCGTCCTGACACACATCTAGGGTTGCTGCCCAAGCCGGGTGGTCATTCGTTCTATTGGTTCGGTTGCCAGAGACGCGACCTTAGTCGTCCAGTCTTTTTGTTCTGTATCTATGGACGCGAACCAGTCGTCCAGTCTTTTTGTTCTGTATCTATGGACGCGAACCAGTCGTCCAGTCTTTTTGTTCTGTATCTATGTCTTTTTCTTTTTGTTCTGTATCTATGGACGCGAACCAGTCTTTTTTCTGTATCAGTCTTTTTTTTGTTCTGTATCTATGGACGCGAACCAGTCTTTTTTGTTCTGTATCAGTCTTTCTTTTTGTTCTGTATCTATGGACGCGAACCAGTCGTCCAGTCTTTTTTTGTTCTGTATCTATGGACGCGAACCAGTCGTCCAGTCTTTTGTTCTGTATCTATGGACGCGAACCAGTCGTCCAGTTCTGTATTTTTGTTCTGTATCTATGGACGCGAACCAGTCGTCCAGTCTTTTTTCTGTTCTGTATCTATGGACGCGAACCAGTCGTCCAGTCTTTTTGTATCTATGTTCTGTGTATCTATGGACGCGAACCAGTCGTCCAGTCTTTTTGTTCTGTATCTATGGACGCGAACCAGTCGTCCAGTCTTTTTGTTCTGTATCTATGGACGCGAACCAGTCGTCCAGTCTTTTTGTTCTGTATCTATGGACGCGAACCAGTCGTCCAGTCTTTTTGTTCTGTATCTATGGACGCGAACCAGTCGTCCAGTCTTTTTGTTCTGTATCTATGGACGTGAACCAGTCGTCCAGTCTTTTTGTTCTGTATCTATGGACGCGAACCAGTCGTCCAGTCTTTTTGTTCTGTATCTATGGACGCGAACCAGTCGTCCAGTCTTTTTGTTCTGTATCTATGGACGTGAACCAGTCGTCCAGTCTTTTTGTTCTGTATCTATGGACGCGAACCAGTCGTCCAGTCTTTTTGTTCTGTATCTATGGACGCGAACCAGTCGTCCAGTCTTTTTGTTCTGTATCTATGGACGTGAACCAGTCGTCCAGTCTTTTTGTTCTGTATCTATGGACGCGACCCAGACGTTCTTCTAAATGTTCCGTTGCCATACTGGCTGGCAAGGTTCTTATCCCTTGCTTGCTAGCTAACCAATTACTTGCAGCCAGAATAACAGCAAAGTAACTGCATTTGCATTTGTTTAAGTTTTATTGTGACGTTTTTATTTGGATACATCCATAACAATGAGCTAATAAATGAGCATAGAAAATGTGTTCACCCGTCAGGGCACTTGTTCAGAGGAGCTAGCCAGCGACACAGCTCACACAATCACTTCAAACTGACGCTGGGAAGACCTGCAAACCACAGTGGCTAGACTTCGTTTATTGTGACCTGTTTTCTGTTGACATTTATGTGTATGTATCCATGAAAGTGATGCCAGCTGACTCATGATTTCGACTGGCTGAGAAACGCTGCCTGCCTCTCTGACTCCCAACCTGTTCTTTACTATATGGGGCAGCTGGAGATCCAATTTCGTGTGAACGTTTGTTTGTTGTAATGAATTATTTACAGTCATGTTTTTGTTTCTCACCATATTTTAAATAACTTGCAGGAAATACCCTATGACACTGTCAAGAAGCATTATGACCATTCATAATCATATAGGCCTGTCACATACATGCCCTTATATCAGTCAAAAAGAGGGTGTCTTGTCCTGCTCCTTGAAATCTGCTCCTGCTTTCATCCCAGTCATCCGCAACAGGGTTGGTGCATGTCTGACGTCAATTTTGTTCGCTATTACAATGCTAATTTAATATGGTCAATTTCAGAAATGTTACACCACCGTTCAAAAGTTTGGGGTCACTTAGAAATGTCCTTGTTTTTGAAAGAAAAGCACATTATTTGTCCATGAAAATAACATCAAATTGATCCGACATTGTTAATGTTGTAAATTACTATTGTACCTGGAAACGGCAGATTTTTTATGGAATATTTACATAGGCGTACAGAGGCCCATTATCAGCAACCATCACTCCTGTGTTCCAATGGCACATTGTGTTAGCCAATCCAAGTTTAGCATTTTAAAATGCTAATTGATCATTAGAAAACCATTTGAAAACTGTTGTGCTAATTAAAGAAGTAATACTGGCCTTCTTTAGACTAGTTGAGTATCTGGAGCATCAGCATTTGTGGGTTCGATTACAGGCTCAAAATGTCCAGAAACAAAGAACTTTCTTCTGAAACTCGTCAGGCTATTCCATGAGATAAATTGGCAAGAAACGGAAGATCTTGTACAACACTGTGTACTCCTCCATTCACAGAACAGCACAAACGGGTGCTAACCAGAATAGAAAGAGGAGTGGGAGGCCCCGGTGCACAACTGAGCAAGAGGACAAATACATTAGAGTATCTACTTTGAGAAACGGATGCCTCACAAGTCCTCAACTGGCAGCTTCATTTAATCGTACCCGCAAAACACTGTCTCAACATCAATAGTGAAGAGGCGACTCTGGCCTTCTAGGCAGAGTTCCTGTGTCCAGGCAGAGTTCCTGTGTCCAAACTGCATTTACATGGTCTGCAGTGGTCTTGAGATCAAGACCACAGGATCAAGACCCTATCTGTGCTTTTCAGACGGGCATAACCTGTCTGATCCAATCAGTAATAGGCTCTTCAGTAGGCACTCAGTAGGAGAGATTCTGTCAGCATCATTAAGCTGCATTCCTCTCTCCACCCCTCTCCTGCTCTCACTGTTAGCAGACATGTGAATACGGAGCTGTCTGTGCATGCGTGAGGAGAGCTTGGAATGTTTGATGTATGAAGGATGTGAGTGCTCTTTAACTTTTCTTCGGGACTGTCAAGCTCAGTATGCTTTGGTTTGAGTTGCCTTTGAATTTCTGGGGCTGTTTACCACAGTATGGCCTCATATAAACCTGGTAGCCTTATATAATAAAAACAGTATAACCAAGTTTTTGCTAACACTTTTCTACCTTTGAATGACATCTAATCAACTTTCATGGTTACGAAATTGGATTTTGAGCTTCAAAGTGGGTATAATGGGTCCCAATGTGCACTATTTGAGTCATTCTGAGATCTAAAATGTTTTCTCAATAGCCTTATTTTAGGTTGTGAAGAGTTGCTAGCTATCAGACAGCATTCCTTCCTGCTGCACAGTTAGGAACAGATCTGCCTCTACCCTATTTTCTTTCCCTGAATGACAAACACAAACAAGACACAGGGTCTGAGACACAAACAGGCCTAATTGGCAGCAGACTTGTCACATATTCTCCCCATAGTCCGGACTCTCCAAAGGACCCTAATTCAGCCCCTGGATTTGATGTGCCCGATGACAACGGTGGCATCTGTGTGGCTGTGTAGTTCCTATGGGTCCCCTCTAACAAGCTCTATTTACCCTGACTTCTCAAAGAGAAGAGCCTTATCCTCATACGCTTTCTTCTTCTCAGCTGGACACACAGATGCCTATTTTCTTCTCTTTCCTTCAGCATGTGCCACTCCCATCCTTCAACAATTTCTTCTTCATCTTTTGCCTTTCATATATAGTAGAATAAAACAGACTGTTGTAACCGAGTTTCCATTATGCTTCTGGGCTGGTAGGCTCTGTGTTGTTGTTGTTGTGGGCGTGCAGCATAAGGATGGGGATGCTAATGTTAGCTGACCTTCGGCTGAGGGTCGATCCAGATGGTTAAGTTGGCCTTCCCTAACACCTGACCTCTCGTACAACCAGACAAACGCTCCTCTCACTTCCCTCTCATTACATGCACCAATACATGATGAGAGCCATTACATGCACCTTCTCGATGAGCGCCTCGCCGCACTCATTTGTCATTCATTTCAATTAGTCTGTGGGCTTTCTGGGCCTGTGTGGACGCACGCTAATGTCAGGGTAATAATACCGAAAAGCTCTTCCAGCCCTGGTAGTGCGGAGCATGCAGCCAGGCCTTTGGCATATCATATTAAAGGGCCGAAGGAGACTTTTATGTGCTGCTCCATCTAAAGCTCAAGACTGAAAGCGGCGAATCCGAGCAGCTCCTAGTGCTGCTCACTGGGTTGTCTCACTAGGTGGCAGGCACACTGATCAAAGACACGATGGGCCCGTGGAGGGCACTCTCCTCCAGGCTGCCTCGAGCTGCTCTGCTCCCGCCGCTGTTTCACTCGGCATCCTGTTCTGCACAGCTCGGTCCTACCGCTGTCTCCAATCACAACCTTAGGAGACCCCAATGCCGAACTCTCTGTGATAACGCCGCGTCTGGAGACGTCGGTTTTGCTGGACGATACACCTGAGGGATCGTGTGGCAAAGATTTGAGGTGGATCTGGACATCTTGATTTGTGATGCATGTGATAGTTGATGCCAGTCTGTTTTAAATTGAAGGGATGTTATAGTAGGCTTTGATCTACTATTTGATCAACAAGCCCTTGAAAATAGACTTGAGGATTTACACCACTCCCATGCTCATACAGTAGCCTACCATGCCACGGAACTACCAGATGGTGGCAGTGTTGATTTGTAAAAGTCAGGTGGAATCTCTGCACACGGGGAGTGTATGCTGAAATAAATGATGCAGTACACAGACTATTTAAGGGCTCAACTCACCTTCCCCCAGGTTTGCCTGCTACCTGCTGGAACAACAGGTCAGTAACAACAAAACATAGTGATGAACCCACATAGCTAACCAGAGCCAACTGTCTGTTGACCTTTTTAAGGATAAATCTGACAGATAGAGAGGTCAAGCCTCATAGGTCAAACTCTTATTTCTGGAATTTCGGGTCTGGGGGGCCATTGGTTGACATTTACAGAAGGAAATGTTGCTGGATCATAGTGACAGCTATACTGGTATGCACTCTGAAATCACCCAGGATTTGTTTAACAATTCAATCTGCTTACCATGTAGAATTTGATCATACTTAAAACAAATGTAGAAAACTCAAATGACAAATCAAGGTGCATGCTTTGATTTGGTCTTAGTTATCCACTTCTGTGAACTTGTATACTCTTTTGCTTGCACATCAGTTTGAGGAGTTCTGTATGTGCCTTCCTGCTGGGCGCTGGCGTCAGTTCAACGTCTCGTGTTGTTTTACATTTGGTCGAGTTGTCAACTAACGTGAATTCAGTAAAACGTTCCACCGTGTCCTTGGATTTAGGTTAAACGTACTTTTTCACTCTGCGTTGTTTGGATAGGGCTCATCAAGTAAGCATTTCACGGTAAAGTCTAGACCTGTTGTATTCGTCGCATGTGACGTGTACAATTTGATTTGAAAAAAAAAAAGAAAGACTAAATGCCCTCATGTTGATGACTTTTTGCCAATCCAATCAGCTTTCCACGTGGATTCAACATCATCACATAGATTGTTATGGTTTAAATGACGTGGAAACAACGCTGATTCAACCAGTTTTTGCCAAAGGGGTTGTATACCCAGAGAGAAGTGCTAGAATATTGTAATGTCAGGTCCTCACCTGAACGCACCCTAGCATGATTAAAGCATAGCTTTTTAATGTCTTTCCTATTCAAGCAGAACCCTGCTGACTGAGTGGGCTGTATCACGTGAATATTTAACATCGCTGAGTACAGCTGATGACTTCTACAAGATGTTTCAGGGGTTTTAACCTTTTGCTTTGGACGTGGACACTGAACTGCTACTGCTGTTCAAGAGAGACTTGATTGGTGTGACCCTCAAGGCGTGTGTTAATGCAATGGCGTTTAGTTATATTGTGATCGTACGAGGGTTAAGAAGTGTTGCAGTGCCAGTGCTGCCTGCTCCTGCTGGCATCAAGACCCACGAGTGCATATAGGGAGGATGTAGGTTCTGGTTCTACCGTCACCATAGCAACCAGCACTGAGATATGCTGTAAAAGTTTCATTAGAATTGTAAGTGGGATTTATTTTTTATTTTTTCCACCTTCATTTGAATTTTGATTACTGCGCCTGTTGAAATACTTTTGAGTTTCTTGAAGGAGGGATAAACCTTTTTTTTTTTCAACAGCCCTCATTGTTGAGAAGTAGGAGTGGGCGGGTGTCTTTGTAGGCTTATCGTGGGTGAGCACTGAAAGGGCTGAATAACTATCAGTGTAATTAGTTGGACCCCCACAAGGGAAACTGAGGGAGCTACTTTACTATTTATTTGCTGGACTAGAAATGCTTTGATACATTTCAGTTTTATACACATTTAATCACATTCAATTTATACTGCTATATGTTTAAGGAATATAGGGAATACTTGAAGAGGATAGATTGCGTTGCCATTTGAGTCTCAAGTACATCAAGAAGTAAAATAAAACTATGTAAAATAAAACTATGTAAAATATGCAAATGCAATTCTTGTTTTTCACTCCCTTGGTAACAAAAATGTTGATAGAATGCAGAACGTGGTCAATGAATTGGAATTGAATAGACACAGCTGTATGGCTCAGTGAAAACAATACATATAAGAAAATAAGATTCAGACTTTTACAGTGAAATTTCAGATAAGAAATGTCTTTGAGATGCGCGATTTATACAAAAGTATGTGGACACCCCTTCAAATTAGTGGATTAGGCTATTTCAGCCACATCCGTTGCTGGCAGGTGTATAAAATCGAGCACACAGCCACACCATCTCAATAGACTAACATTGGCAGTAGAATGGCCTTACTGTAGAGCTCAGTGACTTTCAAAGTGATACTGTCATAGGATGCCACCTTTCCGACAAGTCAGTTTGTAAAATTTCTGCCCTGCTAGAGCTGCCCCGGGCAACTGTAAGTGCTATTATTGTGAAGTGGCAACGTCTAGGAGCCACAACGCCTCAGACCCAAAGTGGTAGGCCACACAAGCTTACAGAATGGGACCGCTGAAGTGCGTAAAAATCATCTGTCCTCGGTTGCAACACTTACTACCGAGTTCCAAACTGCTTCTGGAGGCAAAGTCAACACAATAACTGTTCGATGGGAGCTTCATGAAATGGGTTTCTGTGGCTGAGCAGCCGCACACAAGCCTAAGATCACCATGCTCAATGCCAAACGTTGGCTGGAGAGGTGTAAAACTCGCCGCCGTTGGACTCTGGAGCAGTGGAAACACGTTCTCTGGAGTGATGAATCACGCTTTACCATCTGGCAGTCCGACGGACGAATCTGGGTTTGGCGGAGTGCCAGGAGATCGCTATATGCCCCAATGCATAGTGCCAACTGTAAATCTTGGGCTCTTTTCCATGGTTCGGGTGAGGCCCCTTAGTTCTAGTGAAGGGAAATCTTAACGCTACAGCATACAATGACATTCTGGACAATTCTGTGCTTCCAACTTTGTGGCAAAAGTTTGGGGAAGGCCCTTTCCTGTTTCAGCATGACAGTGTCCCCGTGCACGAAGCGAGATCCATTCAGAAATGGTTTGTCAAGATCACATTTCCCTTTTTCCATTGAGAAGATTGGTTGTCCAGACTAGGTTCCAAACCCATTGTGGTGCAGTAAGACCCAACTGCTCTCTACATGCACGGGTAAACTCCTATTTTACTGAAATAAGGTTGTTCATTGTTTAAATACAATATGATTGCAATTTGAAGGTCCTTAACGTAATAAATGGTTTATACACATGTATTCACTGATGTTAAGAAATACATGAACAAATTCATAAATAGTTGACTGAGTTTATATGCAGATTTGTATATCATTAAACTATAACCAGAAGTGCATGTATAGCTCATTCAAGAGTTTTCTATGTAAACTCCTGTAAGGACCAGATTTCGGCTGTATACAAGCACGTCTTTGCACCTTAAAGTCAGCTCCACTAAAGCCTCTGCTGTGTGTGCTGGGTTGTCAACACTAGGCTAATGCTGCTGGTGCTGTTCCCTAACACTACAGCAACCACTTACAGTGTGTATTTAAAAAAGCTTTCCTCGTTAGGAAAGGATGTGTCGATAGTACATGTCTACTATGATTTATTAATGTGCGAGTGTCAGTGGTGTGTGTTTAGTATATTGTGGTCTGTATAGAGTATGTGAGTGTTTCCCATTTGTCACTCTGCGACAGATTGAAGTGTTGTGTTGAGCTCGTGATTAGAACAGAAGGTTTTGTTCCACACAAACCAAAGCAAGACTGTTGCGCCATAGGAATCACACATCTGATAAGGACACAAGGGATCTCTGCAAGCTGGTAGGCATGGAGCAGAGCGAAGCAGGGGAACCCAAGCCCTGTCTATCTGTGTCTGTATGTATGTATGTATGTGTGTGTGTGTGTGTGTGTGTGTGTGTGTGTGTGTGTGTATGCCTGTCATGTATTTGTGTATGCCTGTCATGTATGTATGCCTGTCATGTATTTGTGTATGCCTGTCATGTATGTATGTATGTATGCCTGTCATGTATGTATGTATGCCTGTCATGTATGTATGTATGCCTGTCATGTATGTATGTATGTATGCCTGTCATGTATGTATGTATGCCTGTCATGTATGTATGTATGCCTGTCATGTATGTATGTATGCCTGTCATGTATGTATGTATGTATGCATGCCTGTCATGTATGTATGTATGTATGCCTGTCATGTATGTATGTATGTATGTATGTATGTATGTATGTATGTATGTATGTATGCCTGTCATGTATGTATGTATGTATGTATGTCTGTATGTATGTATGTATGTATGTATGTATGCCTGTCATGTATGTATGTATGTATGTATGCCTGTCATGTATGTATGTATGTATGTATGTATGCCTGTCATGTATGTCTGTCATGTATGTATGTATGTCTGTCATGTATGCCTGTCATGTATGTATGTATGCCTGTCATGTATGTATGTATGTATGCCTTTCATGTATGTATGCCAGTCTGGGTGTTTGTTTTGGATAAACTGAGGTCTGTGGATTCTCAGATTCTTGATTCTGGGGAACACAAACAATGACGCACAGAATTCCAGAACCTTGTATAGTTCCTTTTTTAGATCAGCCTCCTGGATCCAGTGGCTGTCAGTGCTGTGTTTTTATTTCCTTCTCTGCCCCCAAAATAGAGCACATCTAAGCTTCACACACACATCTCCATCTGCTAAGCATCATCTTCACACAGTCACACATCAATGTTGAGAGTGACAGGATATGTTGCTTTCTGAGGAACTGGGGGACCATGGAATGAGGCTTACCAAGGTGAAGTATTTGTCATTCTATCCTCAGAAAGGAAAGATTTTGGAGCCAGCACTGTGGTCAATGCATAGTCGGGTTTTTGGCAGCTATCCCTATTGCAGCAAGGATTTACTTTTGCAGAATAAATGCAGTTATTCTTTGAGAGGTCGACAAGGTCCATTTGATTCTCTCTAAGGGGACACTTTAGCTCTCAATTAGATATATTGTTTGGAGCATGGTTTTGAGAAAAGTGTCCAATTTCTCTGGAGAATTTAGATGCATAGACAGTCGGGGGATGAATTGCACCCTTCCATGGATAGTGAAGCAGAACAATGTGGTAAACAATAAAATTACAGGCCTGTGTGGACGCTGTTAGATACCGAGCGGGATTGGGTTATTTTATGCAAAGCAAACCTCTAAACTATAATGGTTCTGTCCAAATGCCTGTGTTTGAGCAGCTTTACAATTAGCATTACAGTTGCAAGCTTTCCAAAGCCTCAAAATGAGCCTCAATCTCTCCTCTTTCTGAAAGTAACAGATCATGTTACTGTATAGCCTTTAGTTTAGATTCAATACAGGCTTTGTTCTCCCAACATAATTGTGTTGGGTGCTTTCCTGGCAACGGTGCAATTGAGACGCAGCCGAGTGGCATTCTCTTGGTGGTCTCAGAACCTTGGAGACCTCTCATCCATTGATGCAGCCCTGGGCCTGAGGTTTGAAGTGTGAACCCAGCAAACAGGAGACGTCCTGAGGACATTCAGCGATGTTCCCATTAGGTCCTTTAAGGGTTTTGGTGTGACGTTATCCATCTGACGTTCTGAGAACGTTCTAAGAACGCTGTGTGATGGTCCCAAGGGAATGTTTTCTGGGGGACCTTTTTCTTGTTCCCATGAACGTTCTTGGGACATTGTGGCAATGTCCCCTGAGGCTCCCCTGATTGTTCCAGGTGTCCCAAACCATTATAAGTAAAGTAATGAAATGGTATCTGGTTTTGAGGTAAGTTGTACGCTGTTCAGCTAAAATAGTGTTCATATCAAATCAATGACATTATGTTTACATTTGACCATATCAATATGACCCCACCTGGGATTTAAACTCACAACCTCTGCATCTGGGGTATGCTGATCTTTCTGCTGTGCCACAAAGACTGAAGAATTACAGAATTCTCTACACAATTACTTATAACACATCTCTCCACAAAAGAGTGCCAACTGCACTGCTATTTTAATTATCACTTAATCTGACTTCTCTCATTGATTTCATTGACTTATTTCAGCATTTTGAGTTTGGGTTTTTTGTTTAGTTTTCTAACGTTGGTGGGGCTTTAATGTTACTCAAGGAATCACTATGATAAATATAATAGTTTTTCTTGAGTGTATTTTTAACATAGCTGAAATGTACCTTGATGGGCAAAGTGTCGGAATAGGCCTACAGGTGAATTCAGTCATTGATACAGACATGGTGGGGTAGCTGGAAGACCGGAATCCTGTGACCCAACAAGTTGTGAGTACATCCCACGTGAGGACATGTTAAATAGTCATTACTGTATGACTAAACATACACAATGTCATGCATGTCAAATTGTGTCAAATATGTGTGTTAAAAGCACTGTTTAGCATTGCCAAAAGACAAAGAGATGTGAATGGATCAGTGTGTCACCTATCAGAGCCTCGATGGGCTTGGCAACAGTAACAAGGGGGGGGATGTGTAATGAAACTATGGTCTGCGTGCCCTAGCTATAACGTTTATTTTAGACCATCAGGTGATGTCCCCGGGAACAAGACAAAACCTACAGGGGACCATGACCAGTGGCGATTTTAGTATGGAAATATTTTTAGATGCATGCCAGCAAAGCCACTATACAACGTTATTATTTAATTAGGCCAATTATTTAATTAGGCCAGGAAAACACAGTCACATGGATCCACTTTTATTGACAATATACTGGTGCACAGACAGCGCATTTCGCGAACTAAACAACTCTCGCAATATCAACTGGAAGTACATGGGTCTATTACTGAACTTTATGTTGAATTATAATTTTTTTATGGGAAGAGACTGTCACTGGCAAACATGGTTACAGACCCAACAACATGATATAGTATCCCCTCCTCGTGAAGAAAAGCACATGAGCTAATTATAATACACAAAGTAAGCAAAACAATGAAATCATTCCAACATTTCCTAAAATTATGAATAAGAAATTCATGAGAGAGACCAATGAGGCAAAATAACAATTGAGATGGACAAACTATGGAATAAGGGAACGATGAGCCAATAAGAGACAAGCCGTCATTTGGATGCAGACATTAATGAGCGAGCAGTTGATATAACTATTTGTTCAGCCCTTTTGAAATGGACAGTGACGTAAATCAGAACATGGGCCGCTCTTACAATATTCGAGGATGACATTCCTCTAAAACAGGCTATAGGCTACATGTGCAACATCAAGTCAGTAGGCTAAGTTCTTAGGGGGGAGAGGGACCACATTATTTTGACCTTGTTTGCAAACTGATATGTGACATGAATGAATGCCAAAATAACATGCAAAACAGGCACACAAAAAAAAGACAAAACCTCCAGGAGATCATGGCGCAACGTCCCAAGAACGTCCTAAAAACAACCCCGGCACAAACCTCCAGGGGACCTTGACACAACGTCCTGATGAGTTTAGGCAACGTTTTGTGACGTCTCTGGGACGTCCTAACGACTCATTATTGTTTGCAGGGAAATCCTTAGAACTTATTTTAAATTGCCTTGGCAGTAGACAGGCTTCTGAGACTGTACCACAGCACCAGGGCAGGGAGGGATCCCCAAAGCTGCTGAAGAATTGAAACGCTCATCTTTATTTCTCTCTGCTCCAGCAGAATATTCTCATTTATCTATATTGCAGAGCTGGATGAGATGGATTGGGTGAAAAACCACATCATTACCTTTTAAATTGGTTAGTTTTGCTATTACACTGTAGCGAAACAAATCTGGCTCCCATAGGAAACACTATGCAGATTGATATTTTAACAAACATCACAAAACACAGAAATTAAGCGCCAAATGCCCCTCTAGAGCTATTACATTAATAAGAGTTAACTGTTTTCTCACAGTTTTATGATTCTGCTGTTGACTGGTCTCAGTACAGTTCATTGTTGATGCCATTGTGTATTTTAGTGGCTCTACAGACCCTGTAATGAGCTCCCCTCATCTGTTTCACAGGTGCAGTGCTGGAAAAAGTACCCAATTGTCATACTTGAGTAAAAGTAAAGATACCTTAATAGAAAATGACTCAAGTGAAAGTCACCCAGTAAAATACTAGTTGAATAAAACTATTTGGTTTTAAATAAACTTAAGTATCAAAGGTAAAAGTATAAATCATTTAAAATTCCTTATATTGAGCAAACCAGACGGCATAATTTTCTTGTTTTTTTCCATTTACTGATAGCCAGGGGTACGCTCCAACAGTCAGACATAATTTACAAACTAAGCATGTGTTTAGTGAGTCTGCCAGATCAGAGCCAGGGATGTTCTCTTGATAAGTGTGTCAGGGAGTACTTTTGGGTGTCAGGGAAAATGTATGGATTAAAAAGTACATTTTGGGAACATCAATTATTACAGAGACCTTGTTCAGAGGGCTATCTGAAAGACAAAACGCTATTGACTTTAAAGATGAATGCTTGAGCAAATAGTGAAGGGACTAGACATTTCCCTATATTTATAATGATATAAGCCGTGTAGCGCTTGCTGAGAAAGGGCAGTGATAACATTTTCTCTCAGTTATGCTTATCAAATGCTTGAGTTCACACATGGTCAGCTCTCCAGGTGATTTGAATGCTTAGGCAAGGTATTCAATCATTGATCTGAAAAACAAGTGTTGACATTTCCTCTACCGTTGTACTCTCTGTAGAATAAAGGGGCGTGTGTTCATTTCCATGCTAATTCCTTGTCTGCTCTTGCACTTGCTGTGTGAATATGATTACACGTGAAGCTAGGAACGTGTGCAGGAGAGCACCTCACCAAGTCCTTTTTGAGGGCCGCCCATGTTTTCGTTTCTACCGGGAACTTAATGGATCAATTCATGTTAGTGATTTCCCAGAGAGTGTACATATCTGTTTTCCCAGAGGTAAACAGTCGTTTATCAAAAGCGTAGAATGCAAATCGACAGACCCTGTGGCCCTCAAGGACCGGAGTTGTGTACCCGGGAACTACACTAATGTAAGGAGTCACGGGTCTTATGAGTCTAGAGGTTGTTACAGAACTTTACTTGGAAGTAAAGAGGAGGACTGGAGTATTATTCTAAGATGGTTTTGTAATAACCTACCTTCAGCTTGTTTTATCCTCTTATGTGAATAGTGGGAACCTATTTGAGAGAACTGCATGTTCACTCTATTTTGCCATATTGAAGTTGGATTGTTAAAGAATTGCTGTTTTTTTTTGTTGAGCAGAGCTATCTCTCTCTGTCATTTGACAGAATGCATTGAATGGAAATTCCGAGTACAGTCTGTTCTCCACGTCGGGCAGAATGTCGTTTTCAACAGCAGCGTTTTATTACACTGCAGCCTGTCTGCCCGCCGCCCGTCTTTCAGCCAGAAAGAGGTACTGTACACCTCGTAAATGTTGAATGTCAAATTAGAATCCATTCGTCAACCGGTGCCATAAACATTACATTTTTCCCTGCCTCTGATTTGATGTGTGCCGCTGCCTGCCTGCGGGGCTGTGTGCTCATAAACATGTCTCCCTGCCTGTGTGATGCTGTTGCAGTTCAATGAAATGCTGAAAGGTGGGAACATAAATCTTTCATCATTGTGTTGATAGACTGTCCTTGGTTGTCATCTGGGACGGGGTCACACGTGACCAGTGTTGGTTCCACTTCCCGCTGACCTCTCAACCTACTCTGCAGGTCACCCTCCTCTTCACCTCAGTGTGGCCTCCCACCACAAGGTCAAATGTCATCTGCTCTAACGTCTGATATGCTGACCTGCTTAGACAAGCACAACCTCCTCCTCTCACCCCTAGACAGCTACTATAGCCTGTGTGGTCTGCACAGCTGCCTATTGAAGTGAAGACCGTCATTATCCATCATACAGGACTTGGTCACATTAGTGCTCCCATCACAGGGGTTTGGGCCAGAGAGGTTAATGGAGCATTTACAGCCTCCGCGGCGAGGTCTCTATGAAGTGAACATAGTGCGTTAGTTTGAAAGTGCTGCACATATTGTTGCTTTCGACTCTAGTGGCTGAAAAACAAAGGGTTGCATGATCGCCGGAGCTTACAGCATGAACAAATGCAGCAAATGGGCTGGAGTGAGACTTGTGTGCCGGTAATGGACTTACTCTAATGATGCCCCCCCCCATGGTTACGTGAGAGAGAGGGATTAATGCTGAGAGGAGACCAGTGGAGGGAGCAGTGCTGTAGCTGTGGCCATGGGGATGGGAGCGATTATAGCTCAGCACTCAGAATGCAAATGGGAGAGATCAGCCAGGGCAGGGAGGGAGAAGATGGGAGAGCAAAGCCAGCGTGAGGGAAATCAGTTGAGCTGACAGGTCACCATGGCAATGGATAGAAAGGCAGACTGTCTTATTGTTGTAAATGTTGTGTGTGTCTTTTGTGTGTGAGTCAAATTAAATATGCATGGCCCTGAACCTTTTTTTTTCTCCCCCCCCCCTCCTCTCTCTCTTTCTGTCTCACTCTCTCTCCTAGCGGTCCAGTCCTTGAACAGTCTGAATGACCAGATAGTCCACTTCATGGTGACCAGGCCCGGCACTCTGTCCCGGGAGGGCGAGGCCTTCATGCCCGGAGAGAGAGACACCTTGAAGAAGTCCATGGCCCTGATGAGGCACATGCTCATGGACGCACAGGTATTAACCCCTGATCTCTAATCCCTGACCCCTGATCATTCACCTCCTTTAAAACCAGGGCAAGAGTCCAAAGGGGAAACAAGTCTCTGCTGTTGGAGCCTACTGAAATCCAGTGAGGCAGGATCTTTTCACAGCAATTTTATTTATTTTTTATTTAACCTTTATTTAACTAGGCAAGTCAGTTAAGAACAAATTCTTATTTACAATGACGGCCTACCAAAAGGCAAAAGGGCTCCTGCGGGGACGGGGGCCTGGGATTTTTAAAAAAAAGCAATATAAAGGTAGGACAAAACACACATCACGACAAGAGAGACACAACACTACATAAAGAGAGAGGGCAATCATATTATGATGACTCATACTTGGGCTGTTAAGACTAGAGTATTTATAGTTCATTCACTCCAATTTCATGAATAAAAAAATGGATTTCAACTGATACTATGCCGGACTATTTCCTTCCCAGCAAACTAAGTGAGTTAATGTGCTCTGTTACATCAGTTGACTTCTGCTCCATCCTTTTCGTTATGGACTGTTATGATGACGTTTGCAGGTAGTTCTCATATAGTCCTAGGGTGTTTGTTCAAATCTTTCACCTTGTGTTTTTTTTTCTTTTCTGGAGAGGATATAGCTTCTCCCAGGGAACGGTCACCGACAGGGCAGCTATGAGCGAGCTAACTCTATGCAGGACCTGGAAGAGACAAAAGTCAAACAAAACGGAATCGTCCCCAAATGTCGATGTTTGAATAATTGAATGTCACCTCGTTCAAAGAGGAGCATAAATAATGTAATGGGCTCTCAGTCTTTTTAAGCTCTCAATTCAAGTGAGCTTTTTGAAATCATTAGCCCCAACCCCCGCTATGACAGCATCAGCACTGCAGATATGGACATGATGTGACTCGGACCGGCTCACGGATTACAGTACGCATAAACCAAGGCCCCAATATCATGCCGACCCAAGTACCCAACAGTGCACATCCATGTTGGAAATTGTCTCCAATCTGGCAATACGCTGCCTATCTTCATTGTTATTGTGCAGGGGAGTCTGGCCATGAGCTAAAGCATTGTATTGTTTCGCTCTCCGTCTTCAAGATGTATGGAAAACGCTTGCTTCAATCACAATGCTTTCCATTGCCTTTTCTAAACAGTTATTTCCTGAACATGAGGATATCCTTCCTACATCAGAAGGGACTCTGTATGTATAATATGTGAGGAATGTCTACAGAAAGAAGTAAATCAACAATCCACACGTGTCCTCTGGTTTGCCTTGGATCGTTTGATAATTCCTCTTTACAGTTACCCCTGAATCGTCTCATTCCTTTTCTGTTCTTGTTTTGCTAGATGTGCGCCGGGACTTGACACAGTGATGGATTTGGCTCATCCTTTAGTCACATCACACACTTACATGATGAATATAGAGTCCCCTCGCCATTCTCCCCGAGATATTTGTCTGAGACGCTGCGGTGTCATTGATTAAAGAGAATGTAATTCAGCAAAAGGCCTTCTCCTCGGCCCAATCGTATGCAAGCCGGGGTGAAAGATTGCTAGCCCGCAGTCAGTTTCTCTGTAGCTCAATGATATAAAACTGTACGGGTGATGGATGAGCAGGGGGCCTTCTGCCACGAATGGACTGCTGATTATCTGGGTGAGAAGTTAGTAGCAGTTCAATGTTAAGTGAAGCGTCTTGTAGCAGTCAAGTTGACTAATTGTCTACCTGTTGCCCTGGCTTTGTGTCCCGTAAGACCCACTATCTTTACTTGCACCCGTTCCCCCCCCCATGAGGCCCATCCTGTCACCTGAGCCCGTCCATGACGCCCTCTTCTGCCCTGTCAGTTGTAGAGACACAGTAGAGTAGCTATAGTAGAGGCTGTCCCTGTTTGACTGACAGCTGCCTGTTGCCATGGCGACGAGCTATGCGTCCTCTACAGGACCTTCTCTTAATTTTGGAATGGTAGGCAGGCTAACACATCAGTCTGGGCAGCACAGTGTCTCTCTGTTACGTTCTCCTCCCCTCCGGGCACACTGGGACCTTTCTGAACTGTGCAGCCCAATGCTCTGTTTGATCAGTCATGATCACCGTGATTACATCCTCATGTCCGTAGTGTTTGACTCTACCCACGGAACCTCGCAAAATGGGATTTGGGAAAAGTCAAGAGACTATTCTCAATTTACCTACACAGGAGCAGTGCCTGCCAGCCTGCCTCCCAGCCTGTCTTCCAGCCTGTCTACCCAAAGTGTTTTGCATTCATTGAGGGTAGAGCAGCAGCAGGCAAAAATGTGAAATCACCCCCCTCTCTCCATCCGTGTTAGCCGTCAATCTCGGGGTAAGTCTGAACCAGAGTTCATCTAGCTGACAGCAGGGCTACAGCTGCCCCTCTCAGTCTAATTGGTTATGTGGCAGAGCCAGACTGGGCTGTTCTGGTGCCCCGCATAACCTTAAAGAGCCGACACACCCTCACCTCGCCGCCCTCCAGTCTGCTCTGACATCATCACCCGCTGTCACCAGCCCGGCACAGCCCTGCGCCTGCTCTCACTTCATCACCCATCATGTTGTGGGTCATTAGATCGCTAACTCTAATTAGTGCTACTTGTGGTTGAGGAGCGTGAGCGCCAGGCATAGGGCTGCTGAAGGAGGATATCTGTCACCAAAAGTATTCATGTTTCTCATTAAACACTGTATCATAATGATCACATCTGTTTACTCCATCTTGTTGGGATTCACAAAGTGCTAAAGAACAGAATTAGTCACAAGCGAATGATGTGAAATAAGCAATATTGACTTTGGAAATTGAATCAAATATTTTTTTAAATCAAATATTTGGTTTGACTGCAAATAAATGAAAGAAAAAAACAATCTGATCCGTTTTTAACTGTTAATTTCTCAAGGCAAAGTCCACTAAAAGGCAGATTGATTTGGGGAGAAGGGATTTAAATAGTTTCTCTTTGAATGCTGTCACATAATTGATTGCCTCATTAATCATTTTGCACGGATGCATTATTTATGTGCTGTGGCTGGGTGACTAATCCAAAGCCTTTCTGTGGGTGTGGCGACTGACTTGACGTAGCGGAGCGTTATGTTGCGTTACTTTGGTGGAGGTGTCAGTGGGTTTTCCATAGGTTGCTGTTCTGATCTGATGATGCTGGAAAGAGAACTCACTGCTCAACCACTTAGCACTGCTCAGAATGTCAAGATACTGTACCCGTAAACAATACCCAAGCTCAGGAGCAGTACTTCAAACTGCTGCAATACTGAGTCGATTCAGACTAATTACAAAGCCGAACTGGGACTGGTTAGAGACCCCAAAAAGAGCAGTCCTGGCACTCATACACCATTCACTGTCCGTTTGGGTGTCATGGTCACTCTGTCCAAGCAGGAGAGCTTTCCTTGTGTATTAGCTAAAGGCTTTGAGCCATTTTACAGAATAATAGATAGCCCACTATAGGCAGGCTGTTAGATGGGAGACCAGGAAGTGATTACAGTATTGATCGGACAGTGGGCTGGCGTTATGGGTGGGTTGTTCTGCAGACCTTGCACATCCTTAATCTCCCCTCTCTTCCACTACTCGGACGTTCAGGGTCAGGGTCTGGCTGTTTGGCAATGAACCGAGTCTGTAGTGGAAGCAAAAACAGAGAGCCTAGAAATTCCATACTGGACGAACACTGAGGCGAAAAGGCTGCCAGAGCAGGAGGCAGCAGTAGTATGATTAGAAGTGCTATTAATCCTAGCCATCACCTTCAGCCACTTACGGTCAATTCACAGGAGTCTGATTATGAGCAATGCACATCAAAAACATTCTAGTCATTTACAACATTTTAGGAAGAATTGAGTAAATATGGTGGAGTGTGCCGATTTACAACTACAGTGAATTATGTTATGGCTGCTACAAAACAAGTTTTGATTAGACAGATGGGTGAGGCGCCAATTTGATGCACAATTATAGAGTTGTTGGCACTGTCACCATTTTAAATTATTTATTGACCAATCAAGAGTTAAGGAGGAATGTGAGCCAATGGCCTGTGAGAAAATGAATTGGGAGGCTGGGGTATTGATCCAGCAGGGTTTGGATTCCAGCCCTCAGTCCTTTGTTAACTCCTTCAGCTGAGGTGTGTGTGTCTGGGTCTGAGAGGGGGATCAGGCCCTTCACATATTGCACTAATAAACTGATCAACAGACACACAAAGAACGACCCAGGCGAGTGTTGATTTGCTGCCCCATCTTAAATATTGATCCATAACTCCTAGCTAGCATCTCATCATTACTTGTGTTCTACGACTTAGAGCCCTTGCAGGCCATGGATGGTGTGTATGAGATTTGTCGGCCTTCGTTTCAAGTGTGAACCCTTTACTGCCGAAGTAAAAAAAATGAAATGACATTGTTTTGTCAGAGGAGAACACAGGTCTTATCTCATCTCCGCAAACGACAATGTCTTTCGTCTCATTTGACTGGCCGTCATTACTTTCTCTGCCACCTGATTCGTCGTGTGGCGGTGTGAGATAATTTCCTGAACCAAGGTTTCTTCATTTGATTGACTGGTGTGGTCTGGACTTCAAAGAGAGGAGGTTGTTCATTTTCTAGCTGTGCGGTTTGAGCTGATATGCCCTTTCAAACCGATCTAGGCATTTTAAACCACTATGATACATTCGTTATTTTACATCTGTTTTGGATCCATCCCAACTGTGGAGAATCTGCTTAAATTAAATACCTGTCATATCCAAGGCTCCTATGCCTGGAGGAGGACAGAATAGCACTGCAGTTGGATACTTCACTTGCTTTATCACACTGAGGATTTTACTGCCTTTCAATGGCATGATATGCAGATGTAAGTGATTCTTTGCATTGTCCCCCACGTCCCTTGAATACAGTAGAATATCATCTCTGATCAAACGTCCAATAACCCCTGTACATTGAGGGCACATTGCTCGGTAGATCAAGCCTTTGCTTTACATGTAGGAATTTTGTGATGGTGAATGAACAGGTTGGGTTTGGTCGTCTAAAGCCCTTAGACAAAGCTGCCTGTTGAAGCAGTTTAAACTGGAGCATCACTTGTGTGCACGTTGCCATAGATACGGAGAGTGCTGTCACAAAGGTGATCCGGATCACTACACTCACTCTTTCTGCAGACCAAAGGTGCTCACCTCAATTTCAGAGAGAGTGTTGATGATATAAAAGGTCTCTTCCTCCCCGCCCATCTGCTCCTGACTGACAGGGAGAGTGTTTGTGCTGTTCGGGGCCCTTGTTGTGGTCTTGTTTGTGTCTGGTTGAAGGGAATATGCTCACTCGTCTCGCATTGGAAACTCTGAGAGAGCTCTGAGGGGAGGCATGGAGATGGCTGCAGAATGTCCTCAGAGAGAGAGAGAGAAGCTGATGCTGCCAACACCAGGGTTCAGCATACAGTACCAGTCAAAAGTTTGGACACCTACACATTCAGGGTTCTTCTTTATTTGTACTATTTTCTACCGAGCAGAATAATAATCTCACAGCAAACTTCCATCCATTTGGTGGTCTGTGCACAGCAGATGATGTCTTGAGGCGCCAGGCTTCAAGAAGCAACACCACCAACAGCAGGAGAAGAAATCTCACAGACGAACAGATGCTAAATAATGAACTAATGGTATTGTTCATACATCTCTCCTTTCTGAATGAATCAAAACAATGGCAAACTATACCAGAATCCCTTATGGTCTACAGTACCACTCAGAAGTGTGGACACACCTACTCATTCAATGGTTTTTCTTTATTTTTACTATTTTACTACATTGTATTATAATAGTGAAGACATCAAAACTGTGAAATAACACGTGGAATCATGTAGTAACCAAAAAAGTGTTGTATTTTAGATTCTTCAAAGTAGCCACCTGTTGCCTTGATGACAGCTTTGCACACTCTTGGCATTCTCTCAACCAGCTTCATGAGGTAGTCACTTGGAATGCATTTCAATTAACACGTGTGCCTTGTTAAAAGTTAATTTGTGGAATATCTTTCCTTCTTAATGTGTTTGAGCCAATCAGTTGTGTTGTGACAAGGCAGGGGTGGTATAAGACCAAGTCCATATTATGGCAAGAACAGCTCAAATAAGCAAAGAGAAACGACAGTCCATCATTACTTTAAGACATGAAGGTCAGTCAATACGGAACATTTCAAGAACTTTGAAAGTTTCTTCAAGTGCAAACGCAAACTCCATCAAGCGCTATGATGAAACTGGCTCTCATGAGGACCGCCACAGGAAAGGAAGACCCAGAGTTACTTCTGCTGCAGAGGATAAGTTCATTAGAGTTAACTGCACCTCAGATTGCAGCTCAAATGAATGCGTCACAGAGTTCAATTAACAGACACATTTCAACATCGACTGTTCAAAGGAGACTGTGTGAATCAGGACTTCATGGTCAAATTGCTGCAAAGGGAAAGGGAAAAAGGGGGATACCTAGTCAGTTGTCCAACTGAATGTATTAACCCAACCCCCATGAATCAGAGCGGTGCGGGGGGGCTGCCATAATCAACATCCACGTCTTCTGCGCCCTGGGAACAGTGGGTTAACTGCATTGCTCACTATTTTACGACATTGTATTATAATAGTGAAGCCATCAAACTATTAAATAACACATATGGAATCATGTAGTAACCAATTTTGTTTTTTAACAAATCTAATTTTATTTGAGATTTGAGATTCGTCAAAGTAGCCAACCTTAGCCTTGATGACAGATTTGCACACTCTTGGCATTCTCTAAACTAGCTTCACCTAGAACGCTTTTCCAACAGTCTTGAAGGAGTTCCCACATTTGCTGAGCACTTGTTGGCTGCTTTTCCTTCACTCTGTGGTCCAACTCATCCCAAACCATCTCAAACTCCATCACTCTCTTTTTTTTTGGTAGCCTAGTGGTTAGAGCGTTGGGCCAGTAACCGGAAGGTTGCTGGATCGAATCCCCAAGCTGACAAGGTAAAAATCTGTCGTTCTTCCCCTGAGCAAGGCAGTTAACCCACTGTTCCCCGGGCCCCGAAGACGTGGATGTTGATTATGGCAGCCCCCCGCACCGCTCTGATTTATGGGGGTTGGGTTAAAGGGGGTTGGGTTAAAGACACATTTCAGACACATTTCAGACACATTTCAGTTGATTACGTTGTTGGACAACTGACTAGGTATCCCCCTTTTTCCCTTTCCCTTTGCAGCAATTCACACAGTCCTGATTCACACAGTCCTGATTCACACAGTCCTGATTCACACAGTCCTGATTCACACAGTCTCCTTTGAACAGTCGATGTTGAAATGTGTGTGTTAATTGAACTCTGTGACGCATTTATTCGAGCTGCAATCTGAGGTGCAGTTAACTCTAATGAACTTATCCTCTGCAGCAGAGGTAGCTCTGTGTCTTCCTTTTCCTGTGGCGGTCCTCATGAGAGCCAGTTTCATCATAGCGCTTGATGGTTTTTGCGACTGCACTTGAAGAAACTTTCAAAGTTCTTGAAATGTTCCATATTGACTGACCTTCATGTCTTAAAGTAATGATGGTCTGTCATTTCTCTTTGCTTATTTGACCTGTTCTTGCCATAATATGGACTTGGTCTTGTTACTACACAACTGATTGGCTCAAACACATTAAGAAGGAAAGATATTCCACAAATTAACTTTCAACAAGGCACACATGTTAATTGAAATGCATTCCAAGAGACTACCTCATGACGCTGGTTGAGAGAATGCCAAGAGTGTGCAAAGCTGTCATCAAGGCAACAGGTGGCTACTTTGAAGAATCTAAAATATAACACTTTTTTGGGTTAAAAATAAAAAATAAAGTAAAAATAAAGAAAAACCCTTGAATGAGTAGGTGTGTCCACACTTCTGAGTGGTACTGTAGACCATAAGGGATTCTGGTATAGTTTGCCATTGTTTTGATTCATTCAGAGAGGAAAAATGTATGAAAAATACCATTAGTTCATTATTTAGCATCTGTTCGTCTGTGAGATTTCTTCTTCTGCTGTTGGTGGTGTTGCTTCTTGAGGCCTAGCGGCTCAAGACATCAGCTGTTGTACACAGACGACCAAGAGGATGGAAGTTTGATGTGAGATGAAGAGACTGACGTCCCTTTAGTTTTCCCTTCTTTCCTGTCTCACCTGCTCCATCCTCCTCTACACTCTTACATGCTGACCACAGCACCGCTCGCGTGCGAGAGTGTTGCAAAGTTATTCAATCATTGCACCCACACTGCTCGCGCGCGCAAACGAGCGTCTGCATTGCCAAGCGCTAAAATAGAAGCCAGTTCTATTTGTGATGCTGAACGCGGTGCAAGTCCTGCCTCTCCCATCTCCTCATTGGTTTATAGAAGCAGACACCCACGTGCCATCTCCTCATTGGTTATACCTACGTGGTTGATTGAAAGGTGAATTGAGGTCTGCTGGTCAGTTGTGGTAATACACCATATTATGAAAGTTAGATGCCAATAAACATATAAAGTCCAATGAAGAAAAAGCCTGGAAGGAGGAGAAATGACTAGAAACGATTCGGATGACCGTTTTATGTGTTGATTAATTGTCGTATTAGAGGACCTTGTGCATTTCGGGTAAAATAACAACTCGTTTATAACGTTTATATCCCAGGACAAATTAGCTAGCAACAGCAAGCTAGCTAAATAGGACAAATTAGCTAGCAACTGCAAGCTAGCTAGCTAAATTGCCATAAATGTTAAATGCTTTTTGACCTGTCCCCAAATTAATATAATTGGTTCAGAGTTTGTTTTGATATTTCAACCTAAGTGTTGTGATCGCATTTGTTGTGGGGGGACAAAATCAATTTGCGCACGTGTCTGGTTTGGGCATGGTGTTAGAAAAAATGGTGCACTTTAGAACCTGAAAGGCTCCCCATAGGATAACCCGTTGAAGAACCCTTTTTGGTTCCGGGTATGAACTCTTTCCACATAGGGTTCTACCTGGAACCAAAAAGGGTTCTACATGGAAAGTGTATGTGATCTCAACCTGAGGAGCGTGTTCACCTTCTGAATCCCTCTCTGCCTGCATTCACTCCTCATTGAAAGTGGAATAATACTGTAGGAATGGGGCGAGAGTGGAATTAGAGTTGGGATTTGTGTTATCAAAGCTGTATGGGGTCCCCCCTTGACCTCACTCTGAGATTGAAATGCTTCCTGCCATCCTGTGCTTGTAGAGAAGTGCAGGGAGCTAAATGACTTCCCCCTCCTATCTGATTCCCTGCCAGAAGCAATCGGTTTGAGGAGGCAGGCAGGCCTGGCGGAGATGGTGTTTAGCCCAGGGCCCCTCATTCTGAAGGCACATATTTAAGGGAGAAATGATGCTGTCCTAGCAGGATTGCTGTGGACTGGACTGATAACAGGGCAGCTTTAATAACAGGTTCATACAAACAGTGTTTATTCCACCTGGGCCAGCCACCAGCTCAGCTCACTGATAAACAAACTGTGTGCCACTCTGTGGAAGTAGTATGGTCTCTTTATCTTTGATAGGAAGAGAAGTAGGAGCAGCTCTCATCTTTGAGTTTATTATGGTCAAAAGTAGAGGTCGACCTATTATGATTTTTCAACGCCGATACCGATTATTGGAGGACCAAAAAAAAAGAGCTGATGCCGATTAATCGGCCAATTTATTTTATTTATTTGTAATAATGAATGAACACATTTCTTTTATCTTCATATACAGTGGGGAGAACAAGTAATTGATACACTGCCGATTTTGCAGGTTTTCCTACTTACAAAGCATGTAGAGGTCTGTAATTTTTATCATAGGTACACTTCAACTGTGAGAGACGGAATCTAAAACAAAAATACAGAAAATCACATTGTATGATTTTTAAGTAATTAATTTGCATTTTATTGCATGCAATAAGTATTTGATACATCAGAAAAGCAGAACTTAATATTTGGTATAGATCATACGTTTCCTGTAGTTCTAGACCAGGTTTGCACACACTGCAGCAGGGAATTTGGCCCACTCCTCCATACAGACCTTCTCCAGATCCTTCAGGTTTCGGGGCTGTCACTGGGCAATACGGACTTTCAGCTCCCTCCAAAGATTTTCTATTGGGTTCAGGTCTGGAGACTGGCTTGGCCACTCCAGGACCTTGAGATGCTTCTTACGGAGCCACTCCTTAGTCGCCCTGGCTGTGTGTTTCGGGTCGTTGTCACTGCAGAAAAGCATCTCCAAAGAATGATGTTTCCACCTCCATGCTTCACGGTTGGGATGGTGTTCTTGTGATTATATTCATCCTTCTTCTTCCTCCAAACACAGTGAGTGGAGTTTAGACCAAAAAGCTCTATTTTTGTCTCATCAGACCACATGACCTTCTCCCATTCCTCCTCTGGATCATCCAGATGGTCATTGGCAAACTTCAGACGGGTCTGGACATGCGCTGGCTGGAGCAGGGGGACCTTGCGTGTGCTGCAGGATTTTAATCCATGACGGCGTAGTGTGTTACTAATGGTTTTCTTTGAGACTGTGGTCCCAGCTCTCTTCAGGTCATTGACCAGGTCCTGCCGTGTAGTTCTGGGCTGATCCCTCACCTTCCTCATGATCATTGATGCCCCATGAGTTGAGATCTTGCATGGAGCCCCAGACCGAGGGTGATTGCGCCAACAGTTGTTGCCTTCTCACCAAGCTGCTTGCCTATTGTCCTGTAGCCCATCCCAGCCTTGTGCAGGTCTACAATTTTATCCCTGATGTCCTTACACTGCTGTCTGGTCTTGGCCATTGTGGAGAGGTTGGAGTCTGTTTGATTGAGTGTGTGGACAGGTGTCTTTTATACAGGTAACGAGTTCAAACAGGTGCAGTTAATACAGGTAATGATTGGAGAACAGGAGAGCTTCTTAAAGAAAAACTAACAGGTCTGTGAGAGCCGGAATTCTTACTGGTTGGTAGGTGATCAAATACTTATTGCATGCAATAAAATGCTAATTAATTACTTAAAAATCATACAATGTGATTTTCTGGATTTTTGTTTTAGATTCCGTCTCTCACAGTTGAAGTGTACTTATGATAAAATTACAGACCTCTACATGCTGTGTAAGTAGGAAAACCTGCAAAATCGGCCACGTATCAAATACTTGTTCTCCCCACTGTAATACATCAATAAAATCAATTTGGCCTCAAATAAATAATGAAACATGTTCAATTTGGTTTAAATGATGCAAAAACAAAGTGTTGGAGAAGAAAGTAAAAGTGCAATATGTGTCATGTAAAAAAGCTAATGTTTCAGTTCCTTGCTCAGAACATGAGAACATATGAAAGCTGGTGGTTCCTTTTTACATGAGTCTTCAATATTCCCAGGTAAGAAGTTTTAGGTTGTAGCTATCATAGGACATATAGGACTATTTCTCTCTATTATACCATTAGTGTTTCCTATAGCTTTGACTATTGGATGCTCTTATAGTCACTTTAGTATTGCCAGTGTAACAGTATAGCTTCCGTCCCTCTCCTCGCCCCTACCTGTGCTCGAACCAGGAACACATCGACAACAGCCACCCTCGAAGCATCGTTACCCATCGCTCCACAAAAGACGTGGCCCTTGCAGAGCAAGGGGACAACTACTCCAAGTCTGAGCGAGTGACGTCACCGATTGAAACGCTATTAGCGCGCACCCCGCTAACTAGCTTGCCATTTCACATTGGTTACAACAGCCTAATCTCGGGAGTTGATAGGCTTGAAGTCATAAACAGCCCAAACGTTGCAACACAGCGAAGAGCTGCTTGCAAATGCACAAAAGTGCTGTTTGAATGAATGCTTACGAGCCTGCTGCTGCCTACCATTGCTCAATCAGACTGCTCTATCAAATCATAGACTTAATTATAACATAATAACACACAGAAATATGAGCCTTTGGTCATTGATATGGTCGAATCCAGAAACGATCATTTCGAAAACAAAATGTTTATTCTTTCAGTGAAATACGGAACCGTTACGTATTTTATCTAACTGGTGGCATCCCTAAGTCTAAATATTGCTGTTACATTGTACAACCTTCAATGTTATGTCATAATTATGTACAATTCTAGCAAATTCATTACGGTCTTTGTTAGGAATAAATGGACTTCACACAGTTCACAATGAGCCAGGCAGCCCAAACTGCTGCATATACCCTGACTGCTTGCACGGAATGCAAGAGAAGTGACACAATTTCCCTAATTATAAGAAATTCATGTTAGCAGGCTATATTAACTAAATATGCAGGTTTAAAAATATATACTTGTGTACTGATTTTAAAGAAAGGCATTGATGTCTATGGTTAGGTTTGGTGCAACGACAGTGCTAAATCATCACCCGTTTGGCGAAGTAGGCTGGGATTCGATGAGAAATTAACACGCTAGATAAACTAGTAATATCATCAACCATGTGTAGTTAACTAGTGATTATGTTAAGATTGATTGTTTTTTATAAGATAAGTTTAAAGCTAGCTAGCAACTTACCTTGGCTTCTTGCTTCCCTCGAGAAACAGGTAGTCAGCCTGCCATGCAGGCTCCTTGTGGGGTGCAATGTAAGGCAGGTGGTTAGAGCATTGGACTAGTAACCAGAAGGTTGCAAAAATGAATCCCCGAGCTGACAAGGTAAAAATCTGTCGTTCTGCCCCTGAACAAGGCAGTTAACCCACCGTTCCTAGGCCGTCATTGAAAATAAGAAGTGTTCTTAACTGACTTGCCTTGTTAAATAAAGGTGTAAAAAAAAAAATAGTCAAAATCGGCGACCAAAAATACAGATTTCCGATTGTTACGAAAACTTGAAATCGGCCATTCCGATTAATCGGTCGACCTCTAGTCAAAAGCAGCATTGATGTTGAGCGTAATAAATAATGAATGGAATGAATTAGCATAATAAAATAAACTCCATCTCAATACATCTGTTTTAACTAGAGACTTCTGTTGACATGGGCTGCATCTCAATACATCTGTTTTAACTAGAGACTTCTGTTTTCATGGGCTGCATCTCAATACATCTGTTTTAACTAGAGACTTCTGTTGACATGGGCTGCATCTCAATACATCTGTTTTAACTAGAGACTTCTCTTTTCATGCCCTGCATCTCAATCCACATCTTCCGCCAATGTCGGATTTCCGCATCTGCGGTGGAAGGTGGCCGAGCTACAGAAGTGTTTGTCAGACCAGGAGACACCTTCTCACGAAAAAAACATCAGAGCCAGTGGTGGAAAGTACCTAAGTAAAAATACTTTAAAGTACTACTGAAATCGTTTTTGGGGTATCTGTACTTTACTGTTACTATTTATATTTTTGACTACTTTTAGTTTTACTTCACAACATTCCTAAAGAAAATAAACATACATTTTCCCTGACACCCAAAAGTACTCGTTACATTTTGAATGCTTCGCAGGACATGAAAATGGTCCAATTCACTCACTTATCAAGAGCACATCCTTGGTCAGCTCTACTGCCTCTGATCTGGTGGACTCACAAACACAAATGCTTAGTTTGTAAGTTATGTCTGATTGTTGGTGTGACTCTGGATATCCATAAATTGAAACGCAAGAAAATGGTACTGTCTGGTTTGCTTAATATAAGGAATTTGAAACTATTTACACTTTTACTTTTGATACTTAAGTATATTTTAAACCAAATACTTTTAGACTTTTACTCAAGTAGTATTTTACTGAGTGACTTTCACTTTAGCTTGAGTCATTTTCTATTAAGGTATCTTTACTTTTACTCAAGTATGATAATTGGGTACTTTTTCCACCACTGGTCCGAGCGGTTTGAAACTATCTCACGAACATGAACGTGTTCTCCGTGTTTCTCTATGACGCCCACAAGCTTCGAGACTCGTCTGAAGGTAACCTGGCACCGACCGGCAAAATATTGATTCAAATAAATCACATTTTGGGGGACCAGGGTTACACATGTAACCTTTTTGTTTGTGTCTTTAGTTTTTTGCTTGATGCTTTCCAATATCTCTCAGATGCATCTCAGACAACTCAAACCATACTTCTTTTTGATTTTGTTGTTGTTGATGATCTGTTTTGCCATGTATGAACATGTTATTCAATGTGGTTCTATTGGCTAATAGCAGTAAGGCCAAATTCAATGTTTCATCAAATCACTTTTGACTTATGTTTTTATACCTACAGGGGTCCTAAATATCATCAAATAGCTAAATGGTCCATGGTATGACCATCTTAAAACAATTGTATATGTTAGCTCAGTAACCCCCCCCCCCGATTACTGAGACAGTCAAAACAGTCATCAATAGCTTGCTGGTTACCTCTACGTAGCTTGCTGGTTTACGAGTGTCATATCCTGGTGTAATCTGGTGTAATGTAATTAAACAGAGAGGCTATCTATCTGTCTGTAATCCTCTGGAGGGCTCAGCAGGCCTCCCTCCATACAGGTGATTGGGTCATCATCTTCATACTGTACAGGGGTGGTACCAGTACCCAGTACCCACCTAACAGCACCCACAGCAGGTGGTTTGATAGGATCACTTGTAACTCCTAGCATAGCCTTCACACCATGGTTATTATATTATACCTGGATGTCATACAGGGTGTCATGTGGACTTTAAAATAGGAACCTGGGCCTGCTGCAGCGCCACCAGCTGGCCACAATACAGAACTCCATGAGATGATCTGTACTAGCGATTGCAGCAAGCCAGGAATTTGATAGCGGATCTCGATATTGAATCAAATATATTATGGATGCAGGTTTATTCTTAGGAATGGATGAAGGTTCTGGGCAAAATCCATAATCCAGACCTAGTTTTCATCATATTGCTGTTAAATACTGTTTCCATTTTACCAGGATGAGGTCGCTTTCCACTAAAGTTTTAGTCAACAGTATGATTAGGATTAAAAAAAAATACTGTTTGGTATTTTCATGTTAAGTGATACCTTCCTTAATGTCCTCTGTCCCCTTCAACGACCAGTTGCCCAACCACAGATGTCCCTGGACTGTGATGACTACTATAATGACTAGTGGAATCACATGGACAAGGTTACCAAAGATATATCCCATCTATTTATGAGCACTGCTAAGTGTTTTAATCCTGACAGTTCCCAGAGTATCCTGGCCTCGTGTGTGTGTGTGTGTGTGTGTGTGTGTGTGTGCGTGTGTCAGCTAGCTTTCACTCCCATGCCGCGATATTGGACAGGACACACGAGAACCCTAGTGATGAAGTGAGACCCGGGCTGAATTGCCTCAAGAGCCACTTCTCAGCAAAGTGGTTAAGGCAGACAGGTTGCCCACTTTAGACATGGCTCATTTGAATTTGTCCCAGCGTGTTCTACCAGTCGTCTGGTCAAATTCACTCAATTTGTCATTTCGCTCACATGTTAATTGTCTTGTGCCCCTGATCCCCTCGCTGGGTTTTGGAGACCTCTACATCAGTCTATGTTGTTATGCATAAAGGTGACGCAATAGAAAGCCACCACAAATTGATATGAAGATGAATAGAGAAAGTATAGTGTCACATTGGATGTTACCAATTAGATAGGAGAAAATGTCCCTTTATAGAGAAATCTAATTCCAGCATGTCAATGAAAGAAAGTGGTTGGAATCATCATGATCGTACAGTAGGCTGTGCGCGGTATCTACATAATGTGTTCTCAAGTTTGGCGGATTAGAATTCATTAGAACTCCACTATGTTTTCCTGAGGTTATTCCCCTTCCCCTGTTATCTCCTCCAATGGCTCTGTGTCACTGGATAGCTGACTCACCCACGGATGGCCTCTCATAACAGTCCTAATGGGACTTTAGTTTATTTCACAATTACAAAGATGCTATGCACTCTATACACTGAGTGTACAACACATTAGGAACACCTTCCTAATATTGCGTTGCACCTATTTTTTCCCCTTAGAACAGGCTCAATTTGTTGGGGCTTGACCTCTACAAAGTGTCAAACGTTCCACAGGAATACTGGCCCATGTTGAATCGAATGCTTCCCACAGTTGTGTCTCTTGATACACACAGGAAACTGTTGAGCATGAAAAACCCAGGAGCGCTGCAGTTCTGGACACTCAGACCAGTGCGCCTGGCACCTGCTACAATACCCTGTTTAAAGGCACTTAAATCTTTGTCTTGCCCATTCACCTTCTGAATGGTACACACACACAGTCTCAATTCTCAATTGTCTCGAGGCTTAAAAATCCTTCTTTAACCTGTCTCCATCCCATCATCTAAGTGGATTTAACAGGCGACATCAATAAGTGATCATAGCTTTCACCTGGGTTCACCTGGCCAGTCTGTCATGGAAAGAGCAGGTGTTCCTAATGTTTTGTACGGTGCAATTCTAGTGCATACAGTGTTAAGTTACGTCCCAGACAACCTGATATTACATTTATTTATTTAACCAGCAGTTATTTCTACAGCAGTCGTGAGTATAGGAAAACAGTGCTCTCTGATTCGAACAATATATATGTCAATATCATTGAGTCAAATAACATTCTCTTAAATCCCTGGAGCACTTTTTTTTTTGTCATGCATCTTCATGGTTTCTTTAGAGAGCAGATTGTATTTTAATGAACTCTTGTCCTCTTGTATGCTGCATGACATAAGATGCCAGGAAGGTGCAGTTGAAATACGCCTTGACCTCTTATACCCTGACCACACCGCTCACGTCGCGTGCGTTGCAAAGTACATTTCGGAATCTATGTTATTCAATTATTGCACCCACAATGCTCGCGCACGTCATGAGCGTTTGCGTGGCCAAGGGCTAAAATAGAAGTCATTCCTATTTCTGACGCAGATTGCGCTGCAAGTCCTGCCTCTCCCATCTCCTCATTGGTTTATAGAAGCAGATACCCACGTGCCATCTCCTCATTGGTTATACCCACGAGGGTGATTGAAAGACTAACTTTGTTGCCGGTCCTCGTGTTAATACTATGAAAGTTTAGATGCCAATTGCCATTTAAGTTCAAAGATGAAAAAGCCTGGAAGGAGGAGAGATGACTAGAAACGATTCAGTTGACCGTTTTATGTGTGGATTAATTGTCGGAGTAGAGGACTTTGTGCATTTCAGGTAAAATAACAACTCAATGTTTATATCCCAGGACAAATTAGCTAGCAACAGCAAGCTAGCTAAATGGGACAAATTAGCTAGCAAGTGCAAGCTAGTTAGCTAAATGTTTAATGCTTAACGCTTTTCGACCTGTCCCTAAATTAATGTAATTGGTTCAGAGTTTGTTTTGATATTTAAACCTGCGTGTCGTGATCGCGTTTGGTGTTGGGGGACAAAATACATTTATGCACGATGACGCTCACGCGCAGCGGGTTTGGGTTCCGTGTTAGATGTGAAGTCCCCCGTTTAGGGGACCTCCGTGGTTCTAGTACCGGTTCCGACCAACATTTTCGCTTAGAAATCGATCTGTGGACACCGTAGATCGAAATGACTTACATTGCGCAATAGACCTTGTTCCCGCGGTAGTATATTTTGTTAGCCTTGACGTAGGATGTGAATTCTGAAACCACTTGAAGCTGGAATGTCCCTCCTATCATTTCATTCGCTCTTCCGACTGTCCATCAACTCCTGGCTGAACCCTACATTACAGCACATTACAGAACTTTGGGTGATGTTCACAGCGGTGGGGTTATATGTTTTGATTAAGAGACACCATTAGAAAACATTTTCTCTAGCACTAAACATACACATGTATATTTTACAGTTATAAGGAAGGTGAAATCTTATCATTTGTGGTTTTATAATTTGATTATACCATATTTAGCACGCATATAAGTCATTCCAAGCCTTATTCATACAATTTTGTTGAATAGGAAGTACGTCATATAAATGTTTTATATTTTCATATTTTTTGCGTATTTGTACTCTGTACTTGAGCTTGTGTCCTCAAAAGTAACTACACCACAGCAGTTTATGACTATTTTTACCAGAAAGGTGAGATTTGGAGTATACAGCATTTACTAGTTATTGTTTACGGTCCCCTCATGATAAATAATTACTTTTGGGGATTACTTAGATTACATTTTGGATTACATGTAGTTACATTTGTTTAAAGATGAACTGCTCCAGTCAAAATGTTCCATTGAATTCCCTACATGAACATCAGACTCATAAGAAAACAACATCTTAATCTGGCAGGCATGTTAAAGGTGAAGGTTATGATCAATCACTTGTTGGATCTGTCTGTGCTCCAAAGGATGCTTCCTTGGTTATTCATCTGTAGAGTACAATAATCAGAACCAGACTCACGATGCCATGCTCTGTTGTGTTGTGGTTGTATGAAGGAGTCCTTACAGTGCTCATGCTCTCCCTTTTAAGCTCTCTCAATATTCTCAAGATCGAGTAGAGAGAGTGAGGGACACAGTACAGAACCATACAAATCCCATTGACCTCTATGACCTCTAAACGGGTGATTACTGTAAAAACATCACTCTGAATAGTTCAAACCTGATTGATCATCAACTGCTCATTTTGTTCTCTCTGTAGGTGACCAACCTGTCCAAATCAACCTCATGCTGCAGAGGGAATTAAATCAATGCATGTCAACAGGGCCTGCGGAGTTTGAAACGTAGCAGCCAATAACAACATATCCAGGCTTTTAAAAATGTGTTTGAGTTTGAGTGGCGCTTCGTGTGGGACGGATGTCCGCGGTTTCGTTGTCTAAAGGGGTTCATCTTGTGCTGGTGTATACGGTGTACCGTTAATTAAAGGAGTGTCTCTGCCGTATTGTGATGTTGCTTCCTTTTCTGCGGTTCGTGTTTAAACACAGGGATTGGATGGTGCTCCAGGGAATAACAGCTACAGGCAGAGCCATGAGGCTTTCAACGGTTCTGAAATGAATGATTGGCCTTTTAGGTCCTTGAAGGATGGCAGGTGCACTCCAATTTAAGACGGATTGTTTGTTAAAGTACCTGTGGTTGTGACGGTGTCAGTCGACGCAAAGTAATCAACACAGACACTCTCTGTCTCTCTCTCGCCTTTTGTCACACACACACACACTCAGACACATTCAGACACATTCAGACAGATGCACACATTCAGGCACATGCACACATTCAGACATAATGCACACATTCAGACACATGCACACACTCGGACGTACACACACACACAGACATACACACACACAGACATACACACACTCAGACATACACACGTGCACACACAAACGCACGCATGCTCTCACAAATCAAACTTTTTTTGTCACCTGCACCGAATACAACAGGTGTAGACTTTACCGTGAAATGTTTACTTGCAGGCCCTTCCTAATGATGCAGAGTTTTAAAATAAAGCAGTAACACAAGGAATACAATAAAATGCACAACAATGGAGCTATACAGAGGGAATACCAGTACCAGATCAATGTGCAGAGGTACGAGGTATACGCATACACACACACTCGGATACAAGGCGCGCATGCACACACACTTAGGCACATACACACACACACGCATCCACACACACTTAGGCACATGCACACACACTTAGGCACATACACACATGCATGCACACACACTTAGGCACATACACACACGCATGCACACACACTTAGGCACATACACACACACGCATCCACACACTGGCACATGCACACACACTTAGGCACATACACACACGCATGCACACACACTTAGGCACATACACACACACGCATCACACACACTTAGCACATGCACACACACTTAGGCACATACACACATGCATGCACACACACACATTAGGCACATACACACACGCATGCATACACACACTGCAGGCACATACACACACACACACACGCATGCACACACACTTAGGCACATGCACACACACTGGCACATACACACATGCATGCAACACACGGGCATGTGCACACACACTTCACATACACACACACACACGCATGCACACACACTTAGGCACATGCACACACACTGATTCGTAACACACGGATGTGTTCCATAATTCAAATAATTACTGCAAATACGGTCCCAAAACATTACTGTGTAAATGAGGTTAGCCAGATGTCAAATTAGAAAACAATGGGAAGCATCGCACAATGTCCTGTATTACTATTCACGCTTCTTAGTATTACTCATGCTATAATTCCTACCCGGTTCAAAACTCCCTAAGCCGTACTAGTTTTGGATTCAGACAAACTCATTTGGAATGCAGATTAATTCAATTCTCAGCCTCTACAGAAGCCAGCTTATTAACCACATTTACAGTGAGCTACGTCGGAGGCATTACATAAAATACTCATTGGAAAGGGAGCACGCCAGCGTAGTAATTTAACCTAAATACATTTCCATACTGTAACTGTCTCCCTGCAGTTGTAATAACGTAAAGTGTGCATATCTTTTAACTTAAACATCCCTCCACACACCATTCCTCTTCCAACCATTCCTTCGATTACATTTAAACACGACTCAGCCATATTGCCCCAACTCATTAAAATGATCAAAGTCCTGCTGTCAGGTTGCCAGTTCTACTGTGGTGTTGTGGCTGGTGGTTAATTGCCTATGCATTTTAAATGATTGGAGGTGGCAGCAGTGTGTTGTGTCTCCCTGATTTTACTGTGTTTGCATTCCTGTGTCGACTTGCTCCTCTCCTTTCCTCTCCTCTATTCTCCTCTGCTCTGCTCTCCTTTCCTCTCCTCTATTCTCCTCTGCTCTGCTCTCCTTTCCTCTTCTCTCCTCTATTCTCCTCTGCTCTGCTCTCCTTTCCTCTTCTCTCCTCTATTCTCCTCTGTTCTCCTCTCCTTTCCTCTTCTCTCCTCTATTCTCCTCTGCTCTCCTCTCCTTTCCTCTTCTCTCCTCTATTCTCCTCTCTGCTCTCTCCTCTCCTTTCCTCTTCTCTCCTCTATTCTCCTGCTATTCTCCTCTTCTCTCCTCTGTTCTCCTCTGCTCTCCTTTCCTTTCCTCTTCTCTCTATTCTCCTCTGTTCTGCTCTCCTTTCCTCTTCTCTCCTCTATTCTCCTCTGCTCTCTGCTCTCCTCTCCTTTCCTCTTCTCTCCTCTATTCTCCTCTGCTCTCCTCTCCTTTCCTCTTCTCTCCTATTCTCCTCTGTTCTCCTCTCCTTTCCTCTTCTCTCCTCTATTCTCCTCTATTCTCCTCTGTTCTCCTCTCCTTTCCTCTTCTCTCCTCTATTCTCCTCTGCTCTCCTCTCCTTTCCTCTTCTCTCCTCTCCTCTTCTCCTCTCCTTTCCTATTCTCCTCTGCTCTCCTCTCCTTTCCTCTTCTCTCCTCTATTCTCCTCTGCTCTCCTTTCCTCTTCTCTCCTTTCTCCTCTGTTCTCTCTCCTTTCCTCTTCTCTCCTCTATTCTCCTCTGTTCTGCTCTCCTTTCCTCTTCTCTCCTCTATTCTCCTCTGCTCTGCTCTCCTTTCCTCTTCTCTCCTCTATTCTCCTCTGCTCTGCTCTCCTTTCCTCTTCTCTCCTCTATTCTCCTCTGCTCTGCTCTCCTTTCCTCTTCTCTCCTCTATTCTCCTCTGCTCTGCTCTCCTTTCCTCTTCTCTCCTCTATTCTCCTCTGTTCTCCTCTCCTTTCCTCTTCTCTCCTCTATTCTCCTCTGTTCTGCTCTCCTTTGCTTCCTCTTCTCTCCTCTATTCTCCTCTGTTCTGCTCTCCTTTCCTCTTCTCTCCTCTATTCTCCTCTGCTCTGCTCTCCTTTCCTCTCCTCTCTCTCTATCTCTCTCTCCTCTTCTCCTCTATTCTCCTCTGCTCTGCTCTCCTTTCCTCTTCTCTCCTCTATTCTCCTCTGTTCTGCTCTCCTTTCCTCTTCTCTCCTCTATTCTCCTCTGTTCTGCTCTCCTTTCCTCTTCTCTCCTCTATTCTCCTCTGCTCTGCTCTCCTTTCCTCTTCTCTCCTCTATTCTCCTCTGCTCTGCTCTCCTTTCCTCTTCTCTCCTCTATTCTCCTCTGTTCTCCTCTCCTTTCCTCTTCTCTCCTCTATTCTCCTCTATTCTCCTCTATTCTCCTCTGCTCTGCTCTCCTTTCCTCTTCTCTCCTCTATTCTCCTCTGCTCTGCTCTCCTTTCCTCTTCTCTCCTCTATTCTCCTCTGTTCTCCTCTCCTTTCCTCTTCTCTCCTCTATTCTCCTCTGTTCTCCTCTCCTTTCCTCTTCTCTCCTCTATTCTCCTCTGTTCTCCTCTCCCTTCCTCTTCTCTCCTCTATTCTCCTCTGTTCTCCTCTCATCTCCTCTCCTTTCCTCTTCTCTCCTCTATTCTCCTCCTCTCTTCTTCTTTCCTCTGCTCTCGTCTCCTCTCCTCTCATCTCCTCTCCTCTGCTCTCGTCTCCTCTGCTGTCGTTTCCTCTGCTCTCGTCTCCTCTGCTCTCGTCTCCTCTGCTCTCGTCTCCTCTGCTCTCCTCTGCTCTCCTCTCCTCTGCTCTCCTATCCTCTGCTCTCCTATCCTCTGCTCTCCTATCCTCTGCGCTCGTCTCCTCTGCGCTCGTCTCCTCTGCGCTCGTCTCCTCTGCTCTCTTCTTGTCTCCTCTGCTCTCATCTCCTCTGCTCTCGTCTCCTCTGCTCTCCTATCTTCTCCTCTCCTCTGCTCTAGTCTTCTCTCCTCTCCTCTGCTCTCCTCTGCTCTCCTCTGCTCTCCTATCCTCTGCTCTCCTCTGCTCTCCTATCCTCTGCTCTCCTATCCTCTGCTCTCCTATCCTCTGCGCTCGTCTCCTCTGCGCTCGTCTCCTCTGCTCTCTTCTTGTCTCCTCTGCTCTCATCTCCTCTGCTCTCGTCTCCTCTGCTCTCCTATCTTCTCCTCTCCTCTGCTCTAGTCTTCTCTCCTCTGCTCTCCTCTGCTCTCCTATCCTCTGCTCTCCTCTGCTCTCCTATCCTCTGCTCTCCTATTCTCTGCTCTCCTATCCTCTGCGCTCGTCTCCTCTGCGCTCGTCTCCTCTGCTCTCTTCTTGTCTCCTCTGCTCTCATCTCCTCTGCTCTCATCTCCTCTGCTCTCTTCTTGTCTCCTCTGCTCTCATCTCCTCTGCTCTCGTCTCCTCTGCTCTCCTATCTTCTCCTCTCCTCTGCTCTAGTCTTCTCTCCTCTCCTCTGCTCTCCTCTGCTCTCCTCTGCTCTCCTATCCTCTGCTCTCCTCTGCTCTCCTCTGCTCTCCTATCCTCTGCTCTCCTATCCTCTGCTCTCCTATCCTCTGCTCTCCTATCCTCTGCTCTCCTATCCTCTGCTCTCCTATCCTCTGCTCTCCTATCCTCTGCTCTCCTATCCTCTGCTTTCCTATCCTCTGCTCTTCTCTCCTCTGCTCTGCTCTGTGCAGGGTTGTGCAAAGCTGCATGGCAGGCTAAGCCTGGAGTGTTGAATGGATTTCTGCTTGTTGGGTCATCAGTGTTCCTGAGTCCCCACTGCACGCTTGAATGTCTTTCAATTTAGTCCCTCTGATAACTCTTGCTCCTTCCAAGAGATAAATGTTGAAATATAATAAATGACTTCAACTATTTTGGCATCCAACTGTCTCTCGCTCTCTCTACGTCTCTCCCGCTCTCTCTCCTTCTTTCCCCTTATAGCCATCTCTCACAGTTTATATGCTTTGGAAGGATGATTTATTCTGTCCAATTTATATTCGGAAGATACAGTAGTTAGTCAATATGCACAAGCCACATTTTTTCCCTAATCTTTTCCCAGCACTATTAGTTCTGTTATCTTGCAAGGAGCAGAACACCATTTTGACCACATTCCCATGTTTCTGTTATATTTGTAGCATTCCTGAAGCCTGATAAGCATTGCCATATTTAGTTGTTAGTGAGCCAGTATTTGGATGAGAGGAGATGTATTTCTGATAGGAATGTGCTTTTTTGATAAGAGTGATTGATGATGTCGCTTGGGATGATGGAACAAGTGGACAGCAGCAGAAGTATAGACGACAGAGTGAAAGAAATGACAGTTACAGAGTGAAAGAGAGAGGTGATGACAGTTATAGAGTGAAAGAGAGAGGAGATGACAGTTAGAGTGAAAGAGAGGGGAGAGGAGATGACAGTTAGAGAGAGAGATGGCAGAGTGAAAGAGAGAGAAGTATAGATGACAGTTACAGAGTGAATTAGAGGTGATGACAGAGTGAAATAGAGGTGATGACAGTTACAGAGTGAAATAGAGGTGATGACAGTTACAGAGTGAAAGAGAGGGGAGAGGAGATGAGAGAGAGATGACAGAGTGAAAGAGAGAGAAGTATAGATGACAGTTACAGAGTGAATTAGAGGTGATGACAGTTACAGTGAAATAGAGGTGAGACAGTTAAATGAAATAGAGGTGATGACAGTTACAGAGTGAAATAGAGAAGAGATGACAGAGTGAAAGACAGTTACAGAGTGAAATAGAGAGAGTAATTGACAGTTACAGATCGAAATAGAGGAAAGAGAGAGAGATGAGAGTGAAAGAGAGAGAGAGCAGATACAGAGTGAAAGAGAGAGAGAGCAGTTACAGAGTGAAAGAGAGAGAGAGCAGAGTGAAAGAGAGAGAGCAGATACAGAGTGAAAGAGAGTGAAAGAGAGAGAGAGCAGTTACAGAGTGAAAGAGAGAGAGAGCAGTTAAAGAGAGAGAGCAGAGAGTGAAAGAGAGAGAGAGCAGTTACAGAGTGAAAGAGAGAGAGAGCAGTTACAGAGTGAAAGAGAGAGAGAGCAGTTACAGAGTGAAAGAGAGAGAGAGAGAGCAGTTACAGAGTGAAAGAGGAGAGAGATGACAGTTACAGAGTGAAAGAGAGAGATAGAGCAGTTAGAGAGTGAAAGAGAGAGAGAGAGAGCAGTTAGAGAGTGAAAGAGAGAGAGAGAGAGCAGTTAGAGAGAAAGAGAGAGAGAGAGCAGTTACAGAAAGAGAAGAGAGAGAGAGAGCAGTTACAGAGTGAAAGAGAGAGGAGAGGAGATGACAGTTACAGAGTGAAAGAGAGAGAGAGAGATGACAGTTACAGAGTGAAAGAGAGAGTTAGAGTGAAAGAGAGTTACAGAGTGAAAGTGAAAGAGAGTGAAAGAGAGAGAGGAGATGACAGTTACAGAGTGAAAGAGAGAGAGAGCAGATAGAGAGCAGTTACAGAGTGAAAGAGAGAGAAGAGGAGATGACAGTTACAGAGTGAAAGAGAGAGGAGAGGAGATGACAGTTACAGAGTGAAAGAGAGAGGAGAGGAGATGACAGTTACAGAGTGAAAGAGAGAGAGAGCAGTTACAGAGTGAAAGAGAGAGAGAGCAGTTACAGAGTGAAAGAGAGAGGAGAGGAGATGACAGTTACAGAGTGAAAGAGGGAGAAGAGCGGACACATAGACATGTGACGAGTGATGGTGGAAGATTGGTGTCGTTTCCCCGCTATGCCTCGCTGTAGCTGCCCCACCATGTTTAGGACATGGGCCAATCCCAGCAAGATGAGCTACCAAATCAGCAGAACGGTTACCACAGATGTGTCCTCACCGTGGGGAATGGACAGGAATAGGATAGCTCTTCAATACCAATACAGTATCAGTTCTTATGGATCCATTGTACACACTCTGTTGGTACTACCCCAGGCTGTCAATCATCTCTTTGAGTGGGATGCCCTCAGAATCTCTCCCAAGGAGAGCTCTGATTGATCTGCTCTTTTCTCACTCTCCTCTGATTGGTGGAGTGACAGAGCTGGGGAAAATCCCTCTTCTCTTCTAATGAATAATACAACAGGACGTTCACTCTCATCGCAGAGCGCTCTGGATTGATGAAGAGTCCTTTGTTAGTTGTGTACCAACCTCACGACACACTTTTGGAACCCTGCACTATCATCAGTATTGGAATGCACTTCCAGGCAGAGAGAACTATGACCCACGACTGCCTTTAGATTCATCTGGTGATTTGAAAAGTCTTCTCCCTATCTCTCCCAGTAATAACCCTAGCCGGCTCGTCTTCTTCATCTGTCTCCCATGAAGCTCAGCACAGCTCCATGGCTGTCCTCCTCCTCTGTAGGTATGCCTCAGTCCGCTCTCAGCAGCCTGCCATGATTAGCCAATAAATAACTAACTGCATGTCATAAATCAAGCCGCCGAGTCTCTGTCGCTGTGATTTCCACAGCATTGCCCCCCCCTTGACTGATCACTTCAGTGTACAGAGAGAGGAGAGTGGGAATGAATGAGGCTCTCGGTGTGGAGCAGAGCTGGGACGGTGAGCCTTATTAAAACCATTGCCTGGAATGTCCACAGCGTTATCCTACTGATACTTTTACATATCGTAGCTCGCCCGTTGAGCCCAGGGAACGGTCCTCTCACGGCGAAAAATGGCCAGAAATCAGTTTGGTTTATGGTCGAGACTTAAACGCTATGTATTATTATTAGTTGTAACACTGGTTCCACGTCTGCCGTTATACAAATGACACCTTCCGTTGTGCTGAGGATGATCCAGTCGGTTATCGCTATGTCCCCTGTGGGCAGAGAGGCGCAGCCCTTTATCTCGTAGCAGCCCTGTAATCGAGAGAGGGGAACAACGGAGGAGGGGGTTCAAATCAAATGTTATTAGTCACATGCGCCGAATACAGGAGGTGTTAACCTTACAGTGAAGTGCTTACTTACGAGCCCTTAACCAACAATGCAGTACAAATGAGAACAAGAAATAAAAGTAACAAGTAATTAAAGAGCAGCAGTAAAATAACAAGTGAGACTATACACAGGGGGGGGTAGTAGTACAGAGAATTCAATTGGACATCAGAAAGTTCGCGGAGGGGAGCTTTGTATGACGCATACCTTTTGTGTCAACATTACTTTGCCTCTCTGTGTGTGACATTGTCCTGTAGCCTCCTCCATGTCTGGGTCTGCTCCTACCTAAACCTGGCCTGTCAACAGGGCCCATGCTAGTTAAGGAGCAGCTACATTGTGACGGGCGTTGCCTGGCCCTTCCCACAGATCTAGGATTAGCCCCCAATACTAACCTCTACCTCGAGGGGCATGAGAACATTTCTGACCCTGTATCGCTGGTTAGGACCAACCTCTACCTACTACCCGGAGAGAGAGAGAACACCCAGCAGGGGGCAGACGAGAGACAGCGGGAAAAGATTCACTGGGGCCATTTGAGGCTCTCTAGTCAAGTCTAGCAATCTCTGTTCTATTCTCCATCCAACAATCCGCAACAAACCCCAGGTACACCCCCACCCCCGTACTGCCTTGCAGGCTAGGTTTTATCGTAATCCTCATCATGGCCCTTGGCATCACACTCCGCAACCCCTGTCTGCCCGTTATCTTTGAGTGGAGAGATTGTGTCCCTGTGTTGGGGGTTACTGCTCCTCTATCGAAGATGGAGGAATGTGGGAGAGGAGAGAGAGAGAGAGAGAGGGGAGGGGAAGCAGCGAGGGAGGACTGCAGCGACAGACTGGGGGTGCGTAAGGAAGGCACCGAGTTTGACAGTGGATAAAAGGTCCTCCCTACGAACCTTATCTCAGTCAACATAGGGCCCCGCTCCTGGGGTGGGACTTTATCGCTGTCAGAGTTCAAGCCACATAGCCAGCAGGGCCTCTGGGTACATTTGATGCATATAAAAAAAGCTGGTGATAGCATTTGGCTTGGAGTGTGAACCAGGCAGGATCTCATCCTGTGGAATATGTAGGAGGGTTTGGCTCTGATAAAAGATACCAGCACTGCTGCCAGAGGTTGATTGGAATGTAGTCAGGTGCGCTCTCAGCGGGGCTGAATAAAGAAGTGATTTACTCTCTTTTATCAAAACATAGCTCGTTTGTTCGATATTCTGTTTCCTAGGCTTAGTTCCATTGACCGTGTGGAAGGTTCAGAGAGAGAAAGCGAGGCAGCCAAATGGCAGATGAAGAATGAGAGCTCAGTTTCCTCTCTGTGCCATCGACTGTGTTCACCATCAATGCTACTCTGTCCCAGTGTGGCACACTGCCATCGCTGGGGCAGGGTGGAAGAGGGCAAAGGCCTCCCCCCTCCCCACTGTCACTCAAGCATTTACATAAATGTCCCTTTTCCCCCAACTGTGACATTTGCATAAATCCTCAGACTGTGTGAAAACTTTGATTCAGAGTGTTGACCATAAATGGATGATGTTTGGCTCAGAGAGGGCCGGACTGGGAGAGACGAGCAGTGGAAAGAAGATATAGCCTCTCTTGACATTCTCTTTTACTGTAGTTCCACACAGTTGAATCACATTTCCCACACAGAAATACATGACACACCTCATTCTCATATTGCACCAGTCAATTCCATGGTTCTGAACCCACGTTAACGCAAACAGAATACTACTTTTTCCACTACAGTTCTGAAACGGAAATGTGGAAGCATCCCCCTTTTTAAGTTCATTCATCTCCTCGTCCTTCAAAACAACCACTCTTCATTTCTTCCTGTCTAGCCTGTTCGTGTCCACGGTGGCCAATCTGTCAGTTCTCATTCAGGCGGGCTGCTCCAGCCTCAGACAGGATGCAACATGGCTCTCCCTGGAGTGGCTCCCTGCATGTCCTGCCATATCCAGGTGTTGCTATGAAACAGCAGTCACAATGAGGAGATGTGGGGAACTCCTTGACCTAACACACGGCTGAGATCTAACAGTCAAGTGTTCCTCCTCTTTCTTCTTCTCACACTGACAAAGGCTGATGATAGAAATATCTCACAGACTTACAGAGACCCATCCTACTTTATCTCACAGACTCACAGGGACCCATACTACTTTATCTCACAGACTGACAAACACCCATTCTACATGATATCATAGACTAGGAGACCCATCCTACATCTCACAGTCTCACAGGGACCCATTCTACTATATCTCACAGACTTACAGAGACTATGTTCTACTTTATCCCACAGACTCACAGCAACCCTAGTTAAATAAAGGTTAAATAAACAATAAAAATGAAAATCTCAGACTTACAGAGACCCATCCTACGTTATCTCACATACTTTCAGAGGCCCATCCTTCGTTATCTCACAGAATTAGAGACCCATCCAACATTTTCTCACAAACTCAGAGACCCATCCTACTTTATTTCACATTGACCCATACTAATTTCTCACATACTTTGAGACCCATCCTTCGTTATCTCACAGAATTAGAGACCCATTCTACTTTATCTCGCAGACGTTCAGGGGCCTAACCTCCTTTTTTCTCACTGACTCACGGATACCCATCCTACTTTATCTCAGACTTACAGACCCATCCTACTTTATCTCATAGACTTAGAGACCCATCCTACTACATCTCACAGACTTACAGAGACCCATCCTACTCTCTCACAGACTTAGAGACCCGTTCTACTTAATCTCACAGAATCACAGGGTCCCATCCTACTTTATCTCACAGACTTAGTGACTCTTCCTATGTTATCTGGGGCGGCAGGTAGACTAGTGGTTATAGTGTTGGGCTCTAACCGAAAGGTTGCTGACAATGTCAACATCTGTTGTTCTGCCCGCGAACAAGGCAGTTAACCCACTGTTCCTATGCTGTCATTGTAAATAATAATTTGTTCTTAGCTGACTTGCCTTGTTAAATAAAGTTTAAATAAACAATAAAAAAGTTAGATCTCACAGACTTACAGAGACCCATCTTGCATTATCTCACGGACTAGACTAACAGAGGCCCATCCTATGTTTTCTCACAGACTTAAAGAGATCCATTTTAATTTATCACAGACTCACAGAGACCCATCCTACTTTATCTCACAGAGACCCATCCTACTTTATCTCACAGAGACCCATCCTACTTTATCTCACAGAGACCCATCCTACTTTATCTCACAGAGACCCATCCTACTTTATCTCACAGAGACCCATCTTACTTTATCTCACAGACTTGGAGACTCATCCTACATTTTCACATAGATCTTACAGAGACCTATTCTACTTCATCTCACAGACTTACAGAGATGATCCTTCGTTATCTGACAGACTTAGAGACCCATCCTACTTTATCTCACAGAATTTCAGGGATCCGTGCTACTTTATCTCACAGAGTCACAGTGACCCATTCTACTTTACCTCACAGACTAGACTCACAGAGACCCAGCCTACTTTATCTCAAATACTTACAGAGAAATGCTTACAGAGACCCATCCTACTTTATCTCACATACTTACAGAGATACTTACAGAGACATGCTTACAGAGACCCATTCTACTTTATCTCACAGACTAACAGGGACCCATTCTACTTTAGCTCAGACTTACAGTGACCCATCCTTCTTTTTCATAGACTCACAGAGACCCATCCTGCTTTATCTAACATACTTACAGACCCATCCTGCTTTATCTAACATACTTACAGACCCATCCTACTTTCTCACATACTTACAGAGTACTAATTCTACTTTATCTCACAGACTGACAAACACCCATCATACTTTATCTTACAGATTTAGAGACCCATCCTACTCCATCTCACAGACTTACAGGGACCTATCCTACTTTATCCCACAGACTCACAGAGACCCATCCTACTTTATCTCACAGACTCTGACTCATCCTATGTTATCTGGGGCGGCAGGTAGCCTAGTAGTTAGAGCATTGGGCCTGTAACCAAAAGGTTGCTAGAACGAATCCCAGAGCTGACAAGGTAAAAATCTGTTGTTCTGCCCGTGAACAAGGCAGTTAACCCACTCTTCCTATGACGTCATTTAAAATAACAATTTGTTCTTAGACCTTACAGAGACCCATCCTACTTTATCTCACATACTTACAAAGACCCATCCTTCTTTCTCACAGACTCACAGGGACCCATTCTACTTTATCTCAGACTAGACTCACAGAGAGCCATCCTATGTTATCTCAGACTCACAGAGACCCATCCTACTCCATCTCACAGTTTCACAGAGACCCATTCTACAATATCTCACATGCTTACAGAGACCCATCCTACTTTATCTCACAGACTGATAAACACCCATCCTACTCCATCTCACAGTCTCACAGAGGACACAATCTACTTAATCTCAGATTTACAGAGACCCTATCCTACTTTATTCCACAGACTCACAAAGACCCATACTACTTTATCATAGACTCAGAGACCCATCTGTCGTGTCTTTACTATCATTAAATTGAGGACTTATAGTTTTTATCAAAGATTCTCTGTAATTAGTATTATGCGATCAACTGTTAAACATGTAACTGTAATTAACTCGGAAGTCGGGGCACCAAGGGAAAATATTCAGATTACAAAGTTATCTGCATGTCATTTCCTAAAACAACTATTCAGATATTTTATGTCATCAATTAGTCTTCGAATTAATGAATTAATTTACTTTACCTCACGTTTAGTCTCATTCCAAACGTCGTACATTGTTGGTTATCTGCACAAATCCAGTCTTCACTATGAGTCGTCCATACATCAATTGTCTTAAATCATTTATTTATTACTAAGTAATTCACAGGAATGCATAAACAAACAAACAAGGTAAATGTGGTTACAAGAAATGATAGGAGAATGTGCCCTAGTGGGCTAAACCGACATGGCGGCTTGTTAGACAAAAGGGGAAGTGGGCGTCGACTAAGAAGTCACCACAGAGTGATAATTATAACAATTGAAATGCTAATCCTTTGCACATGAACGCTCACTCAATCGGGAACAATTGCAATCAATATACACCGGCTGGCTTCCGGGTTGGATGAGCGCTGTGTTAAGAAGCAGTGCAGCTTGGTTGGGTTGTGTATCGGAGGACGCTTGACTTTCAACCTTCGTCTCTCCCGAGCCCGTACGGGAGTTGTTGCGATAAGACAAGATAGTAGCTACTAAAACAATTGGAAACCACAAAATTGGGGAGAAAAAGGGGTAAAATGTCAAATAAAATAAAAAAGGGAGATGGAATCTAAAACAAAAATCCAGAAAATCACATTGTATGATTTGCATTTTATTGCATGCAATAAGTATTTGATCACCTACCAACCAGTAAGAATTCCGGCTCTCACAGACCTGTTCGTTTTTCTTTAAGAAGCCCTCCTGTTCTCCACTCATTACCTGTATTAACTGCACCTGTTTGAACTCGTTACCTGTATAAAAGACACCTGTCCACACACTCAATCAAACAGACTCCAACCTCTCCACAATGGCCAAGACCAGAGAGCTGTGTAAGGACATCAGGGTTAAAATTGTAGACCTGCACAAGGCTGGGATGGGCTACAGGACAATAGGCAAGCAGCTTGGTGAGAAGGCAACAACTGTTGGTGCAATTATTAGAAAATGGAAGAAGTTAGAGATGACGGTCAATGCAAGATCTCACCTCGTGGGGCATCAATGATCATGAGGAAGGTGAGGGATCAGCCCAGAACTGTACGGCAGGACCTGGTCAATGACCTGAAGAGAGCTGGGACCACAGTCTCAAAGAAAACCATTAATAACACACTATGCCGTCATGGATTAAAATTCTGCAGCGCACGCAAGGTCCCCCTGCTCAAGCCTGCGCATGTCCAGGCCCGTCTGAAGTTTGCCAATGACCATCTGGATGATCCAGAGGAGGAATGGTAGAAGGTCATGTGGTCTGATGAGACAAAAATAGAGCTTTTTGGTCTAAACTCCACTCGCTGTGTTTGGAGGAAGAAGGATGAGTACAACCCCAATAACACCATCCCAACCGTGAAGCATGGAGGTGGAAACATCATTCTTTGGGGATGCTTTTCTGCAAAGGGGACAGGATGACTGCACCGTATTGAGGGGAGGATGGATAGGGCCATGTATCGCAAGATCTTGGCCAACAACCTCCTTCCCTCAGTAAGAGCATTGAAGATGGGTCGTGGCTGGGTCTTCCAGCATGAAAACAACCCGAAACACACAGCCAGGGCAACTAAGGAGTGGCTCCATAAGAAGCATCTCAAGGTCCTGGAGTGGCCTAGCCAGTCTCCAGACCTGAACCCAATAGGAAATCTTTGGAGGGAGCTGAAAGTCCGTATTGCCCAGCGACAGCCCCGAAACCTGAAGGATCTGGAGTAGGTCTATATGGAGGAGTGGGCCAAAATCCCTGCTGCAGTGTGTGCAAACCTGGTCAAGAACTACAGGAAACGTATGATCTCTGTAATTGCAAACAAAGGTTTCTGTACCAAATATTAAGTTCTGCTTTTCTGATGTATCAAATACTTATGTCATGCAATAAAATGCAAATTAATTACTTAAAAATCATACAATGTGATTTTCTGGATTTTTGTTTTAGATTCCGTCTCTCACAGTTGAAGTGTACATATGATAAAAATTACAGACCTCTACATGCTTTGTAAGTAGGAAAACCTGCAAAATTGGCAATGTATCAAATACTTGTTCTCCCCACTGTATATGTTTACGCTCAGTGTGTCCTCTTGATCGCTGGTGAAAAGTTTGTTTCTGTTGGAGAGTTTCGTCCTCTCTCTCTCTGTCTTGGTTAGAGGGGGTAGTTCAGAGTGACATTCATTCATTTGTTATAGAATGGATGTTTCGGTGGTTGTCGTTCTTCACGTTCAATGATAACGAATTCCTAGCTGCAGACTAGTAATTAATATCAAAGACTTGCTCTTATTCTGTCGGTATCGATAGTCTAAGAGTTTAACCACGTGGTATGGTTAAAAGATTCAGCAATGGTCTACAACCTTCATCCTCTCCTAATGGAGAAAAACATGGTCTGGTGATAATTTCTCAAAGTTAGTTTATTCGGAATTACAGAGAAGGGGCTGTCCCAGGATGCCTGACCCTAACTGGGCTCAGGGGCGGTCCTCTGATTTAGTTCTCCAACTCCAATTCCCTTTTTGAGTTTTCCTTCATTAAACAGTCCAAAATCACATTGTAAAATTGTGTAAACAGTATCCTACTTTTTCTCACAGCCTCAGAGACCCATCTTACTTTATCTTATAGACTTAGAATCATCGTACGTAATCTCAGACTTACGGAGACCCACCCTACTTCATCTCACAGAATTACAGAGGCCCATCCTACACTGTCACACAGACTCACTGAGGCCCATCCTACACTGTCACACAGACTCACTGAGGCCCATCCAACTCTATCACACAGACTCACTGAGGCCCATCCTACTCTATTACACAGACTCACTGAGGCCCATCCTACACTGACTCACTGAGGCCCATCCTACACTGTCACACAGACTCACTGAGGCCCATCCTACAGACTCACTGAGGCCCATCCTACACTATCACACAGACTCACTGAGGCCCATCCTACACTGACTCACTCACACACTGTCACTCACTCACTGAGGCCCATCCTACACTGTCACACAGACTCACTGAGGCCCATCCTACACTATCACACAGACTCACTGAGGCCCATCCTACTCTATCACACAGACTCACTGAGGCCCATCCTACTCTATCACACAGACTCACTGAGGCCCATCCTACACTATCACACAGACTCACTGAGGCCCATCCTACACTATCACACGGACTCACTGAGGCCCATCCTACACTATCACACAGACTCACACGTTTCCAATGGTGGTTCTGTTTCTAACACTTCAGAAATGACTGACTGCTCTTTCTTTCTCTCCCTTGCACTAACCTTTCTTTCGCTCTTACTTTGTCACACACACACGCTTATCTCTCTCTCTTTTTCACAGTATGATGAACATCAGGAAGTGTGTTTGGTGAGAGCAGATATTTCTCCCTCACATGCCCCTGATAAGAGCTGTTTAAATAGTTAACCATGGTATTACATCACCTACTATTGGGAAAAATGGAAAGCATTCTAGTTTGCTGAGGATAAGTCGATATTCAATTAACCCAGGCAGACAGTCATGGTGACTGTTTATCAATAGCTCTTTTTTAACTGCACACCTCTGGCACACTTAATTACACTTCCCATTAATAGCATCAAACTAGTGAACAAACAAACAACCACAACATTGGGCTAAGTTAGGAAAGTAGCAAGAGAGAGAGAAGAGGATGACTCTCCCTGGTTAGAGGGGAGTCTGTCTGTTGGATTCACTTCTAATGCCATAAGGCATGTCTGACATGTCTTTACATTCGAGACAGAGGAGGACCTTGTGTTAGTGAGATGCAATGGTTATACATCCTCAACGTATCTGCCCTGTTATTGATGTCTATCTGGGGCACGTTGACCCTTGACCTCCTGGAATCATTCAACAGCCCAGTGTATGGAAGCGCCTTCCCCACCCGGGGTCAGAACAGACAAACAGTGCTTTCATACACACTGCCCCACCATGGCCCCCCAGCTGTCGCTGTGTTTACACCTTGTGAACGCTAAGCAGACATGTTCAAATGTCAGACTCAAGAGACCAAACAAGGGCTGATGAGACAGTTGAGTTACACAGAGACGGTTCTCCATGCTCTGATGCTGATGGTCACACTGATTCATCATGGATGTGTAGCGTTGACCATTTTGAACAGAGATTGTAATCTGGCTCTGATGAATTGAGATGTTAATCGGTGTACCATGTCAGTCAGATATAACCATGCCATATTAACTTTACTCTACCTACGTCGTATATGCAATGTATTGTATGTCAGGGCGTGACAGAAATGTGAAAGTATTTTGCGAGTGATAGAACTATAGTGGAAACATGTTCTAAGTGCTCTCTGCAATGTCCTGCTGTTTTTTTTTTTAAATAGATGTCCATCATTCTGCAGTCTACCTTAGAGCTAGCCTGAGGTAACAGACTACACTGGTCCTCTCTGACTGCTCCCGTCTCTTATACTCACCTCTCTCCACCTCAACCTCTCTTTTGTCTGTCTGTCTGTCTGTCTCTATCTATCTCTTTCTCTCTCCCTCCATCTCTTTCTCTCTCTCTCTCTCTTTCTTTCTCTCTCTCTTTCTTTCTCTCTCCCTCCATCTCTTTCTCTCTCTCTCTCTCTCTCTCTCTCTCTCTTTCTCTCTCTCTTTCTTTCTTTCTCTCTCCCTCCATCTCTCTCTCTCTCTCTCTCTGTCTCCTTTCTCGCTCTCTCTGTCTTTCTCTCTCTCTCGCTCTGTCTGTCTTTCTCGCTCTCTCTGTCTTTCTCTCTCTCTGTTTCCCTCTCTGTTTCTCTCTCTCTCTCCCTCTTACAGGGATAATACATGTCTCCCAGCCTGAGGCCAGACTAACTGGTCGACTACTACAGTATCTGAGAGGCACAGAGAAATGATGTGTGAAAGCACCAGCAGCTACACCACATTACATTACGGGTTTCATTTCAAACTAGGGTGTGGTGGAACTGCAGTAACCTCCCAGTGAAACTTGGATCTTGTACCAGAACTGTCTGTTATACCGACTCCCTGGTCTCGCCCTGCCTCTGTCTGCCACTCCATTGTGTGAATGCCAGTGAGCACGTTGGCTATTATCACCCAACCTAGACAGTGGCTCAGAGTGACGTGTTTTTTTAAACGTTTATCTCCCTGACTTTGTTCACAGACACAGGGAATATACAGGTTTAACACTGCTCATAGAATCAATCCAGATGTATGGTTTGATCAGGGTGTCACGGAGATGTGCTGAGTCGTAGCTATGCTGAGAAGGGTTGACGATTTCCCTCGCCATACAAATGCAGTACATATTCAAATCTCTGTGGTTCACAAAAACCGTCCATCCCTCCAAATAGGAATTGATCTGCGAGTGTTTGTTTGTTGGGCTTAAAGATTATTCTCAGACGGGTAATCCTTTGGAGCAGTCTTTAATCAAAGACATAAGCCCACAATGCTCTTTAGCTGAGGCTCAATTGGAATTCTCCCCGCCTCTCCTCCTCCGTGTTGACCCTTATAAGTGAGTTGTGCCTCTCTCTCTCTCTGTCTGTCCTCTGCTAAGTTTGCTCTCGGGGTTAACATGTTTTCCTCTTAGCCGGGCTTGAGCCAGCCCCCTTTTCTTTCCTCCGATGTGGGGGTGAGCTTTCCTGGGACAAAGGGAGGAATATATAATGAATAGAAAGAGAGGGGGTGGGAGTGACAGAATGACAGCGGGTGTGTGTGTGTGTGTGTGTGTGTGTGTGTGTGTGTGTGAGAGAGAGCGAGAGAGAGGAGGAGGGAATTGATATAGAGCACTTGACTAGTGTTTGTCACAGGGAGCAACATTACAGCCAAGCCCAGAGAGGTGGAGAGAGGAGGAAAGTGGGAGAAACGAGCTTTTCATCTACCCATAAAAGAGTGGATTACTAACTCATTACAGGCTGTCTGTAGGATGTGGGATACATGAGGTATTCTGTAGTTAGAGAGTTTGAGAAGCGGCGCTCGGCTCGGTCTAACCGCCTCTAACTCCCCCCTCTCCCCTGGTGCTGCAGCACATGGTATGTTCCGTTTAAAAGGGTGCATGTCATCTCTCTATGCGCTGGGTCCTCTCGCAGAGCAGCTGCTCACAGCACATTCTCCTCGGCAGGAACACTCACTTTCCCTAAACCGCCTGCTGTGTTTGATCTTTCTCTCTCTCCGTCTCTCTTTCTCTCTCTGTCGCACTCACTTTCTTTCTTTGGCAAAACACTCATAGTCATACACAGAAACAGTCTACTGGTTGGGGACAGGAGGATACTGACTGTGCAGTAACAGGTAGACACAGCATCTCTCTCCTGGCTGAACGGAGGGGAGAGAAGAGGAACTGGCTGCTGGCATCTTTATGTGTGAAGTAAACTGTGAGGGAAGAGGAAGAGGAGGAGGACAAAAAGGAGAAGAAGAGGGGGAGAGGGTCTCAGTCTCTTCATCCCCCAATGCTCCACTTGACACCATGCTGCTCTGTGTGGGTTTGGTCCTCAGGGGAAAATCCTTAAAATGATGGAAGACAACAAGCAGCTGGCTCAGAGGATCGATGGGGCCATCCAGTCTGCCAGTCAGGAGGTGACCAACCTGCGCTCAGAGCTGTCGGCCACCAGCCGTAGACTGGCAGAGCTGGGGGCCAGCAGCCCCCCCTCGCCCCTGGAGAACAACCACCAGCATCACCAGCACAACCACCATGACCATGACAGCCTCCGCTACCAGGGTGAGTTACACTCACTGTGTGTGTGTGTGTGTGTGTGTGTGTGTGTGTGTGTGTGTGTGTGTGTGTGTGTGTGTGTGTGTGTGTGTGTGTGTGTGTGTGTGTGTGTGTGTGTGTGTGTGTGTGTGTGTGTGTGTGTGTGTGTGTGTGTGTGTGCGCGAGTACATATACCTTTACCCGTGACTGATTTTAAAACGAGTGTTGGAAGTATTTGGGGTAACTCACAACTGGGCGTCTAGATGACTAATCTCATTCTGCTGTTCCTCCGCTAACCTATTCCTTCGCTGGATAACGCACAGCAGCCTGATAGGGTTAGGGAAGTGGGAGAATGGAACGAGGGCAAGTCTTCTCCTGGTGTGCTTTCCCAGGCAGCGGTGGAGTCTCTGTGGGTTTCTCTGAGGCTACGCTCCCCCTGGCTCCGGCTCCGTTGTTGGCTCTTTCTCTCTGTCTGTGTGAGCCAGTTGCTACCAGACGCTCCGGCATGAGTCTTGCGCCACAGCACACTGCCATGAAGGGGAGAGGTGTGAGAGCAGTGAGCACATGGTTGATCAGGGTGATCTGGACAGTCGTACTCATGTTGCTTCATTCACGTCATAACATGCACTAGGCGGTGTCTCTTAAAGTTTGCTCATAGATGTAGTGGAACCGAAAGGATATAAGTGTGAGGGTGTTTCAGAGCCTGGGAGTTCGCTGAGCTGTGTATGATGGGATTCATGACAGTAGTATGTAGTGGTTTGTGAGTGGTTTGTACTGCCTTATCTTATTTATAGTTCCACTGAGAGTGGGGCAATTGTGGATGTCAGCTACAGTACCAGTAAAAAGTTTGGACACACCTACTCATTCAAGGGTTTTTCTTTATTTTTTAAAAACTATTTTCTACATTGTAGAATAACAGTGATGACATCAAAACTATGAAATAACACTTGGAAACATGTAGTAATCAAAACAGTGTTAAACAAAATTCTTCAAAGTAGCCACCCTTTGCCAAGATGACAGCTTTGCACACTCCTGGCATTCTCTCAACCAGCTTCACCTGGAATGGATTTTTGAGATGTCTGTTACTTGAACTCTGTGAAGCATTTATTTGGGCTGAAATCTGAGGTGCAGTTAATTGCCAATTTCCAAGGCTGGTAACTCTAATGAACTTATCCTCTGCAGCAGAGGTGACTCTGGGTCTTCCTTTCCTGTGGCGGTCCTCATGAGAGGCAGTTTCATCATAGCGCTTGATGATTTTTGTGACTGTACTTAAATAAACTTGAAAAGTTCTTGAAATTTTCCAGATTGACTGACCTTCATGTCTTAAAGTAATGATGGACTGTCGTTTCTCTTTGCTTATTTGATCTGTTCTTGCCATAATATGGACTTGGTCTTTTACCAAATAAGGTTATCTTCTGTATACCACCCTACCTTGTCACCACACAACTGATTGGCTCAAACGCGTTAAGAAGGAAAGAAAGTCCACAAATTAACTTTTAACAAGGCACACCTGTTAATTGAAATGTATTCCAGGTGACTACCTCATGAAGCTGGTTGAGAGAATGCCAAGAGTGTGCAAAGCTGTCATCAAGGCAACGGGTGGCTACTTTGAAGAATCTCAAACATTTGTTATTCATTTTTTTTGAGTAGGTGTGTTCAAACTTTTGACAGGTACTGTATGTCAATGCCAGTTTGCAAGTAGGGATGTCTCGGTTGGTGTAGGCTGTGTGTTTGTCAGGTGACATCAGAGAGGAAGGGACTGACACTCCTTCCTCGTCACCTCAGGCTGTTGTTCGGTTTCCGACTGAGCTTAGATATGCCAGGGAGGGGAACAGGAGATATTGAGCTGGTGGCTCTGTGATGCGTCGTAGGTGGCTCTGTCTTTCTAATGGTTCTCTCTGTGTGTTGGGCAGATGGTGTTGAGCAGAGCAGCAGGTGATCTCAGCTGCAGATGGTTGGCCCGTAGGGTTTAAAGCACAGCACGGAGTCGACTGGTCAGTGTGAAATATCTACTAGCTCCCCCAAGCTTGCTCTGCTTGCTTGGTTTCAAACTCTCTGTTTGAACAGGTGCCATTAGCATGTTAGCATTCCCACACAAAGTGGATGCTATCTGAGGGCCACTACAGTACACTGGGACTGTGGGAGACTCCCATTCCCTTCCCTTCCATTCCCTTCCATTCCCTTTCCCCTTTCCCCTTTCCCCTTTCCCCTTCCCTTCCCTTCCCTTCCCTTCCCTTCCCTTCCTTCCCTTCCCTTCCCTTCCCTTCCCTTCCCTTCCCTTCCCTTCCCTTCCCTTCCCTTCCCTTCCCTTCCCTTCCCTTCCCTTCCCTTCCCTTCCCTTCCCTTCCCTTCCCTTCCCTTCCCTTCCCTTCCCTTCCCTTCCCTTCCCTTCCCTTCCCTTCCCTTCCCTTCCTTCCTTTCCCCCTTCCCCTTTCCTTTCCTTTCCTTTCCCTTCCCTTTCCCTTTCCCTTCCTTTTCCCTTCCCTTCCCTTCCCTTCCCTTCCCTTCCCTTCCCCTTCCCTTCCCCTTCCCTTCCCTTCCCTTCCCTTCCCTTCCCCTTCCCCTTCCCCTTCCCCTTCCCCTTCCCCTTCCCCCTCCCCTCCCTCCTTTGCAGTCATGCAGTGTTAACAGAGAGCCTTAGTTCTGCATTCTCACATTCCTCTGCATCAGGGCAGTGGTGTCATGCTTCCTGTTCCCTGGCAGGGCGGGCGGCAGGGCAGCCAGTCAGGTGACTGGAGTTATGTGAGGCTGATTAGGCAAAACCGAAACAGATACACACGTAACTCTCGCTCCACTGCATCTTGGGAAAGGCACTCTGTTAAATACTCTCACCCTGGAAAGAGAGGGGCCCACAAAGCTGAACACTTATACTATCTTTGTTTAAGGACATCTTACAAGATGAGGCTTAAGATTGTTCATGTGTGAGACTTAGATTTCTCAGATTTCTCCTCTTAGTCAAATTTCACCACTTCGTCAGCGGAGTTATCTGATAAATCAGCTACAGCACTCAGTGGATTAAGAGATGATGAGTTCGTGAGGTGTTGCCTTCTCCATGTCTGGGTATTTGTTAGTCTGTTTGTTAGTCCTGCCCTGAGCCGGATCAAGGCTAGCGAACAGACACAACTTGTTAGTATGCACGGGCTGACTCCTGTGAATATATTCTACTGTGCAGAAATGCCAGGAATTTTTACTGAGTTTCACCTCTGTGGGACCTCAATAACATCACTGACAGATGTCCAGTAAGGCTATAAAACTAGAGCTCAATCTGCTTCCTTGCCCTTGGAATGCCCTTCTAAAACCAACCACTGGCTGGCATTGACACAAGATTAAATCACCACTCACCAGCCATGATGCCCTGTGACGAAGACTAGTTCCCTAACTTTGAACCCCCTTAGAAGTAGGTCCAAGGTGGCAGCCCACTGGGCACATACTGGTTGAATCGTTTCAATGACATAACGTTGAACCAACGTGGAGTAGACGTTGAATTGACATCGGTGCCCAGAGGGAGCAAAGCCAGTGTGTTCGTGATCTGACTCGTAGTGAATTTGCATAAATAAATAAGCCTATGTGAGAATCGGCCTGTTTTGTGCTGGTGTGTTGCACTTTGTACCACCCCTGGTAATACAGGAGTATCTATCTACAGTAGGAGGCTGCATCCACTGTGCTGCTGAATGTAACAAATGACCTGCCTATTCCAGGTGCTGATACTAATGTATTCATCATGGGGGTGATGACCCCTCGGCACGATTGGCCACTATACGTAATCCATCACTTGGATGTCTGCAATCTGTTTAGCATTCCTAAACGATGCTGATGTTCCAGCGACAAATCAAATGCATTACGGTCACCCCTAATACGTGTCTGACTGGGGGGCGCACACGCCGGATCCGGAGGAGCGGGACCAGAATGAAAACATTTCTGTCCTCTAAAATCAATGCACTGTAAGCCTATTCCAATATATGTAGTTGTGGCTGTCTGATCATCAGCATCCTGCAGACACTGGGTGAGCGTGCACTCATCACAGACTCTTGAGAATCTGCCAAATTCGGCTCCATAAAACGCCTAAGACGCAGCCGTAAAGAAGGCAGCCTTCAGGTAGTCAGAGAGACAATTCTGTTCCAACAGGGGGAGAACACAACTGACTTATAACAGGCTGGATTGTGCTGAATACGAGGGGAAATAGCTGTAATATGGGCTGTATGTTACACCTGCCACAGCGAGTGTCGGTCATGGTCAAGGTTGGAGTGAGGGATTGGGGATTTACCTTTTGAGTTTGAAGCATTATTCAGGTTTTAATCTGATCTGAGACAGTTCTTGGTGGGCCTGAGAAATGGTCCGAATTTTAGTGATAGGGTTCAATTGTGGCATTAGTGATGTAGTTGGAATGAAGGACAAGCTATACTCTCTGCACCCTACTGAAGCATGGAGATGATTGTGGACTTTTACCGGCTGAAAGACCCTTTTCGATAGTGCACATGCTGTAGTCAGTTTGAAAGGGAATAACCTCCAACACTTCTTAATACAAGGTAATTTATACTCAACTTTTCTCTGCAGATGAAAGAAGTGAAACCATGTTAGTTTATGCTGCCTACAGAGCCCTGTGAGGAAGACTAGTTCTCACCATCTGGCCTGAGTTTGGTAGAGGCTCCAGCTCTCTCATTACCTCATGGTGCTCTGGAGCAGTAGAACTAAAGGCTGGGAACAGAGCTGCAGAACTACAGGGGAAAGCCCCACCTCCTCACCCCCTCTCTCCCCCTTCTCTCCTGGGACCACCCGCCTTCCTGTTCCCTCTCCACAGAGAAAGTATGCCCTGTGCTGAGCCAGAACCTCCCTCTCCTCCCCCACCCTCCTAACTCCCTGCCTGGCCTCCCCCAGCCACGCCCTGTCTGTGGCCAATGCAGCGTGAGAGGAACTGTGTCCAAACAATAGCCTGAGGCAAGGCTGGCCTCTCTGTCTCTTTCTCCCTCTCTTTCTCTCTTGCTCTTTTTCCCTCTCTCTCTCTATCCCTCCGTCTCTCTCTCTCTCTCCCTCCCTCTCTTTCTCCCTCCAGAGGAAAGGCTAATCATCCCTTCAGCTCACAGAGAGCTCCAGGGGCTCCAGCTCCACTGCTAGCCCAGCCCCCAGGCACTGAGGCAGTGAGGCATCACCTCACTGGGGAAGAATGGGAGCTGGACCCCTATGATGTTGGCCATGGTCTTGTGTGATGAGAGATAGACACCTTCAGATTGAAGATCTATTTTCTTATTATTTCTTATACAGTAAAACCTTACTCAGGGTTTGATGAATTGGGAATTGAGGACATTAGATTTTGCTGCAATACTTTAATTGAACTTCGGATTTCATGTATAGAATACAGGTCTGCAAAATCAATTGCACATATGCAGTTTAGTGTGTCTCTTGACTAGACTAGTATGATTTGTGTTTACATTGTCATCCGTTGTTCTACAGTGCCTGGCTTGTAATACATAATGACTCTATTGTTGTCTGTCTGTTCCCTCTGTTAATAAGGCTAGGCCTGGTAATGAGTCCATTGAGACAGAGCCAGGCACGTTGCAGACAGACAGGCCTGTATCAGCGTGAACAGTAGTACATGCAAACTGATGGAGTGATGATGAACAGAGATGTTCCATCCCGACTACAAGATGTTTAGGTGTTTTTGAGGAGGAAGCCGGCTGGGTGCAGGTTCCTGTTTATGTTCAGGTAGGGAAAGTCAAGAAATGCGAGATGGGGATTACAGTGCCTTGCAAAAGTATACATTCCCCTTGGCATTTTTCCAATTTGGTTGCATTACATCCTGTAATTTAAATATATTTTTATTTGGATTTCATGTGATGGACATGTTCAAATTGGTGAAGTGAAATGAAAAAAAATCATTATTTTTTTAAATGGAAAAGTGGTGCGTGCATATGTATTCACCCCCTTTGCATGAAGCCCCTAAATAAGATCTGGTGCAACCAATTACCTTCAGAAGTCACATAAATAGTTAAATACAGCCCACCTGTGTGCAATCTAAGTGTCACATGACCTCAGTATATATACACCTGTTCCCGAAAGGCCCCAGAGTCTGCAACACCACTAAACAAGGGGCACCACCAAGCAAGTGGCACCATGAAGACCAAGGAGCTCTCCAACAGGTCAGGGACAAAGTTGTGGAGAAGTACAGATCAGGGTTGGGTTATAAAAAAATATCAGAAACTTTGAACATCCCACTAAGCACCATTTAAATCCATTATATAAAAAATGAAAGAATATGGCACCACAACAAGAGAGGGCCACCCACCAAAACTCACAGACCAGGTAAGGAGGGCATTCATCAGAGAGGCAACAAAGAGACCAGAGAAAACCCTGAAGGAGCTGCAAAGCTCCACAATGGAGATTGGAGCATCTGTCTATAGGACCACTTTAACCGTACATTCCACAGAGCTGGGCTTTATGGAAGAGTGGCCAGAAAAAAAAGCCATTGCTTAAAGAAAAAAATAAGCAAACACGTTTGGTGTTCGCCAACAGGCGTGTGGGAGACTCTCCAAGCATATGGAAGAAGGTACTCTGGTCTGATAAGACTAAACTGGCACAAACTCAACACCTCTCATCACCCCGAGAGTACCATCCCCACAGTAAAGCGTGGTAGCAGCATCATGCTGTGGGGATGTTTTTCATCGGCAGGGACTGGGGAACTGGTCAGAATTTAAGGAATGATGGATGGTGATAAATACAGTGAAATTCTTGAGGGGAACCTATTTCAGTCTTCCAGAGATTTGAGACTGGGACGGAGGTTCACCTTCCAGCAGGACACTGACCCTAAGCATACTACTAAAGCAACCCTTGAGTGGTTTAAGGAGAAACATTTAAATGTCTTGGAATGGCCTAGTCAAAGCCCAGACCTCAATTCAATTGAGAATCTGTGGTATGACTTAAAGATTGCTGTACACCAGCGGAACCCATCCGACTTGAAGGAGCTGGAGTAGTTTTGCCTTGAAGAATGGGTAAAAATCCCAGTGGCTAGATGTGCCAAGCTTATAGAGACATACCCCAAGATACTTGCAGCTGTAAATGCTGCAAAAGGTGGCTCTACAAAGTATTGACTTTGGGGGTGAATAGTTATGCACGCTCAAGTTTTCAGTTTTGTGTGTTATTTCTTGTTTGTTTCACAATACAAAATATTTTGCAACTTCAAAGTGGTAGGCACGTTGTGTAAATCAAATGATACAACCCCCCCAAAAATATATTTTAATTCCAGGTTGTAAGGCAACAAAATAAGAAAAATGCCAAGGGGGATGAATACTTTCGCAAGCCACTGTATGTTTACATTTTTGGGTTCATATTGGTTTAGTCACCATCATTCAGTTGAAGGTCCGGGTTGACAAGGCATAGGGGTTAGTGAAGAGGTATTAAGTGGAATGTGTGGATTCCATTGGGGTCAAAGTTTCCTGATGAAAAGTGACCTCAACTTGTTTTGGGATTGTTGGAGTTGGAAGACAGGAAGAGTCAGAAATGTGTCCCTCTTTCTACCTGGTGAGGGAACACACCTCCCTTCTGGGACCCTGCCTGCCCTGCCTGGTGAGGGGCCACATTTCTACCTCTAGGGCTCTGCCTGGTCTGCTGGGTGAGGGGCCACACTTCTCACTCTGGGGTCCTGCCTGCCCTTCCTTGTGAGGGGCCATACTTCTCCCCTTGGGGCCCTGCCTGGTGAGGGGCCACACCAGACAGCGGCAGCTGGTGATGGTAGCTCTTCTCTTCTCTTCAGCTGGACAGCAGATGGCCTCGGTGGCAATGCCAGGCAGCCAATGACATCAACTGCTTCTTAATGGAGCCGACTGAGTCTGAGGATGGCAGCGGAGCAGAACCAATAGTGAGGAGACACACTGAGCCAAGCTGATACTTTCACATGTTGGAAGTGAGCGAAAGTCAATTCAAGGAGAAACTAAGAATGTTTTTGAACCATACAATTAACTATTTGATACTGTAGATTCCTTCCCATTATAATTCCCTGCCGTTGTGATGATATTGTTAATATGGTTTATTTCTAGTAAATTCATTTAATTCATGAAAGACAATGTTTTATTTGTTTTCCACTCTTCTCTAATTCTATTCCGTTTCCCACATGAGTTAGATGAATAGTTAAGACATGGTTTAATGGGGACTTCCTGGGTTTGTTGTGGTCATGGCTGGGTCACGACTGTCTGTCTGAGGATGCCCTTTATTAGCCGGGACTAGGATTGAGTTGGGGCAGCTGCTGCTGTTGCAGCATGGGAAGATTCCTCCGTTCTCCCCCTCTTCAGTTCCCTCCCTCTCTTCAGTTCCCCTCACTTGGCCCCCTCATCATAACATTATCAGCAGTGACACACTGCATAGTTCCTTTCCCGCCGTAGATGACGATGGGGGTAGAAAGGAGCTTTGCTACAGGAAATGAGGCAAAAAGCATCCTTCGTGTCCTTTCTGTCTTGGTGGGAACCTGGGGTTTATTACACCCCATATTCCAGAGCGGAGGGTTCGTTTTATGTATTGGGTGAAATAATGCTTCCTGTTCCGGTTTATGCAGTCTGCAGCAAATGTGTATCTGGAGAGGATCAGGAGGTGGGTCCAGGAAGGGGGTAGCTATCTCACTGAGGATGGGTCGGCCCTGTTGCTGTGTGCTTGTGAAATGTAGGAGACGCTGCTTTAACTAGGAGGACTGAGGCTGGTGCAGGGGCGGATGCAGGTGCCTGCCTTGGCCTATGCGTGACTTAACACTGATGAGATGAGAGCAGACAGATTGAGTGTGTTCCTCTGTGGGGGTGGTAAAGAGAGGGTGGATGGAGGGGGGGCATCTCTCAAGGAACTGGCGCTTCGCTAATGATATGGACAGGACAGGCCTATGTCCAGGGGCAAGTGGACCGTGATGATACAAACCACTCTGGGATTCTGCCGTGTTAGACATATTAGACAGAGTGGGAGCAGAAGGCAGGGACAAGGAGGCAAAGAAATGTTTAACAGCGAAGTCCAGTCCAGTGCACTCCCTTGAGTGGGTGTAGCGTGGCCATGTGGTGGAACTCTCCCTCTCTCCCTCCCTCTCTGCCTACCTCCCCCTCTCCCCTTCTTTCTCCTCCTCTCCACGGGAGGCCCAGATAATGATCCCATGTTTAAGAATCCAGCTCCCCTTTCTCCCCCCTGTCTCCCCCTCACCAGCTCCACACATCTAACCCTCCGTTTTCACCTTAAATCATCCACATCTTTGTTGAGTCCAGACTTCAAATGGCTGTAACTTAGTGAGAGTTTGGGTGGAAGGATCGGGCATGCAGGCGCTGCTCTGAACAGTCTCTCAGCTCCTCCTATTAAAATGCCTCATTGCTTTGGCAGAGGAGCTTTTTATTGCTGCTGGTACATATTGTTGCCTTGGCTACAGTATAAATCCCTTCTCCAATGAGCAGTGACTTACTGCATGCGCAGGAAAATGAGTTTGAGGAAGTGCAGAGGCTTGAGCCTCCTTGTATCCAGGGGACACAATGCGTGGCATTCCAACCATTAGCACCGCCTGGAGTTTGCTGAATGGCATTGGCACTTGGATTTGGACGGGTGCTATTGTCGTACGACACAAAAATAGAGGTGAGTTTGGCCTTTGAAAGAACAATGCAGAAAATACCTCATACCTACTTGTAAAAGATGGTGGTGGATCTTTGATGTTATGGGGCTATTTTGCTTCCACTTGTCCCTGGGGGATTGTTAAGGTCGATGGCATCATGAACTTTACCAAGTACCGGGACATTTTAGCCAAAAACCGGGTAGCCTCTGCCAGGAAGCTGAAACTTGGCCACAGTTGGATCTTCCAGCAAGACAATAACCCCAAGCACACATCAGAATCCACAAAGAAATGGTTAATTGATCACAAAATCAACACTTTGCAACTGCCATCTCAGTCTCCCAACTTGAACCCCATTGAAAACCTGTGGTTTGAATTGAAGAGGACAGACCATAAGTGCAGACGAAGGATATCAAGGATCTGGAAAGATTATGTAATGAGGAATGGTCTAAGATCCCTCCTAATGTGTTCTCCAATCTCATGAAACATTTTAGAAAAAGGCATATTTTGAAAACAGGGGTGCCAATAATCTTGACCCCTATCTTTTTGTACTTGTTAAACAAAATGTATTTTTCTGAGCTATTGTATTAGTATAAAAGAATAACAATGTCATTTTTTTGTTTGTTGCATACAATACAGTATTTTGTATTCTTTATTTTGTACAGTCATTTTTGCTCATCTTTATCAAGGGTGCCAATCATTCCAGACCCCACTGTATATGCAACAAAACCATTTCCAATTCACACGTGTATTAATACACACTTGACATGTGTGAAATAGGACAAATATAAGCACCCACCAAATAATTATTATTACACACACACACACACACACACACACACACCAGACCCGACTGTGTTCAACTTCAAGTATAGCCCGAGGGCTGAAACGTGACTTGAAAAATGCTCAGCGTAACTCAAACCTTCACAACAATCCTCCGTTGACATCGATTCATGATTTATAAGAAAGTTGGAGTTAGCCACGCATACATCAAGTCCAGGTGTCAGGCTAAGTGCATGCTGGTTTGCACTGCAGCCCTACTGTCATCCACAGAAAATTCGGTTAGATTTGTTTTACCGAAATGAATGCCCGTGGAGTCGTGTTGGGCACTTCTAATTGAGCTCCCATAGAGTTCTTCGAGATGCCTACTCTCCTCCCAGACTACAGCAGACAGTGGTGATGTTTTAAACACTGCACCCCACTGCTCACTGCGCCAGTCTGTTCCCAAGACCCCTGTACCGAATCAAGTAGAAGTTTGGAGGAATCAATTTGAGTAACTTTATAGGACAACAACCATGATTCTGATACTGTGTGCACCTTGAACGTTTGAGGCATTTTTTTTGTCGTGCTCTCTTTTCCATCACTTGAAATCTGAAAATCTTTTGACACGTCGTTATTGCAGGAGTCTCTTCCTCCTTTTCAGTTATTTTTGTCTGCCGCTGAAAAGTGTTAGCAGGTTTCCCCGTTTTAAATTTTTTTTTTAAAGCTGAGGAGGCCCTACACAAATATTTACCTGGACCCCAATTACCCTGACATTATGACGGCACATGAGACACACACACACGACCACACAACCACACACACAGTTTATCTCCTCTGAGGCCTATGTTCCTGTATGTCTGTAAATGGAATGTGTTTATTCTGTCTGTCTGCCTGCCTCCTCAAACCAGATGTGTTTACTGACTATTACCCCAGGAGGTTGAAACATGAACTATTTGGAAGACAAAGTTGAGACAGCTCACGAGTCCTTGACCACAACTAACTAATCCTTGTCAGGTCGTTACATCCCATCCCTATCCTCTCCCACTAATGTTACTACACTCCAATTGTGTAAATACACTCCGACTTCAGGCAGTTGAGATGGCCTACTGACATCCAAATCAGACTATCCCCTTTAATATCAACACTAACCATCCCTAAACTCCACACTCCAATTCCTACCCTAAATACAGACTTCCTGCCCTTTATTCTACCGTAACGCCCAGCCAGACATACCCAGCCCTCAGTCTCAGAGACGGTGCTTAGTTCCCATTCTAAACCCTCCCACTCCATCCCTCTCCCATTATTATTCCGGGGGCACGCCCTCTACTGTTGCCCATATTGGCCTTCTCAAAGTCAGGCTCATAACAGCTCCTTAGAGGACAGATTCTAGTGGGTAGAATCTTTCATTCTGGCAACCGAACAATGAATTCCATTCAGCATGGCTGTTCCAACTGGTGGATGTGTGGTTTCGGGGGGGATTCAGACTGAAGGGTTTCCCACAAACCCCTCTAATTAACCACGACCAGAGACTCAGCTGCTCGCTCCGTCCAGAAATGTGCTCCCCAAACCAGAAATGCTTCTGTTCCGTCCAGCCTGCTCTGTGAAACCCTTCCATATTTCCACAGGCGGGCAAATGTGCACTGTACCAGAGAGAGAGAGCTGATGGGAATGAATCTTGAAATTGGTCTATTTCCCCCAAATTACATGGTGAAAGTTGGGCCATCAAAGCCTGTGTATGCTGAGGAGAGATGGAAGATGCTGTCTGTCTGTCTGCCTCTCTGTCTTGAGGAGGGAGATAAATTCTTCCATGGTTATTCCATGGTGTGTGAGCTGAGACAGACGTGATTACTTTTCCTTTATAAGGTTAATGTGTGCCCCAGGGCCAGAGCATGCCGGCTCAATCGTCCACATGAGAGGAGAGGAGTGTGGGTAATTTACTGTGCATGGCTGGTGGCTCAGTGAGGCAATCTGGAGAGAGGAGACTGGAGAAGGGAACCACACTCCATGGTCTCACTGCTCCTAATGGACCAACAGGCTGGGGTTGGGGGAAGGAAGAGAGGGATTGATTTTTTAGAGCAGTCCATAAAGCATGGTACCGCAGTACTGTTATAACAATGGCAAACACAGGCATCATTAGGCTGTTATTAGTGCCGAGGGGGTGGTCTGAGAGGTAGGGGGAGATGGGGGGGTGAAGATGTCAGGACCGGGGGTAATTTACAGGTGGGATAAAAACACACCTGCAGTCGCAAGGCAAAGTCTTTCCCTGGCTAGAGTGCGCTGTTTCTACCCAGTTAGCTGCAAGAGCTGGGGGAGCTGTGTGTGTGTTGTCTTCTTAGTTTGGTCGCACACACACACGGAACAATATGACCCACATTAGCTGAATTCCCATGGTGACAGCCTGAGATGTAGAGAGAATGTCATTTTCAAAGGGTGTGAAGACGAGAGAGAGAGAGAGAGAGAGAGAGAGAGAGAGAGAGAGAGAGAGAGAGAGAGAGAGAGAGAGAGAGAGAGAGAGAGAGAGAGAGAGAGAGAGAGAGAGAGAGAGAGAGAGAGAGAGAGAGAGAGAGAGAGAGAGAGAGAGAGAGAGAGAGAGAGAGAGAGAGAGAGAGAGAGAGAGAGAGAGAGAGAGAGAGAGAGAGAGAGAGAGAGAGAGAGAGAGAGAGAGAGAGAGAGATAGATCACACTGTAACAAGAGGGAAGTGGGGAGCAGCACCTCTCATGGGTGAGGTAACAGGTTATAGTATTGAGTCTCACAGCATATGGAGAGGATGGGAACATTTTAATGAATCAGAAATTGTGTTCTGTCTCCTGATTGACACTATTTGACTGAACCCCCCCTCCCTCCCCCGCAATACCACAGTTATCCCCTGGTAGGTCAGTGGTTAAGTATCTGACTGCAGAGCTGAAGCTTGCAGGTTCAATCCAACATATTCTTTAACCATGTTTCTATAGAAAAACGCTAAAAGAGAGGATGTCTTTATTTCTTCAGATTTATAAAATCAGAAATGGAATAAGTGTAGATAATAAAACATTGTGTAAAAATGGAATATGTTCAACTTTAAAAAAAAATACATACCCAATATAATTCCTCTTTTGAAGTTCTTGATATGGTCCTCCTGTCTTATTTTTCATGATCTGAAAAGCAAAAGGGAACCTAGATCAGTACTCATAGTCTATATATGGGCCTAGGGGTACGCAGCATATAAGGTCTGTCCGCTGAGGTCTGTCCAACGCTGGTCCGACCAAGCTGACTATAAAGAGTATGATGGTGAATAACCAAGTTACCAGTATTTCCCTGTGTTAGTTAAGGCTAAAAAAGGAAGCATGGAATTCCTGATCGACCGTACTGCCATGGCTATATACTGAAAAAATAAGATGTAAGAGAGCTTCCCTGCTGGTACAGAGGATAAAAGACCTGACTTAGGAACCAAGCATTGCAGGTTCAAACCCCAAATTTGCAGATTGTCAGCATATGAGGTGTAAAAAAAAACATGGTTGTGTTTGTATTATTAAATGCTGTTCATTCAATTAAATGTGTCTTTCTATCACCTTCAAATGCGAAGTGTCATTGGACCTGGAGAGAAACGTAGTGGGGATGTATTCCAATCTGCTTTCTGATGCTTTAAGGAGCTACACATTTGCATGCGGAGAATGTTGTGGTAATATTACATTTTTAAAATGTTAAACCTGAAACGAATGAACGCTATGAACGTGATCAAAACGGACTTGTGGAACATTGTGGGAATGTTCTGTGCAACCTATGCGAATATCACAAGAATATTCTTGCAACAACTCAGACAACTCCCATAACCTAATTAAATGTCCTGGGAACCTTTTTAAAGAACTTAGGCCAGGTGTTCTGTCAGCATTCTTACAACATTGTAGGAATGTCCTGTGTAACCTAACTTAAACGTTGTATGAATGTCATCAAAACTGAGCTTATTTTGTGTTTTGGGAACCTAGCTCTCATAATGTACCCAGACTTTCCCCACAACCTAAATAAATGTTCTGGGAACCTTTTAAAGAACTCTCCTTTAAAAGGTTCCCAGAACATTTATTTAGGTTGTGGGGAAAGGCTGTTCTGTCAACATTCTTGCAACATCAAAGGGATGTTTTCTGCACCCTGATACAGACATTATCTGAATGTCAGAACAACCAGACAGTTTTAGTGTCTCTTGTCATATCCCAACCACATTACCACAGCCTATAGAAACATCCTGGGAACCTTTTGAAGAACAGACAAGATATACAAACATTCTATAATCATCAGCACGACTGGACAGTTTTTGTGATACGAGAACATTTGCCAGGACATAATGAATGTTCTAGGGACTTTCACAGAACCAATTTTGGTTTGCTGGGGAGTGTTGACCTTTTCAGAAAGTCAATGAGAGCCCAATCAGGTTTATGCTAGTTTCACTATGTTCCCATACTGCCTGGCTGGCCTTTATAAATAAATAAAGTTCAAGTACCTGCATTGAACAGTGGTGCAGCAGTAGATGAAGTCATTATCAGCCTAGAGGATCAGGTTTGGAATCATTTCAGTGAACGTGCTGTACGGTATTGTATGGTGACGCATGTACGGTTTAGGGCATGTGGTTCTTTACCCATCAGACTTGGTTGGTGAGATCAGTTTCCCCTCCGAGAGTAAAGATAGCTGCTCTTTCTGCACCCCGTGTGTTTACATTTCAATTACTGTCTCATTGGCGTCTGACAAGCCAACACATTTTTACCAATCTATCTAACTGGCCTCTCCCATTCCCAACCCATTTCTTAATCCAATCCAGAGGGGGAATTCCTGGATCCTGTTGTGGAATCAAACATCTCTCCACGATAATTATATACACATGTCAAGGAGGTTTTATGATCCAGAGGTTTTGTAAAGTGTTTTTGGAAGTGGGAATGTGGGAATTTAGTTTCCCGCCAAGTGTGTCGTCTGTCCTATGCAGATGCAGTGTTTAGACAGCTTGAGGAAGGCCATACACACATTCCATTAGTGTGTGACGCTCGTTCAGTTCGTAGTGAGCAGTCCAGCATTTGGAGTGTTATCTTCTTCGTCGACGTGACATTAGTGTTAAGCCTTCGTCAACGTGTCATTAGTGTTAAGACTTCGTCGTCGACGTGTCATTAGTGTTAAGCCTTCGTTGACGTGTCATTAGTGTTAAGCCTTTGTCGACGTGACATTAGTGTTAAGACTTTGTCGTTGACGTGTCATTAGTGTTAAGCCTTCGTTGACGTGTCGTTAGAGTTAAGCCTTTGTCGACGTGACATTAGTGTTAAGACTTCGTCATCGACGTGAGATTAGTGTTAAACCTTTGGATGTGTTTGGATGTTTCTTTGTGGAGTTGTAATGGTGGTTGTTTTAGTGGCTTTGACATTGGTGGGTTTGTCTGTGTGTGCCATTTGCTTTGTGACGGTGCTAGTTATGCCTCTTGAGTCTTCACTGTGGAAGTGGCATTCAAGTACTTTGTTTCTTTCACCAGAAGTTGGCTGGCTCAGTCACATTTTCAATTCTTTGTGTGTTCTCTTGCAAACTTGTGTTTCTTTATTTTCCATTTCTTTGTTCGTGTTGTCCAGAACTTTAAAACAACAGCCTTGTCCAAAGTTGATTTATTATCCTTTACAAGCGCAGATGGTATTTGTTGTATTTGATGGGAAAATATACTTGGCTGTGGCCTGCTTTTCCGGCACTATTGGGGAGAGAGACAGAGAGGGATGGAGAGAGAGAAAGAGCGAGAGATACATCATTCTTTTTTTTATTATGTGGGTAATGGACTGTTCAATGACAGAGCAGCCCTGATGCAGTTTAGGGCGTGCATTCTCTATAGATGACCATGCAGAATACCAAACAAAAAGACAATTAAGATTAGAAGAATTCTCCAATTATAGTAGCACGATTTCTCTCTGGAATATGTCTTAATTGACACGGTCAAGGAAGAGAACCTTCATGCCCATTCAGAAGAGAACCGCCATGCCCATTCAGAAGAGAACCGCCATGCCCATTCAGAAGAGAACCGCCATGCCCATTCAGAAGAGAACCGCCATGCCCATTCAGAAGAGAACCGCCATGCCCATTCAGAAGAGAACCGCCATGCCCATTCAGAAGAGAACCGCCATGCCCATTCAGAAGAGAACCGCCATGCCCATTCAGAAGAGAGCCGTCATGCATCTTTCATCAGCTGGTGATGTATAGCTTATATTGCGTGTTTTCTCGAGAGTCTTTGTGCTAGTGGGGGTGTTTGGGAGGATGTAGGTTTGTGTGTGTGTGTGTGTTTGTGTGAATTATGCAGCCCTGGAGCCTTCAGTGCTAATGTGATGAGCAGTGCAGCAGCCGAGGGACGAGTGCTTCACCATTGTGCGAGACAAGTAATGAGTGTATGGTAATATGCATCCAGACTTTAATTGGGCGAAATGAGCGGGCTGAAGAGGCTACTCCATCATGATGTGGATGAGTAGAGAGGCAGGTGACAGAGAGTGGAGAAAAAGCTAATAGGTTTCCTTTCATCCCACTGCGGCTCCTGTCTGTCCATATGTCTCTAGCAGGCAGCTGCGTGAAGCCACTGGAACGTTATTGCCTCAGTTGTCGACTTGAGATTGATAATGAAAGGCCTGTTCTGATAATGAAAGGCCCGTTCTGATAATGAAAGGCCCGTTCTGAAGAAGAAAAAACTCTCTGAGAGAAAGGCTCCCTTCTTGGGATGTCTGTAATCCCAGCTTGTGTGTGTAACGTCAGAGGTGTGTAACGTCAGAGGTGTAAGTTATTTGTACAGGTTATGTGTACCTTTTAGTGTGCGCTGGTGTTTTACGTGTCCAAACAATGTCACATTGCAGTTCCCAAAGAGCCTTACTAACTGACATCTATAGATGGCTTCAGGTTCAACAAATTCTCACTATCAGCACACACACACACCCCTGGCTGACTGAATATCTTGCAGGGATGGAAGCTGAAGTGGCTGATAACATCGCTAGTCATTATCGTTAATGGCAGTGATTATCACATTCAAGTGTGGTTCTCAGTTTGCTCTGCCTAAGATGACATACTGGACAATAGTTGCGCTGCTGCAGGATGAGTGGACCTGGATCTACTAGTAGATGTGTACCAGGAGTGTTGTACGGTGAGATATGTGCATAGATAGACTCTTACTCAGAATCCCTTTAACACCGCGGTCTATGATTTAAGATTTCAAAGGATTACAACAATATTGTCTGAGGCATTACATATTGAGCCATGTCACACCCGTGTCTTAGCACTGTAATACAGGAAGGTTCAACCTATACGATTACACTGTTTAGTGGTGTCATGGCTGGTGATTGGCTGGGTGGTGTGTAGCCCAGAGAGAGATGGCCCATCTGGCGTGACGTGTGACCCCTGGTGGGGTCGTTGGGGGGGGGCGGGGCAGGGTGGATCAAAGTTTCGGGTCACCAGCAGGAGGCTGATGAGGGCAGGAGAGGTGGGGGATGGGGACGGGCGGGGACAGATTGCCATGGTAATCTGAATCCCTCATCTGGGATAAGCAAACGGAAGCAGCATCAGCGGAGAGAGGGAGGAAAAATAGGGAGGACACGTACTTTCCCCTTGGTGTGGAGGGAAGAGAGGATGTTGCGGCCTAGCTGTGTTCCGTGGGAGCTGGATGGACGGGACGGGACTGGAGGTAAATCAGGAAATACGCAGGCCTCTGTCGCAGTCGGTGTCAGATGTGACTGCAGTGGCCACAGTAGGCTAATTCAGAGATGGATGAATGGAGGATCTGTACAGGCCTCGTAACATTACTACCCAGGCTTTGTTATAGCCACTTCTCTGTCACCAGCAGTGTATTGGGATTCGCACAGATACAGTGCCTTCAGAAAGTATTCACACCCCTGGACTTTTTCTACATTTTTTGTGTTACAGCCTGAATTTAAAATGGTTTAAATTTAGATTTTTTTGGGGGGGTCACTGGCTTATGCACAATACCCCATAATGTCAAAGTATAATTATGTTTTTAGAATAAATAAAATAAAATAAAAATAAAAAATGAAAAGCTTTGTGATGTCAAGCCTAAATAAGTTCAGGACTAAACGTTTGCTTAACAAGTCTCATAACACGTTGCATGGACTCACTCTGTGTGCAATAATAGTGTTTAACATGATTTTTGAATGACTACTTCATCTCTGTACCCCACCCATACAATTATCTGTAAGGTCCCTCAGTCGAGCAGTGAATTTCAAACCGATTCAACCACAAAGACCAGGGAGGTATTTCATTTTCAATACATTTGCAAACATTTTCTAAAAACATGTTTTCACTTTGTCATTATGGGGTATTGTGTGTGTGTATATGGGTGAAAAACAAATCAATTTAATGCATTTTGAATTCAGACTGTAACACAACAAAATGTGGAATAAGTCAAGGAGTATGAACACTTTCTGAAGGCACTGTATCTACTGTAACATGTGATGCCACCATTTGGCCTTGTGGTCAGAAATATGTGGACATCTGATCCCAAACGTTGTGTGTGCGCTTGCGTTGGTGCGTGCGTGTGTGTTTTGTTCTTGTGTGTGTCAAGAACGGGTTTTACAGACAGATTGGGTGGGTGTAACCCTGGTGGGTGTCGCCATGGAACCATGATGACAGACACAGGAAGTGAATAGAGGAGTGCCTATGAGGAGGTGGAAATTGAGCAAGTTGAGGAGAATAAACTGCTTGGAGTAACCCTGTATTGTAAACTGTCATGGTCAATCATATTGATAAAGCGGTAGCTAAAATGGGGAGAGGCCTGTCCATAATAAACCACTGCTCTGCTTCCTTAACAACGCTATTAACAAGGCAGGCCCTGCAGGCCTTAGTTTCACCTGGAAAACTGCTCAGTCGTGTGGTCAGGTGCCAGCCACAAAGAGGGGAAATTACAACTGGCCCAGAACAGGGCAGCATGGCTGGCGCTTAAATGTACACGAAGAGCCAACATTAATAATATGCATGTCAATCTCTCCTGGCTCAAAGTAGAGAAGAGATGGACTGTCACGACTTGTATTTGTGAGAGGTGTTGACATGCTGAATGCACCGAGCTGTCTGTCTAAACTACTGGCACACAGCTTGGACACCCATGCATACCCCACAAGACATACAGTGCCTTGCGAAAGTATTCGGCCCCCTTGAACTTTGCGACCTTTTGCCACATTTCAGGCTTCAAACATAAAGATATAAAACTGTATTTTTTTGTGAAGAATCAACAACAAGTGGGACACAATCATGAAGTGGAACGACATTTATTGGATATTTCAAACTTTTTTAACAAATCAAAAACTGAAAAATTGGGCGTGCAAAATTATTCAGCCCCTTTACCTTCAGTGCAGCAAACTCTCTCCAGAAGTTCAGTGAGGATCTCTGAATGATCCAATGTTGACCTAAATGACTAATGATGATAAATACAATCCACCTGTGTGTAATCAAGTCTCCGTATAAATGCACCTGCACTGTGATAGTCTCAGAGGTCCGTTAAAATTTCAGAGAGCATCATGAAGAACAAGGAACACACCAGGCAGGTCCGAGATACTGTTGTGAAGTTTAAAGCCGGATTTGGATACAAAAAGATTTCCCAAGCTTTAAACATCCCAAGGAGCACTGTGCAAGCGATAATATTGAAATGGAAGGAGTATCAGACCACTGCAAATCTACCAAGACCTGGCCGTCCCTCTAAACTTTCAGCTCATACAAGGAGAAGACTGATCAGAGATGCAGCCAAGAGGCCCATGATCACTCTGGATGAACTGCAGAGATCTACAGCTGAGGTGGGAGACTCTGTCCATAGGACAACAATCAGTCGTATATTGCACAAATCTGGCCTTTATGGAAGAGTGGCAAGAAGAAAGCCATTTCTTAAAGATATCCATAAAAAGTGTCGTTTAAAGTTTGCCACAAGCCACCTGGGAGACACACCAAACATGTGGAAGAAGGTGCTCTGGTCAGATGAAACCAAAATTGAACTTTTTGGCAACAATGCAAAACGTTATGTTTGGCGTAAAAGCAACACAGCTCATCACCATGAACAACCCATCCCCACTGTCAAACATGGTGGTGGCAGCATCATGGTTTGGGCCTGCTTTTCTTCAGCAGGGACAGGGAAGATGGTTAAAATTGATGGGAAGATGGATGGAGCCAAATACAGGACCATTCTGGAAGAAAACCTGATGGAGTCTGCAAAAGACCTGAGACTGGGATGGAGATTTGTCTTCCAACAAGACAATGATCCAAAACATAAAGCAAAATCTACAATGGAATGGTTCAAAAATAAACATATCCAGATGTTAGAATGGCCAAGTCAAAGTCCAGACCTGAATCCAATCGAGAATCTGTGGAAAGAACTGAAAACTGCTGTTCACAAATGCTCTCCATCCAACCTCACTGAGCTCGTGCTGTTTTGCAAGGAGGAATGGGAAAAAATGTCAGTCTCTCGATGTGCAAAACTGATAGAGACATACCCCAAGCGACTTACAGCTGTAATCACAGCAAAAGGTGGCGCTACAAAGTATTAACTTAAGGGGGCTGAATAATTTTGCACGCCCAATTTTTCAGTTTTTGATTTGTTAACTTCTTGCGTCGAGCCATCCCGGATCCGGGATCGTGAATACAGCCTCAAGCTCATTACCATAACGCAACGTTAACTATTCATGAAAATCGCAAATGAAATTAAATTAATATGCTAGCTCTCAAGCTTAGCCTTTTGTTAACAACACTGTCATCTCAGATTTTCAAAATATGCTTCTCAACCATAGTAAAACAAGCATTTGTGTAACAGCATTTAGCGTAGCATTTAGCGTTAGCATCAGCAGGCAACATTTTCACAAAAAACAGAAAATCATTCAAATAAAATCATTTACCTTTGAAGAACTTCAGATGTTTTCAATGAGGAGACTCTCAGTTAGATAGCAAATGCTCAGTTTTTCCTGAAAGATTATTTGTTTAGGAGAAATTGCTCTGTTTGGCTACCAAAAAAAATGAAAATTCAGTCTTCAAAATGCCAAACTTTTTTCCAAATTAACTCCATAATATCAACTGAAACATGGTAAACGTTGTTTAGAATCAATCCTCAAGGTGTTTTTCACATATCTCTTCATGATATATCGTTCGTTGAAAGCCTCCTCTCTCCTCTCAATCACTGGATGACTGCGTGCAGCTTGTAGATTACGCACCAATTTAGACAAAGGACACCGGGCGGACCCCTGGTAAATGTAGTCTCTTATGGCCAATCTTCCAATGATATGCCTACAAATACGTCACAATGCTGCAGACACCTTGGAGAAACGATAGAAAGGGCAGGCTCATTCCCGGCGCATTCACAGCCATATAAGGAGACAATGGGAAACAGAGCTTCAAAAATTCTGCCCATTTCCTGGTTGAAGTTTCATCCTGGTTTCGCCTGTAGCATGAGTTCTGTGGCACTCACAGATAATATCTTTGCAGTTTTGGAAACCTTAGAGTGTTTCTTTCCAAAGCTGCCAATTATATGCATAGTCGAGCATCTTTTCGTGACAAAATATTGCGCTTAAAACGGGCACGTTTTTTTATCCATAAATTAAAAGAGCGCCCAAGAAGTTAAAGTTTGAAATATCCAAAAAATGTCGTTCCACTTCATGATTGTGTCCCACTTGTTGTTGATTTTTCACAAAAAAATACAGTTTTATATCTTTATGTTTGAAGCCTGAAATGTGGCAAAAGGTCGCAAAGTTCAAGGGGGCCGAATACTTTCGCAAGGCACTGTACCACCAGAGGTCTCTTCAAAGTCCCCAAGTCCAGAACAGACTATGGGAGGCACACAGTATTACATAGAGCCATGACTATGAGGAACTCTATTCCACATCAAGTAACAGCAAGCAGTAGAAAGATTTTAAAACAGATACAAATACACCGTATGTAACAGCGGGGACTGTGAAGAGACACACACAGGCACAGACACATGCATACACACACACACACATGATAACATACGCACTATACACACGTACACATGGATTTTGTGTTGTAGATATGTAGCAGTAGAGTAATGGCCTGAGGGCACACACTTAATGTGTTGTGAAATGTATTGTAATGTTTTTAAAACGGACTGCCTTAATTTTGCTGGACCCCAGGAAGTGTAGCTGCTGCTGCCTTGGCAACAGCTAATGGGGATCCATAATAAATACAAATACAAACATCAGTGTGATCTAAATGGATGAGGACTGAGCTGGCATTCTCTCTTTCTCTACCACTTTCAGTGAGGTTTGAATGGCCTCATGCACAGATGAGGGAATTTCCTGTAATAGAGCTCTGATTGAGGAATTTGCCTGTGGAGCGCATACTGTAAAAACCACTTAGGTCTGTCGCTACAGAAAATTATCTGCAGCCCACTAAACTGATGTATTTTATTCTCATTTGGGGACTTTACCCTTTTCAGAAATTCCTAAGCGGTAAATTAGCCTGCGATCCCCCTATCTCATTTATCTAAAGGCAGACTGACATTTCTGGGCCAGGATCCGATGTTGCAGAACACTGCTCAGATGAGAGCTGGTTAGTTTAGCTAGGAAGCAACAACCACCGGCTCATTGATCCAGTTATTTGATAGGTGTGAGTGTTCTGGTTGGATGTGTTGGACATTGGCATTTCTTAACTTTTTATTGTAATTTCTTTGTATTTTATTGAATGTTAAAACATACAATCTACCTGCAGTGAAGCTGCGCAACAAAAGTATTCAGACCCCTTGAATTTTTCAAAATGTTGTTATGTTACAGCCTTGTTTTAAAATGGATTAAATAAAGTAAAACTCCTCAGTAATCTACACCCAATACCCCATAATGACAAAGCGAAAAAACTAATTTGTATACATTTTAGCAAATTAATTAAACTTTGAAAACAGAAATACCGTATTTACATAAGTATTCAGACCCTTTATGAGACTCGAAATTGAGCATCTTGTTTCCATTGATCATCCTTGAGATGTTTCTAGAACTTGATTGGAGTCCAGCTGTGGTAAATTCAATTGATTAGACATGATTTGGAAAGGCAGTACATGACACAGCAAAAACCAAGCCATTGAGGTCGAAGGAATTGTCCGTAGTGCTCCGAGACAGGATTGCGTCGAGGCACAGATCCAAACCAATTCTGCAGCATTGAAGGTCCCCAAGAACACAGTGGCCTCCATCAGTCTTAAATGGAAGAAGTTTGGAACCACAAAGACTTCCTAGAACTGGCCACCCGGCTAAACTGAACAATCGGGGGGGAAAGGCCTTGGTCAGGGAGGTGACCAAGAACCCGATGGTCACTCTGAGAGCTCTAGATTTCCTCTGTGGAGATTTTAGAACTTTCCAGAAGGACAGTCATTTCTGCAGCACACCCAATCAGGCCTTTATGGTAGAGTGGCCAGATGGAAGCCACTCCTCAGTAAAAGCCACATGACAGCCAGCTTGTAGTTTGCCAAAAGGCACCTAAAGACTCTCAGACCATGAGAAACAAGATTCTCTGGTCTGATGAAACCAAGATTGAACTCTTTGGCCACGTCTGGAGGAAACCTGGCACCATCCCTACGGTGAAGCATGGTGGTGGCAACATCATACTGTGGGGATGATTTTCAGCAGCAGGGACTGGAAGACTAGTCAGGATCAAGGCAAAGATGAACGTAGCAAAGTACAGAGAGATCCTTGATGAAAACCTGCTCCAGAACACTCAGGACCTGTGGAGTGGAGCGAAGGTTTACCTTCCAACAGGATAATGACCCTAAGCACACAACCAAGACAGCGCAGGAGTGGCTTTGGGACAAGTCTCTGATTGTCCTTGAGTGGCCCAGCCAGAGCCTGGACTTGAACCCGATCGAACATCTCTGGAGAGACCTGATAATAGTTGTGCAGCAACGATCCCCATCGAACTTGACAGAGCCTGAGAAAATCTGCAGAGAAGAATGGGAGAAACTCCCCAAATACAGGGGTGCCAAGCTTGTAGCGTCATACCCAAGAAGACTCTAGGCTGTAGTCACTGCCAAAGGTGCTTCAACAAAGTACTGAGTAAAGCGTCTGAATACTTATGTAAATGTGATATATATAAATTAGCACACATTTATAAAAACTGTTTTTTCTTTGTTATTATGGGGTATTGTGTGTAGATTGAGGACATAAAAAAAACATTTCAGAATAAGGCTGTAACGTAACAAAATGTGGAAAAAGTCAAGGGTCTGAATACTTTCCGAAGGCACTGTACATTACATTCAGTCATCTAACTGGCTCCCGTCCAGAGCGACGCACAGGAGCAACCAGGGTCAAGCCCCCGCCCAAGGAGCACGTTGACAGATCTCCCACCAAGTCAAAATGTGGACCCTAACCAGCGACCTATCGGCCCCTGGCCCAAGCTCCCAACCACCAGGCCACCAACCATCCAAGAGTCCCCACAGTTCCCTGAGAGCTTCCCCTCAACCATCCATTTTTTTGTCGTTGCTCATCAGGCATGCTGTATTAATTTCTCTGTCGTTCTTTAGCCTATTGCGGCCCATGCAACTGTTGCTTAGCAACCACCATTGGATGGTATGCTGCTGAGTAACAGAATATGTTAAGTTTCCCGGTGTCCATTTAACCATTTGCTATCACGAGTTTCAAAGTTGCTGCTAGTTTCTAGTTGTTGTAAATGACAGAACAATATGTGTTTATGCCCTTTGACTGTCTATATGAAAGGAGAGCATCTGGTGGCCCTAACCTGGAGTCCCACTGTGTCACTGACACAAACATTAACTCAGACAGTCACACTGCGCTAGAGTGGAGAGAAGATGCCCTGTAAAACAAGAAGTCTCTGTGGGTCTGCAGACATCAGTTTGGCAGACGAATTGAATTTGTCAGGTCTTATTACAGAGCCAATTGGTTAAAACTGGAGCAACAGAATGATGAAATGTAGGTAATAAGGGATACGTATTACCATAGATGGAGGATAAAGTAGAGGCTGAATTGATGAGCCGAGACCAATTGAGTGATTCTGTGAAAAGTCGTCCTCCTTCCCGTCGTTTGTGGAATGAATGAATTCAGAACTGTACCTCCATTTCACACGAGAAACAGAGAACACTGAAAAGCAAGGAACCCTCGGTTCCTGGCCTGCGACTACTAACTCTACAACAACTCTTAGGGAACAATACATTGATCTCAAGTGTTGAGCGAGCAGCTTTCCTGAGCTCCTCTTGGTGTCTGTCATGTAGTGTCTCAGAAGGACTGCCTGGATGGATCCGGTTTGCATGAAAGAGCTCACTCATAATTCATTAATCAGAGCTCATATCAGGGGGTAAGAGTGGCTCGGGAGGGTGCAGAGGAACTCCAGTCTAACCCAGCCTGTCCCCTGGCAGGGGGCTGCTGCCTCAGGGAGTCACAAGACATGAGAAGCTGTTCTATGTACTGATCTAATCACACCAAAGTTCAATGCATTCATTCCCTGTATGCAGGGCCGGCCCGCCCGTTAGGCGGGACGAGGTCGGCCGTTTAGAGCAGCAGATTGACGAGGGCGGCATTTTCCGAGCTAAACTGACCAAGACCTCCAACAACACGTAACACTGATGCTGCCCCGTGATAAGCAGTGTCCTCTTTCCCAGAGTCAGGGGGTGCAAGATATTTATCTTGTCCATGCCCGGAGAGCCTCTCCAGGGCGCCGTTGGAGAGATGCAGCGCTGCGGCGCTCCACGAACTCTCAAGTCATCTCACATTAATAATGTAGCCTATAGTAGAAAGAGTCGTAGCCTATGTGGTCAGTCTGTAGCCTACAGACTGAGGACCATATTTGTGACAATGTTACGAGACCGACCCTTTTTACATCATGCACGTGTCTCGGATCAAATGGCCTAAATGGTGCCCTATCAAATGAAAGTGCACTTCAATTTGAATATGTCTTAGCATGTTAGCAGACACCATATCCTAAAAACAGGACAGGTAAAAAAAGGTCAACATGGAATGAAACTCAGCTTACTCACGATTGCTGTCCGGGAGTTTCAATCCGTGGGCTAAATTGTCTAGAATCATGGACTTTAATTGTAGGCCTGTTCGTACATTTTTTTGATGAGGTGATCGTAGCGAGAAAAGACTTCTGCGTTTGCCGCTGTGTGAACAACATCAATTCTCATTGCAAAGAGGCTCAAAGTAACGCCTCGTAAATTTGGGTAGCTGATATGCAGCTCTTAAATAGCCAAAATGATTCGTCTTAAACCTTGGTCAGGAATCAGCATTAGGCTAATAAGCCAATGCCACTGCCTGTTTTACAAACGGTACGGCATTCATATAATTGCATTTCGGGGATAGGAGGGACACCATTTTTTGGTCTCGCCTAGGCCGGCACAACGGCCAGGACTGGGCCTGACTGTATGTATGTACAGTACTGTATGTACAGGGATCAGGCTGCTGGTATGATGTAGTGTATATATGGAATGTGTGTGCATTTCATCCACTGAGATACTGTATATACATTATCTCTTACAGACGCATCGGCCTCACTGCTCTGCGGTGTTACGTTTGATCATTCATTATATTGACTTCATCTTCTTTCATGTGCCCTTCAGCATGCCAGCGTAATAACCTCCCTGGGGACAGCACAGCACAGTCATTCTCCAGGGAGGCCGGCTCAGTGATCGAACAGAGAACTGGCCTGATAAGTGACGCACAACCGTGCAAAGTAAGAAAGAAAGCGAGAGAGAGGGAGGGAGTGGGAGGAAGGAAGGAAGGGAAAGGGGGGAGAGAGAGAGAAGGAAACCGAGTGATTGCCGCAGTTTCAGGGACAGGAGGGGAGTGCTGATAAGTCAGGAGGAAAGATGCGGTGACTAGAAAGTCCAGAGAGGAGAAGGGGGATGGATGGGTGGAGGCAGGTGCCACTGAAAGGGGGGCAGCGGTAGAGGTGAGGAGGTTGTCATGGCAGAGCTATGATTGCTGTGATGGGAGGGATGGGCAGTAAAGTGGTGAAGCTGTCCATTGACTTACACAGTGTGATATCATCTTCTATAGTATATTGAGATGAGATCAATCAATTGAGTTAGTTATGGGCTTAACAGAGGTCACACAGAGGTTAGAGCTGAGAGAGAGAGAGGGGGGGTAGAGGAGTCTAGTGAGCTCTATTTGCCCTGTTCTGCTCTCAGTAGCACTGAACATACATTATGAATCAGGAGTACATCGACACACTCTGTGATGTGCATGGATGGTGGGGAAGGGGGACACTGTATACAGGCTGTTCCGCTCTGACATCTCTCGTCCATATATGTATATAGTCTTAGTTCATTCCTACTTAGACTTGTGTGCGTTGGGATATGTTGTGCAATATAGACTGTAAACTCTCCTTCCAGACTCATCTCCAATCCAAAATCAAATCTAGAATCGGCTTTCTATTTCGCAAACAAAGCCGCCAAACTTACCCTAGTAAAACTGACTATCCTACCGATCCTCGACTTCGGCGATGTCATCTACAAAATAGCTTCCAACACTCTTCTCAGCAAACTGGATGCAGTCTATCACAGTGCCATCCGTTTTGTTACCAAATCACCTTATACCACCCACCACTGCGACCTGTATGCTCTAGTCGGCTGGCCCTCGCTACCCACTGGCTCCAGGTCATCTATAAGTCTATGCTAGGTAAAGCTCCGCCTTATCTCAGTTCACTGGTCACGATAACAACACCCACCCGTAGCACACGTTCCAGCAGGTATATCTCACTGATCATCCCCAAAGCCAACACCTCATTTGGCCGCCTTTCCTTCCAGTTCTCTGCTGCTAGTGACTGGAACGAATTGCAAAAATCGCTGAAGTTTTATTTCCCTCACCAACTTAAAACATCAACTATCTGAGCAGCTAACCGATCACTGCAGCTGTACATAGTCCATCTGTAAATAGCCCACCCAATCTACCTACCTCATCCCCATACTGTTTTTATTTTATTTACTTTTCTGCTCTTTTGCACACCAGTATCTCTACTTGCACATCATCATCTGCTCATTTATCACTCCAGTGTTAATCTGCTAAATTGTAGTTATTCGCTCCTATGGCCTATTTATTGCCTACCTCCTCATGCCTTTTGCACACACTGTATATATACTTTCTTTTCTCTACTGTGTCATTGACTTGTTTGTGTTATTGGCTTGTTTATTTTTTACTCCATGTGTAACTCTGTGTTGTTGTCTGTGTCACACTGCTTTGCTTTATCTTGGTCAGGTCGCAGTTGCAAATGAGAACTTGTTCTCAACTAGCCTACCTGGTTAAATAAAGGTGAAATAAAAGAAATATGTTAGATATTACTGCAATGTCGGAGCTAGAAGCGCAAGCATTTTGCTGCACCCGCTATACCTGCTAATCATGTGTATGTGACCAATAAAATATGATTTGATGTGACGAGTAGATGCCACAGCAGGTCAGTTTAGAGTGAGATTAGGCAACATCAGTGGTACTAACACACCAGATTTCAGACTCCTACAGCCATAATGAATGTTTCATTATCATATGATGTAACTGCCAGCCATGGATCTCTAACTGGCATGTATTGTATGTAGCCTAACGAGCATAACCACTGCATGCCTATGTGTGGACTTGATCTCAAAAGGAGGGCTCAAAAGAGGCTGGCCCGTGTATGTGTGTGTGTGTGGTTTAAGGGGTTCCTGACGGCGCTTGCTCCACAGCTTAGCCGTTCGGGTGCTAATTAGCACTGCTGCTGCAATCCCACTAATTACAGGCTGTTATACAGAGAGGCTGCAGCCCGACAGAGAGGGCGGAGGAGACCGTCACAGTGTGGATGGACACTCTGACATACACACACACACACACAAGTTCCTAAATTGCTCCCTCGTGCAGGAGGAGAGGAGCATGTCGTCAACTCCCTTCTAAAAAATTTCCTTACTTTGACACATCCGTGATTCTGCCAGTTCTCTATTATGGTAATGTGTCATAGCTTAGATACTAAACTGACAACTGCTGTACTCCCTCTTTTGGATTACTGGCCAAGCATTATGTGATCTGACATCTGCCCACTCTCAGGTTCATCAACTGTTTACTAAAGATAGTGTTCTTGTCTCTTACTATCAAGTGCACGGTGTGGATGTCGACCTCTGTTTCCATGCGTATCATACCTTCTATACGTATGTAAGGTAAGCCAGTAGGAAGTACCATTGCTCATAGGTTAAGATAAGTCAACTGAGTCATTACCTGAATTCTGTGTTAATTACAGACCAACCACACACACACACACACACACACACACACACACACACACACACACACACACACACACACACACACACACACCACAGGCAGATTTATCAAGGGAATTAAGTCCGTTTGATGGATTTCCCTCCATAGGCAGGAAAATGACTGCATTGTTTGCATTGTATATCATACACACACCTCCCCTTCCCTATCAAAGCTGATCACATAACTTGAGCTAGAGTGACTTGAGTAATGACCAGTGGGAATGAGTGGAGCTCCAGTGGTATGAAGGTTCCTGCATTAATCTCAGTGTTCTCTGAGCTCTCTGTGTGTGTGTCCCAAATGGCACCCTGTTCTCCATTTAGTGCGCTACCTTTGACCAGGGCCCATAGGGCACTGGTAAAAAATAGTGTACTATGTAGGGAATAGGGTGCCATTTGACAGGTAGACATTGTTCTAAACATGCATCACTCATTACCCTGGGCCACAGGACCAAAACAGCATTCATTGATCAACAGCAATGGTATTTCACCCTGAACACTCCCACATTACATTCCCAGCCTGCCATGCCAAGTCCCCCCCCCTCTCTCTTTCTCCCTCCCTCCCTCTCTCCCCCTCTCTCTCTCTCCCTCTCTTTCTCTCTCTCCCCCTCTCTCTCGCTCTCTCTCTCTCTCTCTGCCTGTCTGTCTCACTCACTCACTCAATATCTTCTCTCCACACATCCTGGGCCGTGGCATATACTACATGACCAAAAGTTTGTGGACACCTGCTTTGCTGCTAAACAGCCTCCACTCTTCTGGGAAAGCTTTCCACTAGATGTTGGAACATTGATGCAGGGACTTGCTTTCATTCAGCCACAAGAGCATTAGTGAGGTCGAGCACTGATGTTGGGCGATTAGGCCTGGCTCGCAGTCAGTATTCCTATTCATCCCAAAGGTGTTTGATGGGGTTGAGGTCAGGGCTCTGTGCAGGCCAGTCAAGTTCTTCCACACCGATCTCAACAAACAATTTCTGTGTGGACCTCGCTTTCTGCACGGGGGCATTGTCATGCTGAAACAGGAAAGGGCCTTCCCTAAATTGTTGCCTCAATGTTGGAAGCACAGAATTGTCTAGAATGTTATTGTATGCGGCAGCATTATCATTTCCCTTCACTGGAACTTAGGGGCCTAGCCCGAACCATGAAAAACAACCCCAGACCCTTATCCCTCCTCCACCAAACTTTACAGTTGGCGTTATGCATTCGGGCAGGTAGCGTTCTCCTGTTATCTGCCAAACCCAGATTCTTCTGTTGGGCTGCCAGATGGTGAAGCGTGAATTATCACTCCAGAGAACGCATTTCCACTGCTCCAGAGTCCAATGGTGGCGAGCTTTACAACACTCCAGCCAACGCTTGGCATTGCGCATGGGGCCTCCCGAGTAGTGCAGCGGTCTAAGGCACTGCATTGTAGTGCTTGAAGTGTCACTACAGACCCGGGTTTGATCCCAGGCTGTGTTACAGCTGGCCTTGACCGGGAGACCCATGATGCGACTCCTTGTGGCGGGCCGGGCACATGCTCGCTGACTTCAGTCGCCAGTTGTAAGGTGTTTCCTCTGACACATTGGTGCGGCTGGCTTCCGGGTTAAGCGAGTAGTGTGTTAAGAAGCAGTGCGGCTTGGCAGCGTCATGTTTCAGAGGACGAATGGCTCTTGTCCTTCACCTCTCCCGAGTCCGTATGGGGGTTTCAGCAATGGGACAAGACTGTAAATACCAATTGGATTTCATGAAAAGGGGTTAAAAGGCGTTGCAAATGGTGACCGTAGGCTTGTGTGTGACTGCTCGGCTTTGGAAACCCATTTTATTAAGTTCCCACTAATTTGAAGGGGTGTCCACATACTTTTCAATATGTAGTGTATGTTTCCTTGTCTTACCTCCTGTTTGTATCACATGTATCAGACCATTAGAGTAGTCTATTAAGCTAGAAGACATCTGGCAGACAGCTAGGCTAGGACTGTCTTCATGGGATTCTGTTTGAAGAGTGTGGGTTGGTGGTGGTGATGAAGAGCTGTAGCTTGCTAGTGGTTTCCTGTGACGATTCTCTAGACTTCACCAGGACAGTATAGGGCCAATGCCTAAAGGCGCTGACAGACGGAAGGGGCATATGGGATCAATATCATGCCAAATGTATTCACAAATATAAATCACCAATCCTTAAATGTAAATCACTTTCCACAAATGTAAATCACTTTCCACAAATATAAATCACCAATCCACAAATGTAAATCACTTTCCACAAATGTAAATCACTTTCCACAAATATAAATCACCAATCCACAAATGTAAATCACTTTCCACAAATGTAAATCCCCAATTCACAAATGTCTGCAGTTAAAAATGTCTAATGCAATATGTTGATTTACAAATAGAAATCAAAAGGTGTTTGTTTGTGGAAAGTGATTTACATTTCAGGATTGGTGATTTATATTTGTGGATTGGTGATTTACATTTCAGGATTGGTGATTTACATTTGTGGATTGGTGATTTACATTTCAGGATTGGTGATTTACATTTCAGGATTGGTGATTTACATTTGTGTATTGGTGATTTACATTTGTGGATTGGTGATTTACATTTGTGGATTGGTGATTTACATTGGTTGAATGGTGATTTACATTTGTGGAAAGTGATTTACATTTGTGGATTGGTGATTTACATTGGTTGAATGGTGATTTACATTTGTGGAAAGTGATTTACATTTGTGTATTGGTGATTTACATTTGTGTATTGGTGATTTACATTTGTGGATTGGTGATTTACATTTGTGGATTGGGGATTTACATTGGTTGAATGGTGATTTACATTTGTGTATTGGTGATTTACATTTGTGGATTGGTGATTTACATTTGTGGATTGGTGATTTACATTGGTTGAATGGTGATTTACATTTGTGGAAAGTGATTTACATTTGTGTATTGGTGATTTACATTTGTGTATTGGTGATTTACATTTGTGGATTGGTGATTTACATTTGTGGATTGGTGATTTACATTGGTTGAATGGTGATTTACATTTGTGGAAAGTGATTTACATTTGTGGATTGGTGATTTACATTTGTGTATTGGTGATTTACATTTGTGGATTGGTGATTTACATTTGTGGATTGGTGATTTACATTGGTTGAATGGTGATTTACATTTGTGGAAAGTGATTTACATTTGTGGATTGGTAATTTACATTTGTGGATTGGTAATTTACATTTGTGGATTGGTGATTTACATTTGTGGATTGGTGATTTACATTTGTGGATTGGTGATTTACATTGGTTGAATGGTGATTTACATTTGTGGAAAGTGATTTACATTTGTGGATTGGTGATTTATATTCATGGGAGTGATTTACATTTGGCATGATATTGATCCTATAGGGGTGGCCCATTCATTTTCAATGAAGCCTAGGCAGGGGGGAAATGCTTCCAGGCGGAGCGGTCGGTAGGCGGTGCTCGTGCCCGTGGAAGCCGCTCCGCTCTACTTTCCAAGCGGTTGCATTGTTGTTGTTGACCAATCACAGTAGAATACGTACACTGCGTGGTGATACGTCAGAACGTATGTCCAACAGCAGGAGGCGCTAACTTGCCCACTCTAGCTAGCAAGCTAACACTATTATCAGTTTACAAAGTCACGTTTAACAATAAAAATAATTGTTTTTCTAATACATTTTTTAATTAATCATTTTTGTTGCATGTAAATACGTTTTTAAACATGCTTATGGTGTTAGGGCAACAAAAAAAATCCAGCTCGTCGATATTGTTTACTTTGTTGCTATGGTCACCGGCGGCTGTCGCCCTCGTGTGAAGGCGCTAGGCATTTTACTAAAGGGACAAGCAGTGTACTCGGCGGGGAATGCGGCGATATTTCGCTGTCTGTCTGAAAAACGCTTTAGTTCTGTTCTTCACACTACCTTGCTGTTCACCTGCTCAGTTCGACAACTGTCAACTGTATTCCAAGTTCTCCAGATTCACGCTACACTGCTACCCTAACTAACGAAGATTCTGCCGAGTTCTGTGCTGTATTGCTGTAGCCTGTGTTGAATTATTCAGCCATGCAGTTTGCTGAGTAGGTCTTTACTCTGGGGATGTGACGTGGGCTCTGCAGTCCCACAGGTGCCCTTTTAATCTTTCATGCTATTGTTTTTTCTTGTCTGTTTCTTTCTGGGCCCACCCTGGGTTCATTCCCTTGGGAGTAGAGGAGAGGACTGCACCATTAATGCAGGGAACATGAGATCTAGTACAGGCGTATGTGGACTGTTAAGCGAGGCTGTTTCAGAGGCGACAGGGCCCCTCGTTCCTTACAGTCCTTAAACAAGACGTCTAGTGATGATGTCCAGTGATGATCTAGGGTCTCCCAGTGATGACCAGTGATGATGTATGTGTCTCTGCGGCCCCTCCCAGATAGGACTGGATGTCCAATGATGAGTCTCTGTCTCCCTGTCCAGCTGTCCAAAGAGGAGGCTGAGGAGACACTACGAGACCCAGTGGGGTTTGGAGCCAGCTGGGCTGGGACGGGCAGGACTGGCATGTGTGACAGGGACAGTAATCAGATGTGTTGGGCCTAGGGGACAGAGGTCAGCAAAAATTCTCACATTCTCCAAATGTCCTTCCACGCTAGGAGAATATTAACGAGCCAAGTGCCATGTGTGCCGACACTGCTGCTGTTGCTCCCTGTTCCTGCCGCCATCACCACCGCTCTGTCACCCGCTCCAAAGGCAAAGGGGAGAGGAGCTGTGCTGGAGGATTTAAAAAAAAAAAGTTTGGTCCTTGCTGGATTGCTTCCAGACAGATTTCCCTGCTTAATCTTGGTTTTAAATCTGACCTCAACTTGGTGGCTGGGTCCTGCAGCAAAGCCCCTGGGTCAGGGTGTTGAGGGACCAGCCAAGCTGTGACCAACACCACCAACCAGATGAGCTACCACGTGTATGTTTCTTCTGCCTTCGTGGAATCTCCCCCAGCGTCAATCCGTATCAGTTTGTTTTTGTTTATACTGTTTGTTTCTGTCAGTTTCTGTGTGCGATTAAAAAGCCCACCGGGAACATCGAACAGGGATGCAATTGTCCTCTTTTCTGACAGTCATTAACCTTATACGTTATAAATGCATCACTCCTTCTGACTGTTTAAAGGCTTACTGCAGTATATATTCTTCCACACTTTGAGGTTGGAATAATAGTGTGAAATTGTGAAAATAATGATAATACCAATTTAAGGGTAAGAGCTGTTTGAAAACACCACCTGAATTTTCTGCCTGTTTTGGTGGGCTGGAGTTTTGGCCTGCCTGGTGACATCACCATGCGGTAAATTAGTTAATAGACCAATATAAAAGAGAGTTCCAAGCAGCTCTGCAAATAACAGCGAGTTTTCCGTTTTCCTTTCCAGACCACTCCCAGACAGTTCTAGCAAAATTCTTGCTTGAGAAATGGCTCTTTGCTAAGAAGTTGTTTTTGTTCTTTTTGACCATTTTAATTGAAAACAATCAAATCAAACTTTATTTGTCACGTGCCGAAAACAACAAGTGTAGACCTTACTGTGAAATGCTTACTTACAAGCCCTTAAAACCAACAGTGCAGTTCAAGAAGAGTTAATTTGTACATGTAGGAAGGGGTGAAGTGACTGCATAGATAATAAACAGTGAGTAGCAGCAGTGTACAAATGGGGGGGGGGGTGTCAATGTAATAGTCCGGTGGCCATTTGATGAATTGTTCAACAGTCTCATGGCTTGGGGGTAGAAGCTGTTGAGGAGCCTTTTGGTCCTAGACTTTGCGCTGCGGTACCACTTGCCGTGTGAAAACAGTCTATGACTTGAGTGACTGGCGTCTGACAATTTTATGGGCTTTCCTCTGACACCGCCTATTATATTGGTCCTGGATGGCAGGAAGCTTAGCCACAGTGATGTACAGGACCGTACGCACTACCCTCTGTAGAGCCTTACGGTCAGATGCAGAGCAGTTGCAATACCAAGCGATGATGCAACGGGTCAGGATGCTCTCGATGGTGCAGCTGTAGAACTTTTTGAGAATCTGAGGACCCATGCCAAGTCTCCTGAGGGGGGAAAGGTTTTGTCATGCCCTCTTCACAACTGTCTTGGTGTGTTTCAAATCAAATGTATTTGTCACATGGTAGCAGATGTTAATGCGAGTGTAGCGAAATGCTTGTGCTTTTAGTTCCGACAATGCAGTAATAACCAACGAGTAATCTAACCCAACAATTCCAAAACTACTACCTTATACACACACAAGTGTAAAGGGATAAAGAATATGTACATAAAGATATGAATGAGTGATGGTACAGAACGGCATAGGCAAGATGCAGTAGATGGTATCGAGTACAGTATATACATATGAGATGAGTAATGTAGGGTATGTAAACAAAGTGGCATAGTTTAAAGTGGCTAGTGATACATGTATTACATAAAGATGCAGTAGATGATATAGAGATGAATAAGAGATTAATAATGTAGGGTATGTAAACATTATATTAAGTAGCATTGTTTAAAGTGTTTAGTGATATTTTCCATCAATTCCCATTATTAAAGTGGCTGGAGTTGAGTCAATGTGTTGGCAGCAGCCACTCAATGTTAGTGGTAGCTGTTTAACAGTCTGATGGCCTTGAGATAGAAGCTGTTTTTCAGTCTCTCGGTCCCTGCTTTGATGCACCTGTACTGACCTCGCCTTCTGGATGATAGCGGGGTGAACAGGCAGTGGCTCGGGTGGTTGTTGTCCTTGATGATCTTTATGGCCTTCCTGTGACATCGGGTGGTGTAGGTGTCCTGGAGGGCAGGTAGTTTGCCCCCGGTGATGCGTTGTGCAGACCTCACTACCCTCTGGAGAGCCTTACGGTTGTGGGCGGAGCAGTTGCCGTACCAGGCGGTGATACAGCCCGACAGGATGCTCTCGATTGTGGACCTGTATAAGTTTGTGAGTGCTTTTGGTGACAAGCCGAATTTCTTCAGCCTCCTGAGGTTGAAGAGGCGCTGCAGCGCCTTCTTCACGATGCTGTCTTTGTGGGTGGACCAAATCAGTTTGTCTGTGATGTGTACGCCGAGGAACTTAAAACTTCCTACCCTCTCCACTACTGTCCCATCGATGTGGATAGGGGGGTTCTCCCTCTGCTGTTTCCTGAAGTCCACAATCATCTCCTTAGTTTTGTTGATGGTGAGTGTGAAGTTATTTTCCTGACACCACACTCCGAGGACCCTCACCTCCTCCCTGTAGGCCGTCTCGTCGTTGTTGGTAATCAAGCTTACCACTGTAGTGTTGTCCGCAAACTTGATGATTGAGTTGGAGGTGTGCATGGCTATGCAGTCGTGGGTGAACAGGGAGTACAGGAGAGGTCTCAGAACGCACCCTTGTGGGGCCCCAGTTTTGAGGATCAGCGGGGTGGAGATGTTGTTACCTACCCTCACCACCTGGGAGCGGCCCGTCAGGAAGTCCAGTACCCAGTTGCACAGGGCGGGGTCGAGACCCAGGGTCTCGAGCTTGATGACGAGCTTGGAGGGTACTATGGTGTTAAATGCTGAGCTGTAGTCGATGAACAGCATTCTCACATAGGTATTCCTCTTGTCCAGATGGGTTAGGGCAGTGTGGTTGAGATTGCATCGTCTGTGGACCTATTTGGGCGGTAAGCAAATTGGAGTGGGTCTAGGGTGTCAGGTAGGGTGGAGGTGATATGGTCCTTGACTAGTCTCTCAAAGCACTTCATGATGACGGAAGTGAGTGCTATGGGGCGGTAGTCGTTTAGCTCAGTTACCTTAGCTTTCTTGGGAACAGGAACAATGGTGGCCCTCTTGAAGCATGTGGGAACAGCAGACTGGGATAAGGATTGATTGAATATGTCCGTAAACACACCAGCCAGCTGGTCTGTGAATGCTCTGAGGGCGCGGCTGGGGTTGCCGTCTGGGCCTGCAGCCTTGCGAATGTTAACACGTTTAAATGTTTTACTCACGTCGGCTGCAGTGAAGGAGAGTCCGCATGTTTTGGTTGCGGGCCGTGTCAGTGGCACTGTATTGTCCTCAAAGCGGGCAAAAAAGTTATTTAGTCTGCCTGGGAGCAAGACATCCTGGTCCGTGACGGGGCTGGTTTTCTTTTTGTAATCCGTGATTGACTGTAGACCCTGCCACATACCTCTTGTGTCTGAGCCGTTGAATTGCGACTCTACGTTGTCTCTATACTGACGCTTAGCTTGTTTGATTGCCTTGCGGAGGGAATAGCTACACTGTTTGTATTCGGTCATGTTTCCGGTCACCTTGCCCTGGTTAAAAGCAGTGGTTCGCGCTTTCAGTTTCACGCGAATGCTGTTATCAATCCACGGTTTCTGGTTTGGGAATGTTTTAATCGTTGCTATGGGAACGACATCTTCAATGCACGTTCTAATGAACTCGCTCACCTAATCAGCGTATTCGTCAATGTTGTTGTTGGACGCAGTGCGGAACATATCCCAGTCCACGTGATGGAAGCAGTCTTGGAGTGTGGAATCTGAATGGTTGGACCAGCGTTGAACAGACCTGAGTGTGGGAGCTTCTTGTTTTAGCTTCTGTCTGTAGGCAGGGAGCAACAAAATGGAGTCGTGGTCAGCTTTTCCGAAAGGAGGGCGGGGGAGGGCCTTATTTGTGTTGTGGAAGTTAGAATAGCAATGATCCAAGGTTTTACCAGCCCTGGTTGCGCAATCAATATGCTGATACAATTTAGGGAGTCTTGTTTTCAGATTAGCCTTGTTAAAATCCCCAGCTACAATGAATGCAGCCTCAGGATATGTGGTTTCCAGTTTGCAAAGAGTCAAATAAAGTTAATTCAGAGCCATCGATGTGTCTGCTTGGGGGGGAATATATACGGCTGTGATAATCGAAGAGAATTCCCTTGGTAGATAATGAGGTCGTCATTTGATTGTGAGGAATTCTAAATCAGGTGAACAGAAGGACTTGAGTTCCTTTATGTTGTTGTGACCACACCACGTCTCGTTAACCATAAGGCAAATGCCCCCGCCCCTCTTCTTACCAGAAAGATGTTTGTTTCTGTCGGCTCGATGCGTGAAGAAAACAACTGGCTGCACCGATTCCGTTAGCGTCTCTCGAGTGAGCCATGTTTCCGTGAAGAAAAGAACGTTACAGTCTCTGATGTCCCTCTGGAATGCTACCCTTGCTCGGATTTCATCAACCTTGTGGTCAAGAGACTGGACATTGGCGAGAAGTATGCTAGGGAGTGATGTGCGATGTGCCCGTCTCCGGAGCCTGACCAGAAGACCGCTTCGTTTCCCTCTTTTACCACGTCTTTGTTTTGGGTCGCAGGCTGGGATCCATTCCGTTGTCCTGGGTGAAAGGCAGAACACAGGATCCGCTTCGGGAATGTCATATTCCTGGTCGTACTGATGGTGAATTGACGTTGCTCTTATATTCAGTAGTTCTTCCCGACTGTATGTAATGAAACCTAAGATGACCTGGGGTACCAATGTAAGAAAAAAACTAAAAACTGCATAGTTTCCTAGGAACGCGAAGCGAGGCGGCCATCTCTGTCGGCGCCGGAAGTACACGTCCATGATGTTTGGACCATGATGTGGTGATGTGGACACCATGGATCTTGAAACTCTCAACCCGCTCCACTACAACCCCGTTGATGTTAATGGGGGCCTGTTCGGCCCAGCTTTTCCTGTAGTCCACAATCAGTTCCTTTGTCTTGATCACATTGAGGGAGAGGTTGTTGTCCTGGCACCACACTGCCAGTTCTCTGACCTCCTCCCTATAGGCTGTCTCATCATTGTCGGTGATCAGGCCTACCACTGTTGTGTCATCAGCAAACTTAATGATGGTTCTGGAGTCGTGTTTGGTCACGCAGTCGTGGGTGAACAGGGAGTACAGCAGGGGACTAAGTACACACCCCTGAGGGGCCCCAGTGTTGCGGATCAACGTGGCAGACGTGTTGTTGCCTACCCTCACCACCTGGCGGCGGCCCGTCAGGAAGTTCAGGATCCAGTTGCAGAGGGAGGTGTTTAGTCCCAGGGTCTTTAACTTAGTGATGAGCTTTTTTGTGTGGGTACTATGGTGTTGAACGCTGAGCTGTAGTCATTGCGATTGAGATTGCGTAATCTATGGATCTGTTGGGGTAGTATGCGAATTGGAGTGGGTCTAGGGTATCCGGGAGGATGTTGTTGATGTGAGCCATGACTAGCCTTTCAAAGCACTTCATGGCCACCGACGTGAGTGCTACAGTAATCATTTAGGCAGGTTACCTTCGCTTCCCTGGGTACAGGGACTATGGTGGTCTGCTTGAAAAATGTAGATATTATAGACTCATTCAGGGAGAGGTTGAACATGTCAGTGAATACTACCGAGAGCGTTATCCAACAGTCATCCAGAACAGCTGGTGCTCTCGTGCATGATTCAGTGTTTCTTGCCTCGAAGCAAGCATAAAAGGCATTTAGCTTGTCTGGTAGGCTCGCGTCACTGGGCAGCTTGCATCTGGGTTTCCCTTTGTAGTCCGTAATAGTTTTCAAGCTCTGCCACATCCAACAAGCGTCAGAGCCGGTGTACTAGCATTCAGTCTTAATCCTATATTGACGCTTTGCTTGTTTGATGGTTCGTCTGAGGGCATAGTGGGATTTCTTATAAGCGTCTGGATTAGTGTCCTGCTCCACAGTATAGTATGTAATTGTAACCCAGAAATTATTTTATATTGAGATAAAAGCATCTGCATTGGACCTTTAATTAATCCACACATAAACTGCGTGTACAAAACATTGGGCACACCTGCTCTTTCCATTGCATGGACTGACCAAGAGAATCCAGGTGAAAGCTATGATCCTTATTCATTTCACTTGTTAAATCCACTTCAATCAGTATAGGTGAAGGGGAGGAGACAGGTTAAAGAAGGATTTTTTTTTTAGCCTTGAGACAATTCAGACATGGATTGTAAAGGTGTGCCATTCAGAGGGTGAATGGACAATATACAAATGTAAGTGCCTTTGAACGGGATATGGTAGTAGGTGCCAGGCGCACCGGTTTGAGTGCATCAAGATCTGCAACGCTACTGGGTTTTTGACGCTCAACAGTTTCCCGTGAGTAACAAGAATGGTCCACCACCCAAAGGATATCGAGCCAACTACACACAACTGTGGGAAGCATTGGAGTCAACATGGGCCAGCATCCATGTGGAATGCTTTCGACACCTTGTAGAGTCCAGGCCCCGACAAATTGAGGCTGTTCTGTACACTCAGTGTACATCTATGCTGTTAAGGTCATGTCACTTTTCCCAGAGAAGTGTATTTACATTCCTGTTTTGCGTTGTGTTATTAGCTGTGGGACCTCTCTGCTCACGTTCTGGCTCACTAAGGGACAGGCGATTAAAATGTCAAGCTTCAGATGACCTTTCTCTATGGATCCCCAGTTGGACTGCAGACCCATCCACAGTTCAGCTCTCTGTCTTTGCAGCCTCGTTCTGTCTTTCAGAGAGGAAAATCTGTTTCCCATCAGAGCAAATCACCACTGTTTACCATATTGATAGAAGGAAAAATGCTTCTCAATCTCAACCCAGAAATGGACACGACTGTCATACTCCGTCAGTTGTTGACTGGCTCAGTTAACTAACCTCAGTGGAGACTGGACTCTCCACATCAACAATACTTTATTAAATGAACGAGTCTGTGATTGACAGCGCATTATGATAATCTATCCCACCCATCATGGTGTTAAGACGGTTTATATCCATTATTGACATTAGAGGGTTTCCAGACAGTCCATTAGCTCAGCTAATTGGGAAGGTGGTGCTAGAATGGATGGCCCAGAGGCAAGATCCTAGCTCCACACAGCCCTAGCCATCAGTGGGGTTTAAAATGATTTCAGCCCCGGCCTCAGATTACACAGCAGTAAAGTCTGCCTGTACTCTGCACTATGTGTGTCTCTAAACCCTATTCCCCAGTTTAACAGCTCAGGTGCCTGTGATCTGCCTCAGCAGCCCAACACAGTGGCTCAGGTTATCAGTGAGGGATGAGGCCTGGATGGACGGGTCTCAGCTGACCTTAATATTTCAACCTGACAAAATCGCCTCATGTTGTCAAGGTTGATGGGTCAATTGTCATACTTCCTACAGTCGTGACGGATTTGTGTTGGATTCATAAAGCTGGACATTATGGTCAGTGGGTTCATAATATTTGCTGGGAATTAACGGGGTTTCTCATCTGAATACATTTAGGACCCTATATAGGATCCTAAGCATACAAAAAGAAACACCTGGACAAACAAGCTAGCACACAGGGACAAACGGCAAAGAAGTGAAGAGAATAAAGTGCCAGTGGATGAATCATTGAGGTATTTTTCAGTTGTATTCTATTCCTCAGAGCCTATGTGTGCCATGGCAACAGTTTGTCATGATGGGTGGTGGTTGAACTGCCATTTAGCTATATTAACAAAACCCAATCAGCATCAGTGATTGCTTTTTAAGGACACAGTAATCTAAGATACTAAAGATTACTAATCTTGAACAGAAATCTGTTCAAATTCCCACTATATTCTGCCTCCCCAGCTGTTCCAATCCAACCCCCCAAATTAAAACGTTGATGAGACTGCTGACATAAGACTGACCAAAATGAAAGAGAAGCTTACTGTTTGTCCAGCTTCACACATTCACACTGGGGTTTTGTGAGGGAAAATGGGCAATCTACCCCAGGCTCCACACACGTTGCTTTTCACCAGCTCCATCCTCATCTGTCCTCATCAACTGACATCATTAGAGCGAGAGAGAGTTTTGTTTATTGTTTATTTCACTTACTTCAGCAATATAAACATACACTGAACAAAAATATAAACGCAACATGGAACAATTTCTAAGATTTTACAAGTAAATCAGTCAATTGAAATAAATTCATTAGGCCCTAATCTATGGATTTCACATGACTAGGAATACAGATATGCATATGTTAATCACAGATACCTTAAAAAAAGGTTGTGGTGTGGATCAGAAAACCAGTCAGTATCTGGTGTGACCAGCTTTTGCCTCATGCAGCGCATAGAGTTGATCAGGCGGTTGACTGTGGCCTGTGGAATGTTGTCCCACTCCTCCTCAATGATGTGCGAAGTTGCTGGATATTGGCATGAACTGGAACACGTTGTCGTACACGTCGATCCAGAGCATCGCAAACATACTCAATGGGTGACATGTCTGGTGAGTGTGCAGGCCATGGAAGAACTGGGACATTTTCAGCTTCCAGGAATTTTGTACAGATCCTTGCGACATGGGGCTGTGCATTTTCATGCTGTAACATGAGTTGACAAGGCGGAACATAAGGCGGCGGATGAATGGGACGACAATGGGCCTCGGGATCTCGTGTATCTCTGTGCATTCCAATTGCCATTTATAAAATGCAGTGGTGTTCGTTGTCCGCAGCTTATGCCTGCCCATACCATAACCCCACCGCCACAATGGGGCACTCTGTTCACAACGTTGACATCAGCAAACCACTCGCCCACATGACACCATGAACACTGTCTTCCATCTGCCCGATACAGTTGAACCTGGGATTCATCCGTGAAGAGCACACTTCTCCAGCGTGCAAATGGCCAACGGTTACGGCGACAAACTGCAGTCGGGTCAAGACCCTGGTGAGGACGACGAGCATGCAGATGAGCTTCCCAGAGAAGATTTCTGACAGTTTGTGCAGAAATTCTTCGGTTGTGCTAACCCACAGTTTCATCAGCTGTCTGGGTGGCTCGTCAGATGATCCTGCAGATGAATACGCCAGGTATGGAGGTCCTGGGCTGGCATGGTCACACATGGTCTGCAGTTGTGAGGCCATTTGGACATGCTGCCATTTGGACATTGGAGGCAGCTTACGGTAGAGAAATTAACATTAAATTCTCAGGCAACAGCTCTGGTGGACATTCCTGCAGTCAGCATGCCAATTGCACACTCCCTCAAAACTAGAGACATCTGTGGCATTGTGTTGTGTGACACAACTTCACATTTTAGAGTGACCTTTTATTGTCTCCTGCACAAGGTGCACCAGTGTAACGATTATGCTATTTAACCAGACCTGTGAGGTGGATGGATTATCTTGACAAAGGAGACATCCTCACTAACAACGATGTAAACAAATGTGTGCAAAGAAATTGAGAGAAATTAGCTTTTTGGGTGTATGGAATATTTCTGGGATCTTTTATTTTAGCTCATGAAACATGGGACCAACACTTTAAATGTTGCGTTGATATTTTATTTGAATTAAATTGCGAGAGAGTGAGCAAGAGAAAGCAAGAGAAAGAGAAATAGCCAGAGAGACAGGAAGAGAGGGAGAGAGAAAGATATTGCGAGCGAGAGAGAGAGAAAGCGACAATGAATGTATTCTGATCAGTTTGATGTTATTTTAATGGTCCAAAAATGTGCTTTTCTTTCAAAAACAAGGACATTTCTAAGTGACCTCAAACTTTTGAACAGTAGTGTAGATGTATTGGGTGGGTCCCTGATGGGGCATGTTGAGGAGGTTTCCTCAGGGCAGGCTGAGACTGAGACTGGAGCTGTCTTCACATCCACACACAGCGCTTACAGCATCTAGGGCCCGTTGATCACAGCAGCCTTGAAGCAGCCTTTCAGACCTAATGCTCTCTGAATACAGCCACTATAGATGTGCTGTGTGTGTCGCCTGCGATTATGAATACAGATTCATACAGTCTATGTGTTCAGCTCCAGGCAGGCCAGAATGATCGAAGGCAGTAGCTTTTGATCTCGTATCCCTTTCAGTCAGGAGAAGGAGAACCCTGACTCACAGGTCAAGTGAAGAGTATATTTTCCAGTAAGGCTCAGTACACATAATGTAATACTTTCTTTGGAAATCACAATATGAGGCTCTTAATCGGGATACTTTGAGTTGACACACAGATGACACTATAGGTGTTTAAAAGCCGTCCCTACAGCTTGATACTAAATGACCTCAGGCATGGAAGTCATCCCTTCCGATGGGGGAAGAGAGACGGGGGAAGGTTACCTCTGGTTTCACAGTCATCTCCCGGTCATTTTTAAAGCTGACAATTCTTGTTATCACAGCAGTCCCAATCACAGAGAAAATGGTTTCAATTCATCAATGCCATCTGTAGCATAGGCTTGCTAACGATACCTGTAAATTGACCAAACTGCTGTGCTTATGGATCTCTGGGGGGGGGGAAAGGGCTTCCTTTTCCTCTTGTCAGCATTCTGGGTGCTGGAATTTGGATGAGCTCCATGTGTCTCTGTGTCTGCCAGACAAAGTACCGCAGGAGGCTGTGAATGAAAGGCAGAGACTGGAGGGATTCTTTTCAATATTTCAACACCTATTACCACAAATGTCCATGTCTTTAACAACCTGGACCTGAAGAGGTATTTCGTCTAAAAGGTCACTTCTTCTAAAAGGTTCAAACCACAATATAACTTTTGCGAATGTGTTCATTGATTTCGCCGTGACGTGACTGTGAAATTCTATTTAGATAGCAATTCAAATATTCTTGCATTGTACCCGGTCAATATCACCGCGTGACAGAGAACAAATAAAATAATTAGAACACAGTGCTTCATTTTATTCTCAAGCGGGAGACTTTAGCGCGTAGCAATTTTGGTTCTATTCTCCAGGGAACCATAACCCTCAGATGTGGTCCAGTTTAGACCCTCTAGTTAGTTGTGATGAAATAAGGTCCAGCTAATTGCAAGGGACTCTACTAGTAGCTGGCACCCTGCAGTCTCATAATGACCATCGTAATAACTGACCAACATGCAGAGCTAGCCCACTACTGGGACCAAAGTAATGACCTGACAATTATGTAGCCATTCGTGCTATTGGAAAATGTGTTTTAAGTGGTGTGTCCTTGACGTCATTGTGTGTGTGTGTGTGTGTGTGTGTGTCTTAGTCACCTGAATGGCACTCTGTACATGTAACCAGGAGCATGTTACTGTAGAGCACTCAGCCGCGGCACAGGGATATTTGTAGGGTGTGGTGATGTGATTCCAGAGCAGCATCAGGTGATTGTATTCTCTTTTTCCTTGGGGATGATTGATAATGGAGCGCAGTGAATGTCTGTGTAATAATGGGTTAGGTGAGGAGAGGCAGAGAGGAGCTGTCTGCAGGACGCTGATAGTTGTCTCTTAATTCTGCCGGGGGAAAAACCTGCAGGATGATGCATAGCCTGCTGCCTATTTGTATCCTCTGTTCCTGACTAGCATTTAGAGTTGGTGTTTTTAAACAGATTTTTTTTTAGCTGGGTGACCTCTGTTCTTCTCTCAGAGGTGGTTTGAGCCTGCACGGCTTGCCACAGAGTCAAGTGTTCTGAGTGAAAAAGGGACAGGATATGAGACCATTCATCCATGTCAGAGATCTATGAATGTCAGAAGAATTAGCGGTGACAGGAAGCACATGGATTGTTTGAAGAGAACCAGACACGGGGTGGAAACTGATGACCCAGGTGGCTCTGAGGGATTAGGAGAGGTCACTTCATGTTCACCCAGGATTGTAATAGAGCATAGATTGTATAGAGCACATCTCCCTCTGTAACAGACAACCTACTCTGTCCAGGCCCCAGAGGCTCCAGTGGATGAGACACCACATGGCACCACAGAGAGCCTATCAGAGCTCGGAATGACACTCTACTGGTGAGCCTCTGCCCACTCTGCCTGAAGAGGTGCCTGCCATCAGGCATCCTGTATGCTCTCAGGCAAATCTCACTATTAACTCATGGCTGTTTACTCTAGCTATGACTATGCATGACTGCATTTCCTGCTGGTTGTTGGGAAAGCTTTTTCATTACAAATGGCCTGTGATATGACTGCGTTATTGGGGAACGAGCCGAATGAATAATCATGCTTATTATTACAATGAATTATTTCATACATGACGTTAGCAATAGAGAGAGACAGAGAAATAGTACATGACATGTATTTTTCCTTTGGTTGACAGGGCGGTCAATCGCCTGCTGTATGCACTCCTGTGATTCCTGACATCCTCGGGCAGTCATTTGGGTTAGTGGGAGCCCCACCACGGGTTTGTCTCATTATTTACCTAACCTTTGACCTCTCACGGCTAGAGTTTGACCAGCTAGAGAGGAAGGCTATCCCTATGACCTATTCCCTGCATACCTGTACTTTCTAGCACAGATGACACACATACAGGGATGTACCACTGGAGTGACCGATCAGGATGTTTCTCCTAGGTTGAGGAAGGGACTCAACTGAATATTCAAATAGGGAATAGTTTTCATGGTTCTCTGTTTACTTATTCATCTCTATGTTGATTTACACCCAAAGACAGACAGCTCCTGCATAAAGCCTCTCTCTCTCTCTTTCTCTCTCTCTTTTTCTCTCTCTCTCTCTCTCTCTCACTCTCTCTCTCTGTCAGGGCTTATTCAGATTGAAGAGAGTTGTAGCAGAGGCATTGCAACAAAATGTCATTAACTTTACTATTTACATTATCAACATAATGTCATTAACTTTACTATTTACATTATCAACGCAATGTCACGTGCCAAGAGAGGGTTTGGGGACTTGAGCGATGGACATTCTTGCTCTGTAGCTCAAATTTAGTGGCCCTTTTTTGGTACTTCAGATTATCACAGGTGTCTGTAATTATCTCTGGCCTTATGTGTGGCCTTATCACATGTAAAATGTATGAAATAATTAAATAAGATGATTTTAAAATGTAACAATAATAATATGACAAAGCTGTAAAACACCCATGGACTTTTTCCACATCTTGTTATGTTACAGCCTGAATTTAAAATGGATTAAATTTAGATTTGTGTGTCACTGGCTTACACACAATACCCCATAATGTCAAAGTGGAATTATGTTTTTATTATTTATTTTTTTACAAATGAAAAATGAAAAGCTGAAATGTCCTGAGTAAATAACTATTCAACCCTTTTGTTATGGCAAGCCTAAATAAGTTCAGGAGTAAAAATCACATAAGTCACATAATAAGTTGCATGTACAATAATCGTGAATTTCAAACACATATTCAACCACAAAGACCAGGGAGGATATCCAATGCCTCGCAAAAAAGGGCACTTATTGGTAGATATTGAATATCCCTTTGAGCATGGTGAAGTTATTCATTACACTTTGGATGGTGTTTCAATACACTCAGTCACTACAAAGATACAGGCGTCCTTCCTAACTCAGTTGCCGGAGAGGAAGGAAACCGCTGAGGAATTTCCCCATGAGGCCAATGGTGACTTTAAAGAAATTACAGAGTTTAATGGCTGTGACAGGAGTAAAGATGGTTCACTTTGTAGTTACTCCACAATACTAAGCTAATTGACAGAGTGAAAAGAAGGAAGCCTGTACAGAATAAAAATATTCCAAAACATGCATCCTGTTTGCAACATCTCACTAAAGTAATACTGCAAAAAATTCTATGTTTGGGGCAAATCCAATAAAACACATTGCTGATGACCACTCTCCATATTTTCAAGCATAGTGGTGGCTGCATCATGTAATGGGTATGCTTGTAATCGTTAAGGACTGGGGAGTTTTTCAGGATAAAAAGAAACGTATTGGAACTAAGCACAGGCAAAATCCTTGAGGAAAACTTGGTTCAGTCTGCCTTCTCCAAACACTGGGAGATTAATTCACCTTTCAGCAAGACAATAACCTAAAACACAAGGCCAAATCTACGCTGGGTTTGCTTACCAAGAAGTCAGTGTAATGTACCTGAGTGGCCAAGTTACAGTTTTGATTTAAATCTGCCTGAAAATCTATGGCAAGACTTAAAAATTGTTATCTAACAATGATCAACAACCAATTTGACGGAGCTTGAAGGATTTTGAAAAGAATAAGGGGCAAATAGTGTACAATTTACGTGTGCAAAGCTCTTAAAGACTTACCCAGAAAGACTCTAAGAGCTGTAATCGCTACCAAAGGGGGTTCTAACATGTATTGACTCAGTATTGACAGTGTGAATACTTATGTCAATGAGATATTTTTGTATTTCATTTTCAATACATTTGTAAAGAATTCTAAAAACATGCTTTCACTTTTTCAGTTTAAGGTATTGTGTCTATATGGTTGAGAGAATTTTTTTTTTTAATCCATTTTGAATTCAGTCTGTAACAAAATGAGGAATAAGTCAAGGGGTATGAGTAAACCATCACTTATGGCCATGTATTATGATGACATTTTGTAAAGTTTTTGTTAGTTTTGGTCTTCAGCAAACTTTTTTCCGGACGTTTGTGCACACAGAAAATGTCTAAGCCCCTTCGTCGGTGATTGGTCAACAGTAGGGATTCTTCAATAAAGTGTGTGTTGTCATTCAACAAGAGACTAATCGTTTTCAGCAACAACAAAAAGTGTTAGATTTGAAATTGTGTGACTAAGAATAACAAAAACATCACAACATGTCATCATAATAAACTACATGACCAAAACTACGCTATATACACTACCGTTCAAAGTTTGGTGTGACTTAGAAATGTCCTTGTTTTTGAAAGACAAGCACATTTTCTGTCCATTTAAAATAACATGATCAATTAGCCTTTTAAAATGATAAACTTGGATTAGCTAACACAACGTGCAATTTCCAGCTACAATAGTCATTTACAACATTATTTCTGATCAATTTTAATGGACAAATGTGATTTTCTTTCAAAAACAAGGACATTTCTAAGTGACCCCAAACTTTTGAACTGCAGCATATACAAAAGTATGTGGACACCCCTATAATTTAGTGGATTCGGCTATTTCAGCTACACCCGTTGCTGACAGGTGTATAAAATCGTGCACACAGCCACGCAATCTCCATAGACAAACATTGGCAGTAGAATTACCTTACTGAAGAGCTCAGTGATTTTCAATGTGTCACCACCATTGTCACGACTCCTCTCCCTGTTCGGGCGGCGGTCGTCGTCGCCGGTCTACTAGCTGCCACCGATCCCTTTTCTTTTTCGTTTGGTTTTGTCTGTCTTGTGCTCACCTGTGTCTAGTTTAGGCTAATCAGTGGGGTATTTAATCTTGCCCTACCCGCTAGGTTTTGTGCGGGATTGTTTGTGTTACTGTCGTTGGTTTGGATTGCGTTTTGTTTTTTCTGTTAAACAGGTGTATTTAACGGGACTGTTTTCCCGCATGTTAGTTTAGTCAGAGGAGTGTGTTTCCTCTGTTTTCGACTGGACTGCGTTCCTGTTTCTTAGTGGCTGCGGTTGTGGTCCCTGTACCTGTTCTGTTGATGGACTTGTAAATAAACGCCCTTCTTGGACTTCTTGCTCTCCTGCACCTGACTCCACACCCACCTCTCCTAGGGAAAATCTGACAGCCACCTTTCTAACAAGTCAGTAAAATGTATGCCCTGCTAGAGCTGCCCCGGTAAACTGGAAGTGCTGTTATTGTGAACTGGAAATATCTTGGAGCAACAACGGCTCAGCCGTGAAGTGGTAGGCCACACAAGCTCACAGAAAGGGACCGCCAAGGGCTGAAGCGCGTAGAATGTAAAAATCATCTGTCCTCGGTTGCAACACTCAAGACCGAGTTCCGAATTGCCTCTGGACGCAACATCAACAGAAGAACTGTTCATCAGGAGCTTCATGAAATGGGTTTCCGTGTCCGAGCAGCCGCACACAAGCCTAAGATCACCAGGCGCAATGCCAAGATTTGGCTGGAGTTGTGTAAAGCTTACCACCATTGGTCTCTGGAGCAGTGGAAACGTGTTCTGTGGAGTGATGAATCACGCTTCACCATCTGGCAGTCCGACGGACGAATCTTGGTTTGACGGATGCCAGAAGAACGCTACCTGCCCGAATGCCTAGTGTAAACTGTAAAGTTTGGTGGACGAAGACCCTTTTCTGTGTCAGCATGACAATGCCCCGGTGCGCAAAGCGAGGTCTAGTGGAAAGCCTTCCCAGAAGAGTGGAGGCTGTTATAGCAGCAAAGGGGGGACTGACTCCATATTAATGCCCATGATTTTGGAATGAGATGTTCGACAAGCAGGTGACCACACACTTTTGGTAATGTTGTGTATATACACAAACTGTTCAGAATATTTTCGGATGGGAAGCGTGCCGAGTTCAGCTAGGCACCAGCAGAACCGGAGCGTGCTGAAGGCTTTAGTCTCAGTGCCGACCCCTCTCTTCATTATCCCCCGCTAAGGAACGCAGCCACCCAGCCGGCCAGCATGGAGCCTGAGGCTATGTTGCCTGCTTCCCTGCCTGTTACCCAATCTCCATATTAAAGACCCAGGGAAAGGTCAGCAGGCAGGGAAGTGAGGGGGAAGAATAACACCACAACAACATCCCAGAGAGAAAGCGATGGGAGGGGAAGGAAGGGGATGTCAATGAACTGGAAAAATACCATAAGGCCACAAAAGTAAAACTGCCTAAACCTGCAGACTAGGAGAAGAGTGTGTGAATGACTTCAGGTTTTTTTGTGGATCAAAAAGGTTTTGGTGGTGGTAGGTCTGTGGCGGTCATGAAATGTTGTCAGTCGGTTATTGTCATGCCAAAGACTGCCGGTCTCTAACCGTTAATTAACATAAACATGTTTAGCATCTCCTTGCCTCCACACATACAAGCCGCTGAGGCACGCCTTTGGAACATCGACATTTTAAAAAAGTCGAATCAATCTATTATTTATTTTAGGCAGGTCTAAAGAAACATACGGTCTGCCTGTGCTCCATGCCATAGACTGTAGACTTTAGCAGACAAGATATGCTTATAAGTCCTGTGACATTATTTTATGTTATGTGATTTTAAAGTAAGAAGCATATAATTGAACTTAGCTGAATAAAATAGAAAGGATATTTTTCCCATTCTGGAGCGTTTGAAGTGTTAATCATAAAGGCCAGTTGTTTGGCAACTTTAGTTGCGATTGATACAAGCCTTAGAATGTCTTAGAAATCCAAACGTATATGGGCTGCATGATGCAACTATTGGCTATTGATGATTTGAAAAAGTCGCTTGCTCTCTGTTCCTTGCCTCAGGCTGCACACGCTGGTCTCTCACCAAGTGATCATATTTCACCCATCAGACTATTCTCAATTTAATCTTGTCTTTACTAATATGTAAAATGAGTTTCTATTTAGAATGGTCCATTATGAAATGGACAGGAATAGGTGCAGGAACAGGAACAGGAGCAGGAACAGGAACAGGTGCAGGAACAGGTACTGGTGCAGGTGCAGGAACCGGAATAGGAACAGGTACAGGTGCAGGAACAGGTGCGGGAACAGGTTCAGGAACAGGTGCAGGAACAGGAACAGGTGCAGGAACAGGTGCAGGATTAGGTGCAGGAACAGGAACAGGTGCAGCAACAGGAACAGGTACTGGTGCAGGAACAGGAACAGGTGCAGGAACAGGTGCAGCAACAGGAACAGGTACTGGTGCAGGAACAGGTACTGGTGCAGGAACAGGTGCAGGTACAGGTGCAGGAACAGGTACAGGAACCGGTACAGGAACAAGTACTGGTGCAGGTGCAGGAACAGGAATAGGAACAGGTACAGGTGCGGGAACAAGAACAGGTGTGGGAACAGGTGCAGGAACAGGAACAGGTGCAGGAACAGGTACAGGAACAGGAACAGGTGCAGGATTAGGTGCAGGAACAGGTGCAGGAACAGGAACAAGTGCAGGAACAGGTACAGGTGCAGGAACAGGTACAGGTGCAGCAACAGGAACAGGTACTGGTGCAGGAACAGGTGCAGGATTAGGTGCAGGAACAGGTGCAGGATTAGGTGCAGGATTAGGTGCAGGAACAGGTGCAGGAACAGGGGCAGGAGAAAAAAAGACATATCCTCCATGTGCACTGAAATAAGGAATAGAGGCCACTTTCCCGCCGGTTCGTTTTTTTCTCTCATGTCAGGTTGACTACCCCAGCTATTTAATGAAACTGTTGACAGCCCCTCTCTCTGTGTGCCCGAGAAAGGAATGCAGGAGAGAAGGGAGGAGATAGAAACGCACAGTGGTGCGATATACCGCAACAGCCCTAGGTGGTGGGTGTGGCAGGGGGCGCGGTCGACCTTTAATTAATATTATTATTATTAATGGCAGAAAAAAAAACACCTGGGTTGTGTCCAGTTGGAGATGAGGTACAGCACTGCAGATGGTTAAAAGGAGCCAATGGAAAGAGAGATGTTTAAAACTCTGTACCCTGAAGGTCAGGCCTATGGCTACTAGACTGGCCAATGTGATGATATTGTACTGCATATAAACACATGTCATTTCATTAGTGAGGAGGCTTTGGTCACCCTCACAAAGTTAGAACACTGAATTATAGGGTCTCTATGGCTTTGGTAGCTCTTCGTAATAGTTGAGATATGAACTTTGATTCGTCCCACCCTGTCTTTTCATTGTTGTACACCAGCTATAGCTCCAGTATGTTACCAGCCTGGGAATGTTTTTTTCTCAGAACTCAAACACGTGTATTCTTTAACGAGAAGAACCACAGATCAATATCAGGGTCCTAAAGCCATCTTCTGAGGAAATGATTTCACTTTTTGTTGTTTGGGTCCTGCTCTAGAAAATGACTCGATGGCACAATAGGGATATTGCTGCCTCCTCTCCTGTGAAAAATGTTTTTCTTTTATATCCCCTCATAGCAGAAGGAGGGAGAGGAGGAGGAGGAGGAGGAGGTGGTGGTGGTGAAGGAAGAGGAGGAAGGAGTGGGGGAGGAGAACGTGGAGGAAGAGACGAGGATGGGAGAGGATGGTACAATGGCCAGTATACCAGGCTACGGTATACGCTGAGTGCCTGGATACAGCCCTTAGAAGTGGTATATTGGCCATATACCACAAACCCCCAAGGTGTCTTATTGCTATTATAAACTGATTACCAATGTAATTAGAACAGTAAAAAGTAATTTTCTGTCATACACGTTGAATATTGTCTGATATACCACAGCTTTCAGACAATCAACATCCAGGACCCAAATTACCCAGCTTATAATGAGAGTTATCTGGTGCTGTCCTCTGTTCATTTTTTGGAGGTGGAAATGACATGAGTTAATGAAAACCAAACTATCAGTGGAGAGAAGTAGAGTAGTGCAGAGGGCAGCAGATGAGGCTTTACCAGTAGAGCTCATCACACACAGCAGAGGTCTATTAGACCCAGTAGCCCTTTCCTGCAGCCAAGTGACCAAATCGCCCTCTAGTGGTCTTATGGGTGGAATTGTATTAATATTTTGTATTATTTAATAATGAATCAACTTTTTTTTTTTTAAATTAACACAGAAAATCCAGTGTTTCTATGTCAAACAATTATGTTATATTTCAGTCTTCTGTGATGTATATCAAGTGTAATATTGGGATGCAAACTCAAAATTGAATACATTTCAACTCAAAATCTGACGTGGTACAAGTGTCTTCTTTTTTTAAGCCCATAACCATGTGTGTGAGGTGTATACTTTTGTTTCAAAGTAGATTTGTTTAAGACTACCTACACTCAGCAAAAAAAAGAAACCCCTTTTCAGGACCCTGTCTTTCAAAGATAATTCGTAAAAATCCAAATAACTTCACAGATCTTCATTGTAAAGGGTTTAAACACTGTTTCCCATGCTTGTTCAATGAACCATAAACAATTAATGAACATGCACCTGTGGAGCGGTTGTTAAGACACTAGCAGCTTTCAGACGGTAGGCAATTAAGGTCACAGTTATGAAAACTTAGGACATTAAAGAGGCCTTTCTACTGACTCTGATGGTCGGATTTGCGTTTATCGTTGAAGGAATGAGCATTTCACCGAGGCCTGTACTCTGGAGCCGGATCGATTTTGGAGGTGGAGGTTCCGTCATGGTCTGGGGCGGTGTGTCGCAGCATCATCGGACTGAGCTTGTTGTCATTGCAGGAAATCTCAATGCTGTGCGTTACAGGGAAGACATCCCCCTCCCTCATGTGGTACCCTTCCTGCAGGCTTATCCCGACATGACCCTCCAGCTTGACAATGCCACCAGCGATACTGCTCGTTCTGTGCGTGATTTCCTGCAAGACAGGAATGTCAGTGTTCTGCCAGAGGGTGGGGGCTAGGGCCATTCCCCCCAAAAATGTCTGGGAACTTGCAGGTGCCTTGGTGGAAGAGTGGGGTAACATCTCACAGCAAGAACTGGCAAATCTGGTGCAGTCCATGAGGAGGACGCACTACAGGTCTTAATGCAGCTAGTGGCCACACCAGATACTAACTGTTACCTTTGACCCCCCTATATTCAGGGACACATTATTCAATTTCTGTTCGTCACATGTCTGTGAAACTTGTTCAGTTTGTCTCAGTTGTTGAATCCTGTTATGTTAATACAAATATTTACTCATGTTAAGTTGGCTGAAAATCAACACAGTTGACAGTGAGAGGACGTTTCTTTTTTTGCTGAGTTTATAAACACTCGGAGTGACCCTGATTCAGCCCACTGCAGTAAAAGGTTAAACCACTGTACTAGACGCAAAATGTCTTGGTAGAGAGAGAGAGAGAGAGAGTGAGAGTGAGTGGATTGAAAAAGGGTTATTTTTCCCAAAATTGTGAAACAAGCGAAAATCGATTAGCCATATTGTTAATTAGAATATTACCTGTCAAACTTAACTGCATCTATAAAGGCTCTGCCAATTCCAAAGTTGTTTGTTTTTGAAAGCCTCTCAGCTCTGTGTGTAGGGGTGACGTCACACGTTTAATGCAAACTCAGTGACTCTTTCTCTCTCTTTTCTCACTCTTTCTGCTTTCTCTTTTCTCTCTCTTTTCTCACTCTTTCTGCTTTCTCTTTTCTCACACTTTCTGCTTTCTCTTTTCTCTCTCTTTTCTCACTCTTTCTGCTTTCTCTTTTCTCTCTCTTTTCTCACTCTTTCTGCTTTCTTTTCTCACTCTTTCTGCTTTCTCTTTTCTCTCTCTTTTCTCACTCTTTCTGCTTTCTCTTTTCTCTCTCTTTCTGCTTTCTCTTTTCTCACTCTTTCTGCTTTCTCTTTTCTCACTCTTTCTGCTTTCTCTTTTCTCACTCTTTCTGCTTTCTCTTTTCTCACTCTTTCTGCTTTCTCTTTTCTCTCTTTTCTCACTCTTTCTGCTTTCTCTTTTCTCTCTCTTCTCACTCTTTCTGCTTTCTCTTTTCTCTCTCTTTTCTCACTCTTTCTGCTTTCTCTTTTCTCTCTCTTTTCTCACTCTTTCTGCTTTCTCTTTTCTCACACTTTCTGCTTTCTCTTTTCTCTCTCTTTTCTCACTCTTTCTGCTTTCTCTTTTCTCTCTCTTTTCTCACTCTTTCTGCTTTCTTTTCTCACTCTTTCTGCTTTCTCTTTTCTCTCTCTTTTCTCACTCTTTCTGCTTTCTCTTTTCTCTCTCTTTTCTCACTCTTTCTGCTTTCTTTTCTCACTCTTTCTGCTTTCTCTTTTCTCTCTCTTTTCTCACTCTTTCTGCTTTCTCTTTTCTCTCTCTTTTCTCACTCTGTGGCACACGCCGGACGACGCACACACACACACACACAGTACACATATTCATTACTTGTATGCGTCATGTTAGTTACCCCTGGCTGTGTAAACCTAAATAGCAACTGTCCTGCCTTAGAAAGACATCTTCCTGAAATGATTTGTCTTCAACATAACACTGTTGCTAGTCTCTTTTGTTGGTCTGATGTCATGTGTTCTATTGTGTTGTCTCTGACAGATCATAGGCAGAAGTCGGTGGTGAGCGAGATCTGTTACCAGACAGAGATCTCCAGCCTCATGGACTTTGGCACCCCAGACTCCTCGCTCGACAAAGGTAGGGTGTTGCCTTGGAAATACAGGGTGTTGCCTTGGTGATGGAAGGAAGTGTGTGCATGGTGATTGATCCCGGGAGTTAAGACTGAGACACAGACCTGTCAGCTGGGTGCACACAGACCGGAGCAGAGGCCTGTGATGTGGAAGAGTCTGTCTGTCAGTCTGTCTGGTCTGTCTGTAAGTCTGTCTGGGAGAACAATCTGATAATATGTCTGACTGGATCCAGGGCCTTAAAGGACTTACAGCAGACTGTGTTATATACTGTAGGCAAGTATAGGGCGCACATGGTTAATCATCTGCTTGGTATTGTACTGTATACACCCAATTCTGTGCTGGGACCCAATACTGTATGAGTTACAGAGAAACATTGATAGGAGAGCTGAATGGGGAGAGAGGGGCAGATGTAACCTCTTCACATTGTATTGCTGAATAGACAAGAGTGTTATTGATGATCATCATTGTTGTATTGTGCCGATGCCTATTTGTGCCCTAATCACTGCCTTCAGTTTGAGTTAAATGGCATCTCATTTTCCCTCCAAAGATGTCTCTGAATAAAGGCTCTCTGTCTTTGTTGTGATCTGTAATGATATTGGCCACTAAGGAAGAACAGTATAAAGAGTATTGATCACCTGAAGCTTGTTGATGAATCTGTAAGTCTCGAGGGCATTTCATTTTCTCCTGCTTAATCACTCCCATTATTCTTTACCACGTTGCCAGAAAGCCACAAGTGTTGCCCGGAATTGTAATTTTCATCTTTTCATCAGATTACAGCCCCTTGAAGCAGCAGAAGTGCACTCTCAGGCCGTTAAATTAGCCTCATGACATTTCCATCAGCCCTGGACAGAGGTAGTATCTGTCTAGAGTCACTCCTCCCCTTCTCCATCCCTCCTTCATCCCTCTCTCCTTCCCTCCCTTCTTCCCCTCCCAGCTAAGGTCTTAATGCCGGTCTTTCTCAGCTCTCCATCAACATTCTTCTGTGCTGATAATGCAGAGCGACAGATCAACTGGTGCGGCTGGAGAACAGGAGGAGCGGAGAGAGGGGGAGAGAGAGGGGGAGAGCGAGAAAAAGAGAGAGCATGAGTTATTACACAGATAAATGGACTTTTCCTAGTTTATGTAATTATGCTCGGATCGATTTCACAGAGATTCAGTGAGTTGAGCCCTGAAATCAAGGACAGCCACATGAGTAGTGAAAAGACTGAGGATGGGGGACTGAGAAAGGATGAAGACAAAAGAGCAGTGACATGAGAAGGGTAACCACGAGTAAAGATATCAGTAAAATGATTCCGGCTGCACTGAAATGAAAGGCTGTAACAATGGGCTGTATCTCAGGAACGCGCGTCACACTCACAGCCCTAAATGGGCGGCGAACGAATAAGAATGAATACGAATGAATAACACATGAATGACACATGAATGACACATGACTGTGATTCTTGAGCAGTCAGTCAGGCACTCAGTCCGTGATTGACAGATCCATTTGCCTCAGTTGACAAGCATCTGGATTGATGGTATACTTGTCCTCATGCATACAACACTGAGGTAACACACTCTCTCTCTCTCTCTCTCTCCCACTCATACGTGTATTCTATATTTCAGACACATAGTTATTCTGTATTACTACTACAGGCTTGGCAGGGGGAAATAGCCCTGTATTCGCCAAGCAATTCAATTCTGTGATGGAATCAAAAGACATTTCAAAGCTGTTTTTGAGGATGAAGAAAGTTGCTTGTTTACCGTGTTAGCGTCGGGTCAACACTTTCCGTTGATACAAACAGCAGATTTACCCTGATTTGATCTCTCGGAAGCCTGAAACATAAACAATTATTTTCCATTCAAACGTTGTTTTTCCCGGTTATGATAAGGCAACACATCGCTACTAAGCTACGTTATTTCAGTCATTTAAATGGCCTGTTGGAAGTCTTGCAGATGTCCTACCCCCGCCCAGTGTCCACCTCTTCCAACCAAGACTGGTCTTACCTCTGCTCCTCTAGTACTTGGCTGCACCCGCTGCCCCCTGTCCCTATTCCTGTCCCTGGGCCTGAGGCTAAAACTCTAACTCGATTAGCTCTGTGATTGTGTCCACACTCATCCAGCCCTGCATCTGACAGCCAGTCCCTTGAGCCCTGGGACTGGGAGAAAGCACCAGCACTTCCTGGGTTGAGGTCTCACACTAACAACCCCAGTGCTGTGGCTGCAATTGTTTTGGTTTACCTTCATTTATGACCCCGGAAAACATTGCTGGCCTCGTCATGCTGCAGGCTATAGAGTAACAAAGTCCAAACATTTGTGCGTGGCCGGGATAGGTTACATGATCAGGGGAAAACTCCTGTCCCTAGTTTCTTCAGTACTGTGTATTATTTCCAGGCCAGGCGTCCTATATAAACATGTGAACACGCTCTGGTGTGACCTATGGTCAAATTGTCCATAAGGGCAGTGTGTTCCGTAGGGGTGTTGTTCTCTGTGCGGTTGGTGATCTCTTCAGTAGAGTACATTATGTCCTGTGAAAGAGAGATCTCTTAGTCACTGTGTCGTTGAGCTCGCTGCCATTAGGTAGAAGTGCTATAGCAGTGACTCATCTGCTTTACCACCTGAGGCTCCAGGTACGCCCTCCCTCGGTTGAGAGAGAGAGAAAGAGCAGTAATCATGTCAGTGCACACTGGTCCACCTCCCTACAGCAGCAGCTGGAAGGGGTTAAAAAGAGGAGGGGCGAGAGAGGTTTGGAATGGAAACGGCCTCTGGGCGTGTACCAGAACAGGTAGAGAAAAGGGGAGGAGAGAGAGAGAGAGAGAGAGAATAAGCCAATGACAGAGCGAGAGACAGGGAGATAGCGAGGAGAGTACAGACAAAACAGGCTCCCTCTCTCGGGGGAACACTTCCTAGTAACCTGGCTGGGTGGAGCCAATGGCCAGAGCTGGGAGCGGCTGAGCGAGAGGCTGCTGTGGTGTGGTGTGTTCGCTACGGTGTCTTTCTGAATGGTGTTTGTCTGAGTTGGGCTCCTCTGCTATGAGAACACACACCAGCACTGACCGTGGAGCCCAGCGGAGACTGTGCTGTGGAGGACGAGGAGGAGGAGGACATGAGGTCCGACAGGGAGGAGGGGACATCCGGTGAGTGAGAGAGAGAGAGAACGAGGGAAGAAAGAGTAGTGGGTTTAGATGATCGTAGAGGGTTGGTTTAGGCCAGAGCTCTGTTTCTACGGTAGAGGCGTGTGTGAGTTCATGAGTTTTGTTTTCACGTGTACTCACACTGTATTTATGAGAGGAATTGGAATGATTCATGTAAACTCATTATCACCGAGTAACTAAATAAACATCTCGTCATTTGGCATTATTAGTAATATATTTACATAATACGTTACTATACATAATGTTACTATATATGGAAAGGTTGTGTTAGCAACACATTATTGACTGTAAATGAAAGTTGTTTGGTGTGTAATTTTTGAAAAAATATTTCTTGGTAGTCGGTCCGCAACACAATTTGTTTATTTGTTTTACATATAAACAAATGAGGTTGATCTGGATCTGACATGTACGTTGGTTAATATGTTAATCTCTTAATCTGACATAAGCATATGAAACTCCTGGAGTGAGTCTAGTCTGGGGAATTAAGGGAGATATTTGGTGATGAGCAGCTCAGTCAACATAGCACAAATAGCCTACGTATTTGAGAGATGAGTCCGGCATATCCATAGACATAGCACTGACCTCGTCCACGTATTCCTATGGAAAAACGGTGGCACGTGAAGCTGGAAGTATTTGGATTTGAAGCGTACCATATTGCTGAAAGGTGCAAAAATATCACTAAGGATTATGGGGAAAGTAGTCATAACTAGCAAAGGGTCATGGTCGATGTAGTCATTTTCATCCTGCCTGACAGAGTCAACTTGGTTTTAATGTCTATGAACCTGATGCTAGCCTACTGTTAAACCGTTGCAGAAGGTTAGTTTGAAACCTCAGCGTTACCTAGAACCTAGCCAGGTCATCATTGGGAAATGAAATGGACAGCAAATATTAACTATGGTCATCAGAATTAGGACCGATTCACTCTTTCGAGTGACGATCAGTTCAGTTATATAGAGAGCATGCCGGCATGGTGACTCTCTTTGTAAGATCTCACTTGAATGGTGGCAAAGTTAATAAGTACCCCAACTAGTCTCGATATTATATGACCACGATCCTTCCACCTGAAAGTAAAACATGAATGGGCTACCATCACAACAACCCATCACAACTCGGTGAGGCTCGATTGGATTACCCCATGAGAAAAAGTGGACTGTATATACATGATGAAAATGTTATATGATTGTAAAACTATCTTCATAATCTTGGGCAACCGCATCATTTTGTCATCGTGAAAAAAGACCCTCCGACATGGAACGTAGTTTGGAATTCAACATGTATTCACTTAGAATTGCATGACTAAATTGATAGTTCATACAATAGTGTGAGCGCAATCCTCCATCTCCATGGCCATCCTCCGTCCTCCGCTCTGTCAACCCCGTAGACATTGGTCAGCCACTCCATCTCCACCAGTCAGAATGGATAACTGTTGAACTTTCAAATAATTAATTGTGGGGGGGGTCAAACTGGATCATAATAAACACATTTTATGAGCCCCTATTGTGGTGATTGGAATTTACATAGGCTTTCTATAGCAGACCAGGGCTTTTGGCACCGCTAGGTTGCTAGTAGCCCACCAGCTGAGCATGTGACTTCACACTGCAGACCGAACACTGGGGGCCCAGGGCCATATCCCAATGCTCTGGAATTGGTGTAATTTTATGTCTGTAGTTCTGTAGGTCCTACGAGTACTATCCAATCAGCATATTTCCCCAGCGTTCCCCCTAGAATTCATCCGCCCACCTTGACATTTGATGTGTTTGGCATCTTGATAGGAAATGGCAACGCACGGACACACCTACACTTCCATTAATGCAGGTGTTATCTGAGAGATCCTCCAACACCTCCAACTGGAACCTTGGTAGACACGGTCTCTGTTGCAGTGACATGGTCCTTACTGCGTACACACTAGACTGCGTTTGTCTAGTGTGTGTGCGTGCGGCGTGCGTGTGCGTGCGCGTGTTTGAGGAGATGAGTCTGAGGATGATCCCGTTGGTTGTGTTGCGTGACTCCTCCATACCCAGAGGTTGCTTTCCAAATTGAGAAGAGATAATGGGTGTGCCGTTGCAGCCAGATGGCACTATCAGAGACGGTCTCACACGCTGCTCCCGCAGCAGCTCACAGCAGGCCTTCATGATGGCATGCTCTGCAGTCCTTGACCAGTGGCCAGTCCACCTGGCTGGACCAGTCCAATGTGTTACAGTTCCATAGCGAGTGGAGGGCACAAGAAGGATGCACCGCCATTGGTTCTATCTTCCCGGGATATTCATGCGTTGGGCACTGCATTTCAACTCCGTCTCGGTGAAATATCCTCAACGGGGATGATACTGGCTCGTGGCCATACTGAACACTCATGGGACAGGGTTCAGTATAGTCTCATTGGGCAAGTCTCTTGTTCGGTGTTCAGTCAGAGTCGGACCATGTACAGCGATATCATGTCATCGAACGAAGCCAGCTATGTTTCGATAGATTATTGGCGTTGTTGCGGTTGATAACTAGACTCTAGGCAGTCTGAGCTGAGCGGCCTTACCAGGTTCCTGCTGCTCTTCCAGCAGCACATCCCTGGCAGTGGGCCTAATCTTCCCATAATAAAAGTGTGAATCAATTACTACTATCTCCAGTTGGCATGCCTACACTGACCTCCGTTGTAATGTAAACTCACAGCAATTAATTCATGGCAGCTGTTCTCTATAGATATACCAACAGGGGCATGGATAAGCATGCGCACACAAACACACATATGCACACGCTCGCACACGCACACACCTCTTTGTGGGTTCAGGCGTGCAGATTTACACACGCAGACTTAGAAATGTTCACTAGAGCTTCCGAACGGAATATGGGCCTCATATACAGTAAAATCATAGCCGTTGTTGCCATGGTAAGAAAGAAACACAAGTGAGGCGTAAACGCTTAACATATATGGAAGGAAACCCAGGGTCCACTCTCTAGCGCATTGTTTACGTTGCGCAGTGGATGTTGTGGTTAAGTAAGGTTGAGAGCCAGTGTCGATGTATAATTCATGTTCACATACATTATAGAAGGGCCATGTAATATCCTGAGTGGGAAACGAACCTGCTGGTACTTATGTGCAGCCAGGTGCTATTCAGGGAGCAACCAGCGACGGCTCATGTTGTGTTGTTTTCTGTTGCGTTGCGTTGTGTGGTGTTATATTCTCTCACCCACTCACGCTCATCCCTGGCCCTATCAATGGCTTAGGTACTAAGACAGCCCACAGGCTATCCAACCAACATGACTGACTATTGTAGAGAATCCCAACAAAGAGTTGTGGAGCAGGTTTAAAACAGCCACTAATCTCCCTGCTGCCTCCCACCCGCCAAAACTCCCCCTCGGATCCGAAACCCATCATTGACTGAATGAATGTGGTTGCTATTTTTGATGCAACCATTTCTATTGGCCTTCCTGTATCATTAATTGTTGATTCGATGTTATCCTCTTATGTAATGCCTGATATTTGGTTCATCCTCTTGACTTGAGATGTGAACCAAATGCTCTTAATTTTCATGGAGATTACAGGATGTCTCTTTAGAGACTGCTCTCATCAAGTCGCTCTGAACAGCCATTTTGTGATTCCTTCGACATGGTCTTATAATAGTCCTTTTAGATCGGTTTGCTTCATGGGAAATGAAATTAATAGATTCGGAGCGGATAGTACGGCTATTCCAAGTGATGAGTGAAGGACCTCCGTGACCAGTAGAATCCTGTCTGTATATCCTCCCAGCAGAGAGAGGGAGAGGGGTTTGTCTTAGGAACACGCCGGCTATTAATAAGAAGGGCTCTATCTCAACCACACCCACACTTCTGTTTGACTATGAAGGATCGCTAGGCTCATATCATCTGCATGAGGAGTTGGATGAGGAGCAGCGGCCGATCTGTCATCCCCTCACGGCGATCCACAGTACAGCCCTCCTTTCCTGGGAATCGTCTCCTCTACGCGGTAATGATCAGAGATGCAGAGCGCACCAGGCAGCCACGCACACTCGCATTAGTACGCACGCACGCAAGCGCACGTTCTCACACACACACATACCGATATAGACATCCAAGCATCACGTGACTCCTCCGTCACACAAATAGAGCGGTTGGGAGTCTGGGGATGGAGGAGAGACAAAGAGACATGGATGCACAGATGCTCTGTGGCCTGGAGCAGACTATAAGATGTAATATATTCAGAACCATCGCCAGCTACTAAAACCTCACTGTAGGCATCCAAGCAACTTCATGAACCCCAGTAATTAAATACGAAATTAATCTAATTGAAAATTGGCTTCAGAAGTAAGGAGATGTCAAAGTGGAGGAAGCTTGGCCAGTCAGGTGACTACTGAATAGTTGTGTCATGAGAGGTCAGCGAGCCAGAGGGGGTTGGCCCAATGACTCCCTTTGATTGACAGCTGCCTGCAGCACCACAGCCAATGATGGGTCACGATAATCTCAGAGAGTTACAGGTGAATTCTATCTTAATGTAGCAGATGTCAAATAATCGCCTGAGCGGTGTCGGAAGAAAACTGGAAACATCCGGTTTTCAGGCTTCGCCTCTTCTCTGCTTTTCTCCTGAAAACCAGATGCTTCCGGTTTCTACCGGCCCCCTGCTGACAGTGGGTGAACGCCGCATAATCAGCTGGAACGCAGTTCACATCATCAACAAACATGCTAACATTTCTGACTGTTGTTGCTGGAGCAGCACGGAGACGTCCTGAGTTTCTGAAACATGCTGTGTAAACGATTGATATGTTTATCTTCCTAGTTTTATAAAAATAAAAAAAATAATTACTTATGAAAAGGATGGCGGAGGGGAGGCAGGCGCTTGTGGTGAACCATTCTAATGACGTTCTGAGCCGTGTTTTATGGTGGTCTACTCAATGAGTCACACAGGGGCTTTTGTTCAGTGCAGTTTGAACCTCCCCAGCATCCTTTCTGTGCTTTTATCAGCCGCTAACAACAGCATATTATTGTTAAATAAAAACTGAAAGGATTTGAAAGGGTTGAATATTTTGCTACTTAGTATCTCTAGTGACCTCGGTGCATTAGTGAATAATTCTCCAGGTAATAGTGACCTTTTTTTTTTACTACACTACAGTAATCTGCAATGCTACTGTAAAATATTGGTTGTCTGCACATTCTCTAAAAAGTCATTCATCTTCTCCCCCCCAGCTCCAATTCCCCCTCTCCTCTCCATACTGGGTGTATTAGAGCTGTGCAGCACCAGCACAGACACACATGTTAATACACACGCTCCACACACACACGCACACATGGATGTTGTATTGTAGATATGTGATAGTAGAGTCGTGGCCTGAGGGAACACACTTAACGTGTTGTGAAAAGTGTTATGAAATGGAATGGCGTGTAAATATTTTCAATTGTATGTCAATGCCTTAATGTCGCCGCCAAGGCAGCAGCTAATGACGATCCTTAATAAATACACAAAACAAATCCCAATCCCACCAGGGGAACACATTGTGGGGAGTAGCAGTGTAGAGAGAAACAGGGCCCAAATGTACGGGAGTGAAAATACCTCTCGTCCATGTTCGATTTCCATATTATTGTGGGAACTGACAATCAAATAGTAATCCAAGGATTGTGAAGGTTTTAAACATATTGCGAGATTACAGCGTTCCTACTAATACTGCTTCTGCTTACCCAGTAAAACCCTTCCCCGTTCAGCCCTCCACATACAGTAGAACATAATACAGTAACCGTGGCTAGAAATACAGGATCAATGCTCTTAAACGATGGAGCTTTATGGAATGTACTGAGTGAGTGTGTAACACTCTTCTCTGGTTTCAAGCCCAGTGATACTGTGCCAGATGTATACAGACATGTCGCTGTCACTCTCCAGACATACAGTGTGGAGTTCCATGTACTTTGTTCCGCACATTAACGGAAGTAGATCAACCAGGCTAAGCAGCATCCATCCAACAGTACCCACACTGTTTCTCAAATAGAGAAAGCGGCCCCTGCAGTGTATGTAAATGGATATTGAAAATAATCATTTACAAGGTTAATATTGCTGTTAAGTGCGCTGTTTGTGCTCCAAGAATAATGTGGAATGTTTGAAAATGGAAATGTAAGAGAGTAATTCATGCACATATTTGAGTTAGGTGATTATATTTTCAAAGGGCCGTGGTTTGCCTAATCATTCGCTGTAAGCTCTTTCTCTCTGTTGTTCACTGGCAAATTCCCTGCTATAACAAACCCGAAGAACGTGTTCCATTTATTACACGGAATATTGCAGCCGGGGATGCAAATCATACATTTTCATACCCCGGTCAATCTAACAGGGTCCGTGGAGATGCTTGTTAAGATGACAGAGGTCTGCACAAGTTAACCACTGTGTAATGGACACTTTCACACTGTATTCAAATGTCGTGTCTTTGCAAGAGTACAGTTCCACTCAGTTAGGACCATGCCAGTGGATATTTATAGTAAACACAGTGTAGCTGAGACTTGAAGGACAAATTTGGTGTCACTCCGGGTAGCCATTGTGGCTACCTGGAACAAGAGAGGTGGAATGACCAAAGCATAGTAACAGATGCAGAGGGAGGTGACACCCGTCCAGACATTCCTACAGAGCATACCACATTAGAGGTAGAGCAGATAGCTGCTATCAAGCATGTGTTTGACACTCGTATCAAACACACAGCACGAGCACCTAGCTCATGCCTCTGGCTTCTTTTAGCCACAAAGCAAACAGCCACTAGACCTACCTGCTCAGTCAGGCGTGTCATGACTCTCTCCAGATTCTGAACGGAGAAGCCAGTGGGAGGGAAGAGCACGGGTTGATGGCCTGGTCAGACTCAGAGCAGCCCTGATGGAGCTTTTTAAAAAAAAACATTTTTTAGAGTCATGGCTCAGAGAGGAATAGTTGAGTGGGCCACTGCTGAGTGAAGAGATGAGGTCTTCTTCTCTCCTCGGGAAGGTGGCTAAGGAACAGGCATTCACCGTCTACTGGTGGGGCTATGACAGGAGACAAGAAATGATGCTAACAATAACAACAATACAACAGGCTAGCGGTAGGGCTGTAGGGCGGTCATGACATTTTGCCACCCCGGTGATTGTCAAGCAAATAACTGCCAGTCTCACGGCAATTGAGCGTTCATTAACATAAACACATTTAGCATTCCTGGCTTCCATGAGTAGCCTGCTAGCCATTAATGCAGACCTTTGGAACATTTGCATTTAATAAATCCATTTAATATACACCATCACAATAGATCCCGGTCTAAAGAAACATGATGTGAAGAAAGTGTAGTCTCTTTCAGAAGAACGGAATAGCATACTCTGAGTTGTCCTTATGTTAGGTCCTGATCTATCCCATATGGCTGTGGGCTACACTAGTTCAATTAGCAGACAAAATTTGCTTAGAAATGCCTATTATTTTATATTTTATAGTATGAAGAATACAATTGAACAAAGCTGAATATAATAGAAAGGATATTTTCTAAAAACGATTTGAGGGAGTGCGCACATGCGGCTATCCTATGTTGAACTGTTAACAAATAAATTGGTATTTCTATATGCTTAATTTAGAGTTATTTATGCAACTTAGTTGTGATACAAATGTTGTGCTATATGTTTGTATTTTTAATACATTCTAAGGCTGCATGATGCAACTCTAATGATGATTTGAAAAAAGTTGCATGAAAGGCATGAGCTCTGCTTTGTTTCTTGCGCAGGCTGTACACACTTCATCAGTCTCTCATTCACATTTTGACAAGCACTTGATAATGCCTCAAATTTCTCGGCTGCATCCCCTTTGTGTGGCTGTAATGCCGCCCCCCCCCCCCAAAAAAAAATCCATTCCTTTTGTGCCCATGGGCTGATATAATCACTATAATTCCCTTCTCCCGGCAATCGGGTCTTTCTCACAGGCTACAAGTGAAGACATAAACATCTGGTACGCAATTCCGAGGCGCATTTTGAAGATATTGGAAGAACAGTCCACATTTACTTTTCATCAGCCAACAAGACGAGTAGGCCTAACGAACAGCAAAAGCACTAGCCTATGTCAATATAAAATCCCCCATAGTACAAAAGTTGACCTATTTCTGTGCAAGAAATACATATTCCAAACATAGTCTGGGACAGTTGTGGGATGCGATAGATCCCAAATCAATACAACCACTAGCATCAAAAAACCTGATTTAAGCAATGAGCCTGACGCAACAGATGAGAATGTTTAGCTTAAAATGTTGCTCAACTATTGGGCTATTTCTTCACATTATAAGTGCAGCAGTGCACACACAGCAGTAGGCTATAAGCGTGAATGCTGCATTAGCAGGAAAACGCCATTCTCAAAAGTGACCGCAAATGGGAATATGCATGTAATGCTTTTATTGTAAAAGGTAATTTTTATGGTGAAAAGGATCTTCCCCAAACTTGACACTCACACGTATGTATGCCAGTTAGGCTCTACACACCCTTTGTAAAGTGGATTAATGTGCTTAATTTTAAGAAGTTATTTGGCCACTTTAGTTGTGATACAAACCTTATCAAAACATATGCGCCTATGGGCTAGGCTACATGAGATGTGCGACTATGATTTGAAAAAGTTGTCAAAAAACATACGCTGTTTCTTGCCTTAAGCTGGGCATCATTCGCAAGTGATAATATATCATTGACAAGTGATAGGCTAATATTGTCACCCATCAGACATATACTAAATAATGTATGTGTGAAATTAGTTTGGATTTAGAATGGACCATTATCATCCAACCGTCTCGAAACGGGGGCAGCAGGAAAAAAGACATGTCATCTATGCTTTTCCCGTGGTTCATTTTCAGCCTGTCAGGTAGGCTATACTCCTGTTATAAAGAGAAGCAATGTGCCTAATATTAGGAAAGCTGAGAAATAAATATAGTAGGCCTAACCTATAGAAAGCTGATGGGATCCTCCTCTTTTTAATAGAGGCCATCATTCTGTTTTCTCACGCAGTTGCCTAGCCTATAGAAATGTTATAATTAAACGGTCACGTGGAATTTGACTGCAGTCATGACTCGTGACCACTGGTTGGTCAGTAATACAGTCACCGTAACAGCCCAAGCCAGGGGACATTATGGCCAGTCAGTACAAACGATTTATTTTGACTTATTCTTCAATAGTGTATACAAAAAGATAACCTCTCAGGCTTGTCCCACACGTGTGCCTAGGCTTGCAAAATTCCGGGAACTTTTAATACATTCCCTGTTTTCCATGAAATCAGGAGGGAATAAGCAGGAAATCCAGAATCCTCCAACCAGGAAAGCTAGAAATTCCCGGAATTTTGCAGGCCTGTGCATTGTGTGAGAAAAAAACAACCAAACACGATTAATTTCACGATGTGCATGTTTTTAAACCAAACTGACGACGAGACGCTGTGCAGCCTCTCTTCTCCTGATGATGTCACTGCCAACGGGCTTATCTGAACTGAAATATCTCTGGGGGGGAAGATTCTCCAGGATTTGCCTTGCCTTCATTTCATACTGACTGTGAGGCAGGCAGAGAGGGAGGCAGGGAACCTGAAAGAGGAGTGATTATGCAGCTCAGAGCTGAAAGTGGGGAGTAATGGCAGGATGAGGATGGGGGGATCGATGGGAAAGTGTATTTGAGGGAATTAGGGTGCTGATTGCTTGTGCTTAAATCACCCTCTGTTCGGCTCCCACAGTATCTAGAGAATCTCTGAGTGCTCGCCATGTGTCTGTCTCGCTTATGTTAAGCCATGTCTGTTTCAACTGTGTACACTCTCTACGGTGCTGGTGATGACCATTTCCTTGAAGTAGCCTACTTACCTCTACATGTAATTCTACATGATCATTATCATACACATAGAACGATATCACATTCGAGTTGAACGGACCTGAAACACTCTCCGGCGTAGGGAGGGGGGGACACACAAGGGCTGCATGTCCTATAACCATAGGGAATAAGATGGTTCACAGCCATTTTGAAAATGGCTGACTCTTTGTTTCTTTAAGAAAAATCTTCCACGTTAGCAACCTCGGCGCGTTATGTCTGCTGGGACATAATTGTATGATACTATCACACCGAGAGGAGGGGGCATTTAGACCCTCTCAGCCGCGAAACAGAACCGCAGATCATATTTATTTCACAGCTAGGGATCATACTTGTCACACTACAGATAGCTCAACGGCGCAGATAGGACTGCAGATCGTCTGAACAGCACGTAACTGCCTGGGACGTATACTTCGAACTTGTGTCTGGCTGCTCTGCTCCACAGAGCGATCAAAGGCGGCAGCCGGCCTCACCTGCAACACCTAAGCAAGCCTGTATAGGTAAACAGATGAGTGGATTTAGCGGGTGAGAAGGCTGTGAAAGGTTGCTCTCTCCAGGAAACTACCTCCTTATGCCATGTACAATACGGAGCTGCTGCCCAGCGGGTCTCTTCACAGCCAGAGTCGACAGTGACCAATGGACTGTCCCTTCCTCTCTTATCTGGCACTCTGCAGCCCCACGCAGTCTGGCTACAATGCCCTTGGCTATCTTAGACCAGAGGAAGGATAGTGGCCAAAACGGTCCAAAACCACTTCCAGGAGCCATCAGATTTTTACAGGTGGTCTCCCAGGTACCAACCAACCCTTTCCCTGCGTAGGGACAGGGCTGGAAATGTTTTGGCCACTGATTTCTGCTGCTGGTCAAGCTTCTTCCCAGACATACTAACATTGTGCATCATTCTAAACCATTATAGATATTCAAGAATGTTCAAGAAGCTAGTGCGAAAATATTACTTGGTATGACAAGGCCATTCCTTTGTTGTGGTGGCCCTTATGAGGCAAAAAAAAAAAAAACTGTAAACAAACCCCAGTTAGTCAATACCTTATAAAATGGAGGCCCAGTTTAGCGTATTTGTGTTCTGTGTTGCTTGCCTTGGTGAACGTGTTTGTGTATTAGGAGATACTGTGCCAATTACGGTCTTGATTCTCTCTGTTTCTCTGTGCGGTTTCCTTGGTTTCCTGCTCTTGTTTATCACTCTAAGTCCCTAAGCTCCCAGAGGGCTGTGAGGCGTATGTCAGTGGAAAGGCACGGAGCTAAAGAACACGGCTGAAGCTTGTTTTTCCAGATAGATTTTTTTTTTGATAGTCTTATCAAACCACTGTCTCTCACCGCTCTGTAGCCTTGCCAGTTTGAGTCCTGAGACTGTCACTCCTCATTTAACTCTGTCTCTCCATCACCCATGGCTTCAGCTTAGATAGAGCCTGCTGTGTGTGTGAATGTGTGTGTGCGCGTGTGCGTCTGCATCTGAGCGAGCTTGTGCATGTGTTGTTGTGGGTTTTCCTCTCTGAAAAGGTGTTCAGTTGAGCCTAATTATTGCACTCGCTCTGCTCCTCTCCCTTTAAGTTTGTCACCCTGTTTCACACCCCCCTCCTCTCCCTCTTTCTGATATCTCACGACTTCCACCGTCTCCCTTGCTCATTCGCTCTGCCTTTCTCCCCCTCTCAACTTCTCCCTCCTATATTCCCCTTCTCTTTTCCTCCTCTCTGTTTTTACTTCCATATCTCTTCCTTATTCTCCTCTCCACTCATCCTTCCCCACCCCTTCTCTGTTCCTTATTCTTTTACTTCATTCTCTCCATTTCTCACCTCGGGGTTAAAAGCAGAAAGAGATTTCTGTGGACTGTAAGGAATGGACAAATAGGTACATTCTTCCTCTAACTTCTCTCTCTCTCCTCTGTTCCTCCGTAGTGTTGCTGCGTGAGGAGGTGGCCCAGCTGCAGGAGGAGGTGCACCTGTTGAGGCAGATGAAGGACATGTTGAGTAAGGACCTGGAGGAGACCCAGGGCTGCTCCTCTCACCTCCTTTCAGCCACTGAGCTCCGTGTGCAGCTGGGAGACAAGGAGCAGGAGCTGGACCGCGCCAAGGAGGCCTTACAAGGTCAGCACGACCCCCGTAGTGCTCACCTACTACCCTGTCCTACCTGAGTCCTACCCTACTGTCCTACCTGAGTCTGCCCTACTGTACTTCCTGAGTCTTACCTGAGGCATTCCCTACTGTCCTTCCTGAGTCCTACCTGAGGCCTTCCCTACTGTCCTTCCTGAGTCCTACCCGAGTCCTACCTTACTGTCTTACCTGAATCCTACCCTACGGTCCCTCCTTGAGTCCCACCTACCGTTCTACCAGAGTCCTACCTGAGTCTGCCCTACTGTACTTTCTGAGTCTTACCTGAGGCCTTCCCTACTGTACTTCCTGAGTCCTACCTGAGTCCCACCCTACTGTCCTACCCTACTGTCCTACTTGAGTCCTCTACTGTCCTACCTGAGTCCTACACTACTGTTCTACCCGACTCCACCCTACTGTCCTACCTGAGTCCTACTCAACTGTCCTACCTAAGTCCTACCCTACTGTCCTATCTGAGTCCTACCCTACTGTCCTATCTGAGTCCTACCATACTGTCTTACCTGAGTCCTACCCTACTGTCCTACCTGAGTCCTACTACCATCCTACCTGAGTCCTACTACTGTCCTACCTGAGACCTACCCTACTGTCCTACCTGAGTCCAACTACTGTTCTACCCGACTCCACCCTACTGTCCTACCTGAGTCCTACTCAACTGTCCTACCTAAGTCCTACCCGAGTCCTATCCTACTGTTCTACCCGAGTCCAAATATACTACACAGCTGCCTGAGCCCTGCCACACCCACTTAAGTCCCATATGTTTCTCACACAGCTCAGTCAAACCCACTTCATCTCAGTAGAGATAACATCAGTTTATCACTCAACACATCAGTCAATCCCTTTAAAAATGTAATCTGACGTAATTGTGTCTGGTATGGGCCATATGTTTATCTAAACGCTAACTGTGTGGTATAGAAATCGTATCTGTCATCTCCAAATCTCCTACCAGTCGTGATGTGTGTGTGAGGTAGATAAAGTCAATACCTTCTGCCTGTTCTATCCTTCCAACATTGTCAGTAATGAGATCTGTTCATCAGTCCACAGTCGAGGCTCAGTTCTTGTAAGGTTGAGATCCATAAATGGTAGCACAAAGGCATTGCTTTATGATCCAGTGTATGCGTTTGGCTTGGAGTGGAATGCTATGTAGAGTATGTGGCAGTGAGAAGAGACAGCTTGTCATCATACTGTGTCCAAGTGTGGTTCGTCAACTCCTCTAACCCCTACCCCGCAAAGCAATATTTTACAGATACATATTTACTTGCTTACTTCCCAAGGAAAGCAAAGTTAACGAAGTTATCCCCTTCTGAGGCAGACTGGCTGTATGCAGAATGGTGGGATCGTGAAAACGTAAAGAAGACAAACCCTATCACTCATCTCTCTAACATCCCCCCCCCATCTATCCCTCCTCCCCTCCTCTGTCTTCCTCTCTTCCGCACAGGGAGCGGGAGGTGGCGTGCTCATAGATGTAGAGCTCTCTTGTGTAACTGTTGAAGAACAGGTTTAAATGTTGAGTGCGGAGAGTTATGGTGGAACATGCACATTGGGAATGCTTAAGCCTCAATGAATTGTGTTGCGGTTAGTGCGAGGACAGCTTCTCCTTTTCCTTGAAAAAAGAGCTTCAGGAATACTGTTCATAAGTCACAATCTTACTCTGCCTGTCAAGCCTTTTCTCTGGATTCCTGTCCTACAAATACAGCTGATGAGTTATGGTCTCTACTGAAAAGCAAGTTTCAACCCTGGAAGTTGGCTGTTTTTAAACAGTGCGGTCTGTGTAGCAAATGCCATTATGCATAGAGCGTATTTAGGAAAGGATTGGTGAATGTGGTCTCCACATCGGTCTGTGTGGTTATGTGACTATCTGCTACTGATCTTAGAGCATTACATCATTTACTCCATGGTGCTTCTATGGAAAAACAGTGTTGCTCTTCCTGGGATTTTACAATATGTCACAGTGCCATCTTGTGGCAATCCAATATACAGTGCATTCGGAAAGTATTCAGACCCCTTAACTTTTTCCACATTTTGTCTCATTACATTACTCTAAAATTGATTGAATAGTTTTTTCCCCCTCATCAGTCTACACACAACAGCCCATAATGACAGTGAAAACTGGTTTTTAGAAATGTTTGCAAATGTATTCAAAATAAAACACTGAAATATCACATTTACATAACTATTCCGACCCTTTACTCAGTACTTTGTTGAAGCACCTTTGGCAGCGATTGCAGCCTTGAGTCTTATTGGGTATGACGCTACAAGCTTGCCACACCTGTATTTGGGGAGTTTCTTTCATTCTTCTCTGCAGATCCTTTCAAGCTCTGTCAGGTTGAATGGGGAGCGTCGCTGCATAGCTATTTTCAGGTCTCTCCAGAGATGTTAGATCGGGTTCAAGTCCGGGACATGGCTGGGCCACTCACGTTCAGAGACTTGTCCCGAAGCTCCTGCATTGTCTTGGATGTTTGGTTAGGGTCGTTTTCCTGTTGGAAGGAAAACTGGACAAGAAGAATACCTATGTAAGAATACTGTTCATTGACTATAGCTCAGCATTCAACACCATAATACCCTCCAAGCTCATCATTAAGCTAGAGACCCTGGGTCTCAACCCCGCCCTGTACAATTGGGTCATGGACTTCCTGATGGGCCTCTCCCAGGTGGTGAAGGTAGGAAACAACATCTCCACTTCGCTGATCCTCAACACTGGGGCCCCACAAGGGTGCGTTCACAGCCCCCTCCTGTACTCCCTATTCACCCATGACTGCGTGGCAATGCACTACCCTAAAACTCAATCATCAAGTTTGTAGACGACACAACAGTAGTAGGCTTGATACCAACAACGATGAGACGGCCTACAGGGAGGAGGTGAGGGCCCTCGGAGTGTGGTGTCAGCAAAACAACCTCTCACTCAATGTCAACAAAACAAAGGAGATGATCGTGGATTTCAGGAAACAGCAGAGGGATCACCCCCCTATCCACACCATGGACAAACTGAAATGGTCCACCCACACAGACAGTGTGGTGAAGGCGCAACGGCACCTCTTCAACCTCAGGAGGCTGAAGACATGTGGCTTGTCACCTAAAAGCATCACAAACTTTTACAGATGCACAATGGAGAGCGTCCTGTCAGGCTGCATCACCGCCTGGTACTGCAACTGCACCGCCCACAACCGCAAGGCTCTCCAGAGGGTGGAGCGGTCTGCACAACGCATAACCAGGGACAAACTACCTGCCCTCCAGGACACCTACACCACCCGATGTCACAGGAACAAGAACAACAACCACCCGAGCCACTGCCTGTTCACCCCGCTACCATCCAGAAGGCGAGGTCAGTACAAGTGCATCAAAGCTGGGACCGAGAGACTGAAAAACAGCTTCTATCTCAAGGCCATCAGACTGTTAAACAGCCATCACTAACACAGAGAGGCTGCAGCCTACATACAGACTTGAAATCATTGGCCACTTTAATAAATGGATCACTAGTCACTTAAATAATGCCACTTTAATAACATTTACATATCTTGCATTACTCATCTCATTTGTATATTCTGTATTTTATACTATCTATTGCATCTTGCTTATGCCACTCTGTCATTGCTCATCCATACATTTATATTTATATATTATTATTCCATTCCTTTACTTAGATTTGAGTGTATTAGGTAGTTGTTGTGGAATTGTTAGATTACTTGTTAGATATTGCTGCACTGTCGGAACTAGAAGCACAAGCATTTCGCTACACGCAATAACATCTGCTAACCATGTGTATGTGACCAATATGATTTGATTTGAGGTGAACTTTCACCCGAGTCTTAGGTCCTGAGCGCTCTGGAGAAGGTTTTCTTCAAGGATCTCTCTGTACTTTGCTCTATTCATCTTTCCCTCGATCCTGACTACTCTCCCAATCCCTGCCGCTGAAAAACATCCCCACAGCATGATGCTGCCACCACCGTGCTTCACCATAGGGATGGTGCCAGGTTTCCTGCTGATGTGATGCTTGGCATTCAGTCCAAATATCGTCAGACCAGAGAATGTTGTTTCTCATGGTCTGAGTGTTCTTTATGTGCCTTTTACTGAGGGGTGGCTTCCGTCTGGCCACTCTACCATAAAGGCCTGATTGGTGGAGTGCTGCAGAGATGGTTGTCCGTCTGGAAGGTTCTCCCATCGCCATAGAGGAACTCTGAATCTCTGTCAGAGTGACGATTGGGTCCTTGGTCACCTCCCTGACCAAGGCCCTGCTCCCCCGATTGGACAGTTTGACCGGGCGGCCAGCTCTATGAAGAGTCTTGGGGTTCCAAACTTCTTCCATTTAAGAATGACGGAGGCCATTGTATTCTTGGGGACCTTCAATGCTGCAGAAATATTGTGCCTTGACACAATCCCATCTCGAAGCTCTACGGACAATTCTTTCAAGCTCATGGCTTGTTTTTTTCTCTGACATGCACTGTCAACTGTGGGACCTTATATAGATACAGTTGAAGTTGGAAGTTTACATGCACTTAGGTTGGAGTCATTAAAACTCGTTTTTCAACCACTCCACAAATTTCTTGTTAACAAACTATAGTTTTGACAAGTCAGTTAGGACATCTACTTTGTGCATGACACAAGTAATTTTTCCAACAATTGTTTACAGACAGATTATTTCACTTATAATTCACTGTATCACAATTCCAGTGGGTCAGAAGTTTACATACACTAAGTTGACTGTGCCTTTAAACAGCTTGGAAAATTCCAGAAAATTATGTCATGGCTTTAGAAGCTTCTGATAGGCTAATTGACATCATTTGAGTGAATTGGAGATGTACCTGTGGATTTATTTCAAGGCCTACCTTCAAACTCAGTGCCACTTTGCTTGACATCATGGGAAATGAAAAGAAATCAGCCAAGACCTCAGAAGAAAAATTGTACACCTCCAAGTCTGGTTCATCCTTGGGAGCAATTTCCAAATGCCTGAAGGTACCATGTTCATCTGTACAAACAATAGTGCGCAAGTATAAACACCATGGGACCCCGCAGCCGTCATGCCGCTCAGGAAGGAGACGTGTTCTGTTTCCTAGAGATGAACGTGCTTTGGTGTGAAAAGTGCAAATCAATCCCAGAACAACAGCAAAGGACCTTGTGAAGACGCTGGAGGAAAATGGGTACAAAAGTATCTATATCCACAGTAAAACGAGTCCTATATCGACACAACCTGAAAGGCCACTCAGTGAAGAAGAAGCCACTGCTCCAAACCACCATTAAAAAAAGCCAGACTACAGTTTGCAAATGAACATGGGGACAAATTTGAGAGACATGTCCTCTGGTCTGATGAAACAAAAATAGAACTGTTTGGCCATAATGTTATGTTTGGAGGAAAAAGTGGGAGGCTTGTAACCCGAAGAACACCATCCCAACCGGGAAGCACGGGGGTGGCAGCATCATGTTGTGGGGGTGAATTGCTGCAGGAGGGACTGGTGCACTTCACAAAATAGATGGCATCATGAGAAGGAACATTTTGTGGATATATTGAAGCAACATCTCAAGACATCAGTCAGGAAGTTAAAGCTTAGTCGCAAATGGGTCCCCCAAATGGACAATGACCCCAAGCATACTTCCAAAGTTGTGGCAAAATGGCTTAAGGACAACAAAGTCAAGGTATTGGAGTGGCCATCACAAAGCCCCGACCTCAATCCCATAGAACATTTGTGGGCAGAAATGAAAAGTGTGTACGAGCAAGGAGGCCTACAAACCTGACTCAGTTACACCAGCTCTGTCAGGATGAATGGGCCAAAATTCCCCCAATTTATTGTGGGAAGCTTGTGGAAAGCTACCCGAAACGTTTGACCCAAGTTGTAAACTTCTGACCCACTGGGAATGTGATGAAATAAATAAAAGCTGAGATAAATAATTCTCTCTACTATTATTCTGACATTTCACATTCTTGAAATAAAGTGGTAATCCTAACTGACCTAAAACCTGTAATTTTTACTAGGATTAAATGTCAGGAATTGTGAAAAACTGAGTTTAAATGTATTTGGCTAAGGTCTATGTAAACTTCCGACTTCAACTGTAGGTGTGTGCCTTTCCAGATAATGTCCAATCAATTGAATTTACCACAAATTGTAGAAACATCTTAAGGTTGATCAATGGAAACAGGATGCACCTGAGCTCAATTTCAAGTCTCATAGCAAGAGGTCTGAATACTTGTGTAAATAAGGTATTTCTGTTTTACATTTTTTATACATTTGCAAAAAAGTTTCTAAAAACCTGTTTTTGCTTTGTCATTATGGGGAATTGTGTGTAGTTTGATGAGGTTAAAGAGTAATTTAATCAAATTTAGAATAAGGCTGTAACGTAACAAAATGTGGAAAAAGTGAAGATGTCTGAATACTTTCCGAATGCACTGTAACTGCATATTTGACCCAACCTTTGGTCAAAGCCATTAGCCCTGATTTGTGTGTGTGTGTGTCTGTGTGTGTGTGTCTGTGTGTGTGTGTCTGTGTGTCTGTGTCCCCCCACAGCTATGAAGTCTGACCGTAAGCGTCTGAAGGTGGAGAAGGCAGACCTGGTGAACCAGATGCAGCAGCTGTACACCACACTGGAGAGCCGGGAGGAGCAGCTCCGAGATTTCATACGCAACTATGACCAGCACCGTAAGGTACATTACACTTAACTACGACCAGCACCGTAAGGTACATTACACTCAACTACGTACAGCACCGTAAGGTACATGACACTTAACTACGACCAGCACCGTAAGGTACATGACACTTAACTACGACCAGCACCGTAAGGTACATGACACTTAACTATGTACAGCACCGTAAGGTACATTACACTCAACTACGACCAGCACCGTAAGGTACATTACACTCAACTACGACCAGCACCGTAAGGTACATGACACTTAACTACGTACAGCACCATAAGGTACATTACACTTAACTACGACCAGCACCGTAAGGTACGTTACACTCAACTACGACCAGCACCGTAAGGTACATTACACTTAACTACAACCAGCACCGTAAGGTACGTTACACTCAACTACGACCAGCACCGTAAGGTACGTTACACTCAACTACGACCAGCACCGTAAGGTACGTTACACTCAACTACGACCAGCACCGTAAGGTACGTTACACTCAACTACGACCAGCCGCGTAAGGTACGTTACACTCAACTACGACCAGCACCGTAAGGTATGTTACACTCAACTACGACCAGCCGCGTAAGGTACATTACACTCAACTACGACCAGCACCGTAAGGTACGTTACACTCAACTACGACCAGCACCGTAAGGTACGTTACACTCAACTACGACCAGCACCGTAAGGTACATTACACTCAACTACGACCAGCACCGTAAGGTATGTTACACTCAACTACGACCAGCCGCGTAAGGTACATTACAATCCCTATACATACAGTAGCCAGATACACTCCAAGTATTTTGACTTAATATAACTGGGATTCATTGAGCAGTCAAGTGCTCACACACTGGTTTAAGGCAGTACTACAGTGTATGCTCTGAAGATTGACAGTGTCTGTGTGCTCTACTGTAGGAGAGTGAGGATGCTGTGAAGGCCCTGGCTAAGGAGAAGGACCTGCTGGAGAGGGAGAAATGGGATCTGAGGAGGCAGACCAAAGAAGCTACAGAGCAGGCCTGCATCCTGCGTTCTCACATGGACATGAAGGAGAACCGCATCAAAGAGCTTGAGGCTGAGCTCACAATGGTGAGACACACACACACGTACACTCACACACACGCAATGTGACACGCACACGCTGATATGCACTGACACACACATGCTGTGTTTTGCTCTGTAACGGAATTCATGCATTCTCTGCCTGGTTGTGGAGCTCCTTAGAGAGCCTGTTGTCTGTCTGTCTGACTGAGAGATGGCCTCATTATTCACTCCATGTCCTTAATTCCTCTCCCGCTGCCAGTCAGCAGCCAGCCCACCTCCTCTGTAGGGCTATGCTAGCTCCTCACTACCCTCAGCAGCAGCTGATAAGATTTATCAAAGCTAAAAGACTATATCTTTGTCACTGTCAAGTGCTCACAGACAGAGAATTATGCTAACCTTTATGGAGTGATCTGTCCCATCTAATCCCACACACATTTCAACACATTGTGCTATGCCAAATATAAAGCGTAAACGCATATTTCAAATCAAATTGTATTGGTCGTAAACACGTATTTAGCAGATGTTATTGCGGGTGTAGCGAAATGCTTGTGTTAGCATATTTTAACACGTGTGTGTGTGTGTGTGTGTGTCACTGTATCTTACCACCCTGTGTGTGTATTTATGCCAGGCGAAACAGTCCCTGGCCACGTTGACTAAGGATGTGCCGAAACGCCACTCCCTGGCCATGCCCTCAGAGCCGGTGGTGAACGGCAGTCAGGAGTGGGCGATGCAGGGAGACTTGCCCCTCACCGCTGCCATCCGCCAGAGCCAACAGACCCTCTACCACGGACACACTGTGGACCGCCAGGGTAGGCTCACCTGTTTCTCTCTCTCTCTCACACACACACACACACAAACAGCACAACCATTACTGTATTGAGGAGTCAGTGTGTCTAATGTGTGTGTCTCCTCTCTAGCGGTGGTCAGGGTCAGTCCCTGTCACTCCCGCCAGCCCTCCATCATCTCGGACGCGTCGGCGGCTGACGGGGATCGGTCGTCCACCCCAAGCGACATCAACTCCCCCCGCCACCGGACCCACTCCCTCTGCAATGTAAGAGCTGCCTGGCCTCCCCGACCAAGTAATCACACCTCCACAATTCTCTATAAGTACCTTTCTGTACTCCTCTCTGTTCTGTCTGTCTTTCTTTTCTCTGCCTGCTCTTTCCCTTGATTTAGTTCTGTTAAAGTATTAGTTTACTGTAGTTCTGTGATTTCATCTGCAAGTTGTTTGTGAGAGAATCTCCCGGTTCATTTACTAACCTGAATGTTTGTGTGTCCTCTTCCCTCTCTCTTTCTCTCTTTCCTACTCCCCTCTGCCCCCTCTTTCTCTCTTCGTGCCCTCCCTCTCTCTTTCCTCCCGCCATCTCCTTCCCCTGGCCTAGTCTATGGAGGACCTGGAGGACCAGAAGCGTAAGACAAAGAAGAAGGAGAAGATGAGTCTGGGCTCCCTGTCCCGGGTGTTTGCTCGGGGAAAGCAGCGCAAGTCAATGGACCCGGGCCTGTTTGATGGTACATCCACCCCTGATTATTACATAGAGGAGGATGCCGACTGGTGATGGTGTATGTGGATTTCTGTGTGGGTCTGGTTGTGTGCATGCAGGTGTGTGTGTGTGTGTGCGTGCGCAAGCGTGCATCCATGTGTGTCTGTCTGTGTGTGTGGGTGGGTGTGTGTGTGTGCCTTCATGTGTGCCTATGTGTCTGTGTGTGTGTGTATACGGGTGTGTTGCTGCCTGTTCCCAAAAGAAAAACCCGAGAGACAACTGCTGCCCCCAGATAATGTACATTATCCTCAAAAATGTATGTATGTAAATTAAATATATATTTATAGATGTACATGTATGCATATGTATATATGTTTACATGCATATAAATATATAGACAGGATTGTTATGCGTTGACATGTTTATGCTGTGTTATCTTTTATTTGTCTTAATATACGTTTCTTTTTATAACTGGAGACTTGAAGGACAGCTGTGCATATGTAAATAGAAGTAATTCTGCACCTAGTGTTTGTAAATGTATTTTGTCTGATAACTGTTTTATTTTAGAGTTGCTTTTATCATATTTCTGGACTTGTTTTATTTAGAATCCTCCCATCCCAGTCTTATTTGGCCCATTCCTGACATTCTCATGAAAATATGAATGAGGAATACCCTCCACGTTGTAACTGGAGACTAAACATACTAGCACAACCCTACTCTGAACCGAAGTATACTGGACCACTGGTATCATTTAGTAATAAAAAAAAACATTGAAGTGTATGGACCAACCATGTTTCTGAGAGTGAAACTGAAACTAAATGTTAATAATATGACAATCATAAGGACATTTGATATTGTAGTTCACAGTGGACCAGTTTGTCCGCTGTTTCAGAATCGTCCCGCTATACAGCAACAGTAAGGACTTTGAAGCTACCTTTTGTTGTGCCACTGTAGAACAAGAGAACCTACTACAGCTGGGGGGGGCCTTATTGCTTATTCTGTCATATTGGGCAATAGGGGAGGAACAGCATTGACAAATAGGATAGCATTAAATAGGATGATGCTGTGAGTGCCAGTGTGTGATCTGAATAGTGTGTTTGTATAGAGATAGGTTTAGGAGTATGGGAATGCTAGCTAGCTAGATTATTAATATGTGCTTGTTTGTGTAGGCCTCCTGCTCTGTTCTACCCATGCTGAATGTTTCAGACATCAATCGTTAAAGACTTACAGTACCCTGCCCAGCCTGTAGATGTGTTTGATCGATCCATATACATTTCTTAGACTGAATGCTGAAAACCAAAATAGGGTTCCAAAACAATGGTTTTACAACAGGAAGCAAAAAAAAATTTGAACACACAAAATAATTAAATGTTTGTGACTCGTATGCACACACACACACACACACACACACACACACTGTTTAAATGCATTTTAAATTGCCAAAGGTTCACGTTTGGTCTTTGATCAAACAGAACAGAGACAGAGTAGATGTGGGTCACTGTTAGCAATGCCTTGTAAGATCGCTTTTGTCCTTGAGTTGAGTTGACAACTATCTAACATGTGCCAGCGGTAAGCATAGGACTGTGCACTAAAACCCCTGCATGATTATCTGTGCTGCTTTGGTTAGGAATCTATTAGTTAGCAGTGAAAATAACAACCTCAAGCGTTCTCTGTTGTTCGTATTCGCTAACCCCCCGAAACAAAACCCATTCCCATTTTTCATTCTCTTGCATCATTCTGGATGCAATGAATGTTTTTTTCTGTTTGTTTTGCTATTTAGCATACAACCCCTCCTCATTTCTTACATTTGTGATTACGATAATAATCTGTTTAATGTTTTGTCATTCAGGAGATGTTGCATAAAAGAGTAAATCTATTAAGTATTTTATTTAAAGAACAGGAAGTAACTTCTAGGGTAAAAATGAACATGATAAATGATTGAAATAAAAATCTTATTTTAAAATAAAACCAGCAACCAAAGTATCCATGTGACGTTTTTCTGTTCCATGTCTAATCTGTTCTTGTGTCCTGGTGCCCCTCTCAACACTTCCTCTCTGGGCCATGTTGGATGGTGACTCCCTCCTTCCCTCCACTCCCCAGAAAAGATACCATCGTCTGTGATTTACCAAGTGTTCGTTTCCACACTGTGGGGATCTTTCATTAAACCATGCTGAAGGGAAAGGACCTCCTGTGCTACTGAACAATTCATCGAGATTGTACTTCTGTAGGCCTCACTCTCAGCATGTTGACAAGGTTGAAGAAACACTTGCTGAACACTTGCTAAATCATCCGGGATTTTGCAGAGTACTTATTTGTTGGAAGCTTGTTTAAACAGGTTGTAAATTCACAGCAGATGTTAGTTATGAATAATGTGTCGTGTTTCTACTGTGTCTCAATATTTAATCATTGCCCCTAGTGACTAAAAGTCACTCCATCCCCAACCTATCATTCAAACTCAGACATTCAAACTCAAACCTTAACCCAATTCACACAGCATTTGCCGAACAGTAAAACCATAGACTGACTTTAGGAAATGCATACTAATAGTTGTATTTAGAAAATGTTTCCTGTATTTGTCAATGCTTGAGTCACCTGCTCAGTTGTGGCACCAGTTCTCACTTTGTAATATAAATTGTAGTGTGATGAGCCATTCATTAATGTCCTCATTATGGGCATCGAATCAGTACTCTAGACTGTAGAGAGACCTCGATAATACTCTGCTGTTGTGAATTACTCTGGCACCATCTTCTGGCTACATAGAGCAGTGGCTGACTGTTAATAGTCCTAAAGCAGTTTTTACACTTTCCTGGTCTCTGGTTTGAGACCCTCTGTCAGTCAATAACTCCTGTCATGAAATGGCATGTTAGATGCCGGGGGACATGGTACAGGTTGTTGGGAGTCGTCCAACAATCCCACGTGTGTCAGTAGACGGTACATATTGTAGGCATGTCAACATTTTACAGAGGGTTGTTAGTAATAGCCTAGGTACACAGTTATATATCCTCCCTTTTCTACTGTTCAATTTGAGTTGGATGAGTCATTTTTGCCTCTCAATTCCTTTCACCCCAAACCCCTCCCCTGTCCTGTACTTCTACTTCCCCTGACCAATCCTGACAGACTCTGACAGCCTCTCCAGCATATCAACACAACAACCCAGCCTATCAGACGGAGAGGAGCAGCTGGACCGCCTCCAGCAGATGGAGCTCACTCGGAACACACCCATGTCACTGTGGAAGGCAGGGGCGGTACAAGCCTGGCTGGAGGTTGTCATGGCAATGTCCATGTACCTTCGTGCTTGCTCGGAAAACGTCAAGAGTGGGAAGGTATGGCCTCTAAGCTTCAACATGTAACAAGTACCCATCCACTTTAAGTCTGATTTCCGGACTTGTTTTTACAAAGCTTGTAGTGACGGTAACAGCGATACTAAGAATCACTCATCTTCCCAGGAAAACTGGGATTTCGGCATGCTTTCCTTCCTCATAGAATCTGCATTAGATCTAGTATTTCCTCGTCCATGCTTGCTTGCATGTTTGTGCTTTAGTCTGTGAGTGCTGTGCAGTGCAGGTGTATATTGATAAGAGTGATCTGGGTGGGTGTCCCCTGGTTGCAGGTGTTGCTGGGGCTGACAGACGAGGACCTGGAGCTGGGACTGGGCATCAGTAACCCCATGCACCGCAGGAAGCTACGCCTCGCCATCGAGGACTACAGGGAGGCAGAGTCTGGCCAGGGGTGAGCTGGAACATCCACACACACACACACAAACAGGCCTGTATGCACACACATTGCTGAGTATGACCGTCTCAAATGTTAGGCTATCAAAGGCTGCTGAAATGGACCATCACTGGGTTGCCAAATCTTGGTTGAGTGACGTCGGGTTGCCCCAGTATTCCCAAGCCTTCCAAAGCCAACTGGTGGACGGCCGGGTGCTCAACTCCCTCAGCCGACGAGACCTGGAGAGACTCCTGAACATCACCACCCACTCCCACCAAACCAGCCTGCTCCTGGCCATCCAGCTCCTGCAATTGCTCAACTTCGACAAAGAGGTCAGACCTGTGTTCATTATCAATACTGTGACATTAGTGACCTCTCAGCCTCTCCTCCCGGTGTATTTGTGGAGTGATTACAGTAGTATCCGTACAGTAGTAACGTTACAGTAGCAACCGTACAGTAGTAACAGTACAGTAGTAACGGTACAGTAGTAACGGTACAGTAGCAACCGTACAGTAGTAACGGTACAGTAGCAACCGTACAGTAGTAACGGTACAGTAGCAACCGTACAGTAGTAACGGTACAGTAGCAACCGTACAGTAGTAACCGTACAGTAGCAACCGTACAGTAGCAACCGTACAGTAGTAACGGTACAGTAGCAATCGTACGGTAGTAACAGTACGGTAGCAACCGTACGGTAGTAACCGTGCGGTAGTAACAGTAGGGTAGTAACCGTGCGGTAGTAACAGAAGGGTAGTAACAGTAGGGTAGTAACAGTAGGGTAGTAATAGTAGGGTAGTAACAGTACGATAGTAACCGTACGGTAGCAACAGTACGGTAGCAACAGTACAGCAGCAACCGTACAGCAGCAACCGTACAGCAGCAACCGTATAGTACTAACAGTACAGTAGTAACCGTACAGTAGTAACCGTACAGTAGCAACCGTGCAGTAGTAACAGTACAGTAGTAACAGTACAGTAGTAACGGTACAGTAGTAACCGTGCAGTAGTAACCATACGGCTGTAACTGTACTGTTGTAACCATAGTAACCGTACAGTAGTGACTGTACTGTATTATAACAGTACATTAACAGTTCAGTATGTGTGTGTTGTTGGTGTACAGGTCCTGGAGGCTCGCCGAGCCCAGTGTGAGCACAAGGACCAGGACCCAGTGGTTTGGACTTGCCACAGAGTCATAAAGTGGATCAGAGACATAGACCTAAAAGTAGGTCCTTTTCCTAGTACAGAAACATCAGAATGCACCTGGATTCCATTCAGACTGTCTCCGTTTTGGACCAATAGACTGGTGTATACACTAGATCCTGTTAGGGAAGTTTGAGGCAAATTTAGCCAAGTTGTTTGCTTGCCATTGTTCTTGTTGGATAACATTATGTCCCTATGTCTCACTGGTCAGGAGTATGCTGACAGTCTTCATGGCAGGGGAGTCCATGGTGCTGTGTTGGCTCTGGACCCCTCATTTGATGCAGATGCCATGGCCAAGGCCCTGGGAATCCCCAGCCACAAACATATGCTTCATCGGCACATGTTTGAGGAGATGAAGGCTCTCTCCATCCCTGCCAGGTGATTGGTCTCCCTATATCATTTATGTTTTTAAGCTCCTTGGCAATAAGTAGAATGTTTTGTTGAATTTATAGCAGTGAAGTTCATTGACTCTTCCCTTCTTCCTACCCCTTGTAGGCAAACTAGTGTGGAGCGGGATTGTGAAGTGCCGGGAACGGGAGCCCCACCACAATCCCCTTCTGCTGTTAGCCGCTATAACGAGGAGATAGTGTCTATGAGACGAAGGTCAGGCAAGGTAAGAAGAAGCTACTTTAACCATTTTATTTATGAAGATGTCTCGACAAATGGTAGGTAATCGAAATTAGGCTGGACTGTTCCACTGGGTATGAATTCTGTTTTGACTTATTCTTCCTCTCATTTTCCCAGAGTCCTCTTCGGTTTAACCCAAAGATTGCCATTGGGCGGGGCCTTGGTTACCATGGCAGCTGTGGATCTCTGCCCAGAGAGGCACGGGTGCAGGCTTTGCCCAGGACAAAGGGAAGTCCCATGCACACCTACAAGAATGTAGAGATCACCAATGTCTGAACTGTGCCCTGTGGGGGATACAGGTGGTTGGCTCCAGGTGAAAAGCATTCAATATCAACAGAATTGCTGTTTTTTGACCATCTAAAATAAATCAAAATCTTTGTTTTTGGAATTGACCATTTTATTTTCAATTTCAGAAACATTTGATTTATTGTTCTACAGTAATGAATATCAGTGGACTTAATGCCTTATGTTTGAATAGGAGAAAACAGTAAAAACGTTGTAACGTGCAAAGCTCCACTTTGCAGGAAAACTGGTGGCATATGTTTCCTTTCAAAGAATGACCGTCACAATTGTTCTTTAACAAGGCATCTCTTGTAACATACATGGAGGAACATGATGGTAATAATGTGTTGGCGCATAGCAAAAGTCCATGGAGGGTGAAAGTGGTCTGTTCCCGTTGCCATGTCAGGAGGATGATCATTCACGGTGGTCAGGATCTCTGGAAGGAAGAAGCACGCCTGATGTCTCGGTCCTTCGACGTCCATGCCCTGTTCCATGTATCTCACTGCCCGGCCTGGCCGGCCTCTGTGTGAAAGGAAAGAGATGTTGGCCCGGCCTGCCTGGGTTTCCTGGCTCAAATCAGTTACAGATGTTGACTACTTGTCTGGAACTTGGGACCCATATCTTCGGGAAAACCGCCATTCCCTGGGTTCCATGTAAGTTTAGAATTACATTCCCATATTGTGAGAGATAACTGGCCTTGAGTTAAGACAACAGCCATCAGGAGAATAAGGGGGGTCTGGAAAATTCCAAATGCTTAGCAGAGCTTGCAATTTGTTCAAATAAATCAAATATGGCCAAGAGGCACAGACTACAGTTTGTTATGTTTGTCAGAAATATAATACAATTCCTTGTAAACATGCTGGAAAAATTCCTAGAAACTACAGAGGCCACTCAGCTTTTCATACTGTTGAATTCAACTCTTTTGTTTGTTATTTGCAAAGGAGTCTTTCATTTCATTGTAAATATGGGAAAATATTACATTCTAATATTCAATTCATAATAAGATGTTGCTGTCTCTCAAAGTGATTACGATATTGTAAATATTTGTACAGTTTGCATTACGGATACTGAAGGTCTAATGCCCTGGTGTAGAATGTTTACGTCGGCCAGGATGTCAAGGGAAATCTTATTTGTTTTCTGTCATCATTAACTCAGAGTGCACGAGTATACAGTACAACAGTAGAGCAGTGTATTTCACCAGAGCATTCCACAACCATATCACACATTCAAACAGCTGGAGGGGGCAGAGAAACAGAAGAGAACAGGCATATCAGCTATGGCGATCTCCTACAAAAACCAACCCCAGCACCCTGGTGAACATAGTCAGATAGACATACAAAGTGGGAACATTAGGCTAGTTCAAACTAGTCACATGTGGTTGTAAGATGTGGTTTGAATATCAAAGGCTTGTGCGTTACAGAAAACGCACACTAAATTGTTGATTTGTTATGGCGTAAAACAGTCTACTTTCACTCAAGCATATCACATAAGTATAGTCAGACTACTAACAACAGAAAAGAGTGGCAATTTCCATTGGATGAGAAAGAGGTCAGAGTTTATATTGTATTGTTTTGATATAGGTGTTTATGAAGTAATTATGTACTGTACATGTGCCACTGCTGAAAAAAAAATGTTAACTGCTGTACATGAACTACAATACATGACGTGTGTTTTGTGTAGGCCTACTCAATAATAAAGATATAAATGCTATCAGAAATACACCTTATTGCAGTTTATTATGAGCATTTAAGAAAATCGAGAAGGGTCTAATTGCATTCGTTTCGTTTTCATTTGTATTTAGTCTGCTCAGACACTTTTCAGACATGCCTATTTAGGGGAACCCAATTTTTCAATCCACGTTTATTTGAGTTTATGGGGAAAATCCATCATAAACGCTCTTCATGAGCGTACGTCTATGTGCGGTATGGTCGCGTTCACACGTGCGGCATAATAGCCAGGAGGCAGCAAAGGGTTAATTAACTTAATAACGCTTTACAACCGGGGGAGGTTTCACTCTGGTTGGAAACTTGATAAAGTTCCTGTTTAACATATTCCTTGAATTCTATAGCGACTATCATCGGAGGAAATACACACGTTAGTTAATACAGTTTTCAGAGCAGGATTACATTATGCATATTGGGGTAGCAAGATCGTCATCTTGAAAATACCTGCGATATATCAGGTATTGGAGGGAAGTCATTGGTCGTTGAGCGTTCACGACTGGAACAGGTAAGATCGTCTGAAATTGCAATTCACCTTGACATTTGGAGCAGTGTTCTTCAGGCTAACTTTATTATAAGTACGTCAAGTATTAGTGTTATCTGATAACACAAAATAGAAGTGTGTCTCTAGTGACCAGATGTCTATGTGATATAATGCCACAGAGTTGGTAACATGATATTAGTTCCTCCTTTTAAGTTCCTGGCTGCTCACTTCAGTAGAGGTGCGTGGGTAAAATAACTGGGGAAGCCAGGCCAGAAAAAGAGACATACTGTATGTGTTGTGATTATTGCGTTGTTTGCTCTATAACCTGTTAGTTCATATTTCTTGCCACGGTGATATATAGGCCAAAGGCCGAGGCAATAAGAAGACAGTGGCAGAATAAATTCAACCACTCCTTTGTTTCTTCACAAAACCGGACAGCAACCTCTGTCCAGTGAAGTTCACAAGGCATATTGCATTACAGAAAGTAAATAAAATAAAAATGTATTTGTCACATGCTCCGAATACAACAAGTGTAGACCTTACCGTGAAATGCTTACTTACAAGCCCTTAACCAACCGTGTAGTTCAAGAAGAGTTACCAAATGAACTAAAGTAAAAACTTTTTTTTTTAAAGTAACATAATAACATAACAATACCGAGGCTATTTACAGGGGGTAGTGAGTCAGTGTGCAGGGTACAGGTTAGAGGTCATTTGTACATGTAGGTAGGGATAAAGTGACTATGCATAGATAATAAACAGCGTAGCAGCAGTGCACAAATGGGGGGGAGGGTCAATGTAAATAGTCTGGGTGGCCATTTGATTAATTGTTCAGCAGTCTTATGGCTTGGGGGTAGAAGCTGTTAAGGAGCCTTTTGGTCTAAGACTTGGCGCTCCGGTACCGCTTGCCGTGCAGTAGCAGAGAGAACAGTATATGACTTGGGTGACTGGAGTCTCTGACAATTTTATGGGCTTTCCTCTGACACTGCCTATTATATAGGTTGTGGATTGCAGGAAGCTTGGGCCGTACGCACTACTCTCTGTAGCACATTACGGTCAGATGCCGAGCAGTTGCCAGACCAGGCAGTGATGCAACCGATCAGGATGCTCTCGATGGTGCATCTGTATAACTTTTTGAGGATCTGGGCATTATGGTTATTCCTTGTATAATGACAAACTGGGGCGTAGGTTTAACTACTTTTAATGAACATATACTTCAGCTAGAAAACTCCTTGTTTAGCCATGCAAGGCATTCTTCAACCACCTGCCCCCCACATAGCCTGCTGGGTAACATAGTCTAAATGTTACTAACACATCTTCCTTCCTTTAAAAGGAAACTACTTTTCTATGTAACTACACATCACATCACATTTGTTTACTCAACCTGTATAACACGCAATTTTCAATAACACACATTTCTTTTCTTTTTTACATTGCTCTCATCACTTAAGAGGCAATAAACATATTCTGATGTATTATTATTATTTTTTCAACTAAATATAGTCTGTCCAGCAATACTCTATTGTGGCTCTATTACTTTTCACATAAACAAAACATTCAGTCCAGGTGACCTTTTTTTTTTTTATTGTTTAGCAATTCTCAATAGGCCTTTCAGGGGCTCTGGCAGTCCTTTTTGGTCGTTCTGCTGAAGTGCTTCCTGAAACAGTTGGACAGCGTTCATTGTCAGTCAGGGTGTTCTGACTGAATTGTCCATTGCTAAAGGAATTTGACGCTTCAGCAGTATCCTCCTGATGATCCTCAGTCCCTTGAGTGAATGGCTGAAGCCTTAGATCCACTCTGTTTCGTCTCAGTTGTGATCCACGCTCCGTTTGGATCTCATAGGATTGCGGTGCAACTTCTCTCTGCACACACCCTTGCTGCATCCAGATCCAGATGTCGTGTCGCTGTTTTTGTTTGTCTTTCTGTTTTTCCTTCGCGAGTTTGACTTTGTGAGGACCTCTGGGTGTTAGCAAGTCCTCATTGATGAGTAGGTTGGTTCTGATGCGACGTCCCATCAACATTTGTGCAGGTGAAAGTCCGTTCTGCAGCGGTGCGCTGCTGTAGATAATCAGATTTTTTTGGAAATCCTCCTTTCCATCGTGTGCCTTTTTCATCAGACCTTTGAAAATGTTGACTGAACTCTCTGCTAAGCCATTGGACCTTGGGTAGTTGGGGCTGGAGGTGTTGTGTCGGAATCCCCAGTCGTCAGTGAATGATCGGAACTTGAGAACTGCGGGCCATTGTCCGAGTACAGTTCAGACGCAGCCCCATGTCTTGCAAAGACTGACTTCAGGTAGGTGATTACAGCTTTGCTGGAGGTAGTTGGAGGTAGTTGCAGTGTTGCTACTTCAGGGTAGTTTGAGTAGTAGTCGGTAACAACAATGTGACTTTTGCCATTGCAGTCAGAAAGGTCAATTCCATCTTTGTAGTAGGGTCTGTTGGGTACTGGATGAAGCATTAGCGGCTCTGCTTGCTGCTTTGGCCTGTAGGTCAAACACAGTTCACATGAATCAGTGGTCTGGTTGATTTCCTGGTTCATTATTGGCCAGTACATTACTTCTGGTGCTCGTCATTTGCATTTTTCCTCACCCATGTGGCCCTTATGTATTTTCGGTAGCATTTCTTCACGTAGTGTCATAGGAATGACAATCTTGTTGCCTTTGAACACTATGTCATCCACAATGGTGAGCTCTGCTCTGCACATCCAGTAATCATGTATTCTCTTTGGACAGTTGTTTTTCTGTGCGGGCCATCCCATCAGTGTCGTTTCTTTCAACTCTGTCATTGTTTGGTCAGCTGCGGTCTCTCTTTTGATCTACTCCATTCTCTCAGAAGACACAGGAAGTGATGCTACGATCATGTCGACGTAGGCCTGAATCTCAGTGTTTTTCTCTGTGTCAAAGCTCTCTTGTCTACTGCTCGAGAAAGAGTGTCGGCGGCGAACATGAACTTTCCCGGGGTATAGATCATCTCCACATCATACCTTTGCAGTCTGATCAACATTCTCTGGATTCTCATTGGACAATCATTCAGTGGCTTAGACATGATTGACACCAATGGTTTGTGGTCAGTGTATTGGTGAAACCTTTCACAAGCGTATGTGCTCACCAGTAGATCTTTCTCTATTTGTGCATACCTTATCTATGTGCCTGTCAAGGCTCTGGACGCATAAGTGACGGGTCGTCATGCTGTTGCAGAAGAACTGCTCCCAGGCCAAACTGTGACATGTCTGCAGAAATCCTTGTGCTTTTCTCTGGATCATAGAACCTGAGCACTGGCTCTTCTGTGATTGTCTTCTTTAGGTTTTTGAAGCAGTTTTCCTGTTCATGGGACCATTCCCGTTCATTTTTCTGTCCCAGAAGACATCTGAGTGGAGCGGACTTTGCTGACAGTTGAGGTATGAACTTTGCAAGGTAGGTGATCATGCCCATGAAGTGTCTCACGTCGTCCTTTGGGTGCTCCATGTTGTTGATGGCTGATATTTTCCTCGGGTCTGGTTTGACTCCAACCTCTGAAAGTATGTCTCCCATGAAGGTAAGTGTTTTCACACCAAACTCGCATGTGTCCTTGTTTAGTTTTAGGTTTACTTTCCGTGTCAGGTCCAGCACTTGTCTCACTCTCGCATCGTGTTCTTCTTTTGTGGACCCCCAGACGATGATGTCATCCATCATGGTCTCCACTCCTGGAATGTGTTCAAAGATCATGTGGATTGTCTTGTGGTAGACCTCTGGCGCTGAGAGAATCCCATATGGTAGAAGAAATCTTTACCTGCCCTCAGGTGTGTTGAATGTGCATAGCCTTGAGCTTGCATCATCTAGCTTCATTTGACAGAGTCCTGATGAGGCATCAAGCTTACTGAACGACTTTGCTCCAGCAAACTGCGACATTATCTCTTCTCTGGTTGGCAACTTGAAATGCTCTCTCTTGATTGCTTTGTTGAGATCTCTCGAGTCTAGACATATCCTGAGATCACCGTTCTTTTCCACCACAATAACCAGTGAGCTTACCCAGTCTGTAGGTTCATCCATTTTTGTGATGACGTCCATCTTTTCCATGTGTCCGAGTTCCTCTTTGAGCTTTTTCTCAGTGCAAATGGAACCTTTCTGCATGCATGCACAACTGGAGTAATTGTGTCATCAGTACATATGTTGTGTTCTCCTGGTAAACATCCAAGACCCTCAAACATGTCCTCATACTCAGCCAGTAGTGATTATTGGTCATTTTCAGTCTGTGATGTCACTACATACACTTTTTTCAACAAATTGAGCTTTTCACATGCATTGATTCCTAGAATAGGCTGTATACACTTTTTTCCATTATCAGCAGCTGTGCTCTGAACAGTTTTCCTTTGTGCTGTAAAGTTACTATGCAGCTTCCTTTGACTGGTACGTTCTCCCCAGTATAACCAGTAACCTTAATCTTCACCGGGTGTATTTTGCTCACCTTCAGTGTTTTGTAGTCATCCAGCGACAACAGGTTTACCTGTGCTCCAGTATCAAGCTTGAATGGTATTATAGTTTCATTCACCTTCAGTGTTTTGTAGTCATCCAGCGATAACAGGTTTACCTGTGCTCCAGTATCAAGCTTGAATGGTATTATAGTTTCATTCACCTTCAGTGTTTTGTAGTCATCCAGCGACAACAGGTTTACCTGTGCTCCAGTATCAAGCTTGAATGGTATTATAGTTTCATTCACCTTCAGTGTTTTGTAGTCATCCAGCGACAACAGGTTTACCTGTGCTCCAGTATCAAGCTTGAATGGTATTATAGTTTCATTCACCTTCAGTGTTTTGTAGTCATCCAGCGACAACAGGTTTACCTGTGCTCCAGTATAAAGCTTCAATTGTATTATGGTTTAATTCACAGTCAATGGCACAATCCATTCAGCTTTTACTGCATTGCATATTTCCACAGAATCAACAAAGAATTCTTCAATCTCCTTGATTGTGTGAACCTTTTTCTTTGTAGCCTCAGCTTTGCAGCATTTTGAGAAATGATTATTTTTCCCACAGTTGTTACATGATTTGCCATATGCAGGGCATTTTTTGGGCTTGTGGATAAATCCACATTTTCCACATTTATTGTTTTGATTTCTCTCTTTTGCTTGTTTTTGTTTTGTAAGGTGTTGTGTGTGTGGTGCTCCTCTCTTTTTATTTCATACACTGACGTCTCATTCCTTCACAACTCTTTAACTTGTGCTCTGGTGGTTTCAGCTGCCCGACACATATTCACTGCTTTATCCAAAGTTAAATCTTGCTCACGCAGGAATCTCTCCTTGAGTCCATTATCAAGTATACCACAGACTATCCTGTCTATCACTAGTGAGTCTTTCAGATTTTGCTCAGCCAAATACTGGTCAAAACTGACTCCCTGTTTCTGATCATGAGAGAAAAACTTGTATCTCTCAAAGGTGACGTTCTGGCTTGGTACAAAGTACTCCTCAAATTTAGCCATTATCACAGTCAATGTCAAGTTTGCCTCGTCTTGCTGAAAGCGATTGTAAATGTCCAATGCATCCTCTCCAATAACATGCAGAAAAATGGAAGCTTTCAATTTGCCATCATCTCCCCCTGCACCACTTGCCGCTAGGTAGATATTGAATCTGTGCTTGAAACGTTTCCAATTGTCAGCTAGATAGCCTGTTAACTGCATAGGAGTAGGAGGACTAAGCCTATCCATGATGGAGAACAGGAACAGTGTCAATTTCCCTTACTTCAGTATGTTGCTCATCAACTTGCTCGTCAACAGATTCCAATGCAGCCTCGCTCTCACTGCTGTCACTCTCGCTGCTGCGGCTTGTTGCCCTCGCTCTTGCAAGCTGGCATCTTCGACTACTCGCGTCACTTGACTTGTGGTAGAATGTTCAATTTTCGTCGCGGAAATTTGCAGAGTTACTCCTTTATTTTCTCTGTCTCTTCATAGTGACTACCAATCTGACACCATGTTATGTTTGTTCCTTGTATAATGACAAACCGGGGCGTAGGTTTAACTGCTTTTAATTAACATATACTTCAGCTAGAAAACTCCTTGTTTAGCCATGCAAGGCATTCTTCTACCACCTGCCCCCCACATAGCCAGCTGGGAACATCATCTAAATGTTATTAACACATAACACACTGGGGACCCATGCCAAATCTTTTCAGTCTCCTGAGGGGGAAAAAGTTTTATCATGCCCTCTTCACGACTGTCTTGGTGTGTTTGGACCATGATAGATCGTTGGTGATGTGGACACCAAGGAATTTGAAACTCTCGACCCGCTCCACTACAGCCCATCAATGTTAATGGGGGCCTATTCGGCCCACCTTTTCCTGTAGTCCACGATCAGCTCCTTTGTCCTGCTCACATTGAGGGAGAGGTTGTTATCCTGGCACCACACTGCCAGTTCTCTGACCTCCTCCCTATTGGCTGTCTCATCGTTGTTGGTGATCAGGCCTACCACTGTTGTGTCATCAGCAAACTTAATGATTGTGTTGGAGTCGTATTTGGCCACGCAGTCGTGGGTGAACAGGGAGTACAGCAGGGGACTAAGTACACACCCCTGAAGGGCCCCAATGTTGAGGATCAGGCTGGCAGGCGTTGTGTTGCCTACCCTTACCACCTGGAGGCAGCCCGTCACGAAGTTCAGGATCCAGTTAAAGAGGGAGGTGTTTAGTCCCAGGGTCCTTAGCTTAGTGATGAGCTTCGTGGGCAACATGGTTTTGAACGCTGAGCTGTAGTCAATGAACAGCATTCTCACATAGCTGTTCCTTTTGTCCAGGTGGGAAAGGGCAGTGTAGAGTGCGATTGAGATTGCGTCATCTGTGGATCTGTTGGGGCGGTATGCGAATTGGCGTGGGTCTAGGTTATACGGGAGGATGCTGTTGATGTGAGCCATGACCAGCCTTTCGAAGCACTTCATGGCTACCCACATGAGTGCTACGGGGCGGTAATCATTTAGGCAGGTTACCTTCACTTCCTTGGGCACAGGGACTATGGTGGTCTGCTTGAAACATGTAGGTATTACAGACTCGGTCAGGGAAAGGTTGAAAATGTCAGTGAAGACACTTGCCAGTTGTGAGAGTAACTTATGTACAGTACCTTATGATGAGCTATAGACCACACTATCAACCAAGAGAGTTCTCATCTATATTATTCGAAGCTGTCTATTTACCACCACAGACTGACACTGGCACTAAGACCGCTCTCAACCAACTCTATAAGGCCATAAGCAAACAAGAAAATGCTCACCCAGAAGTGGCGCTCCTAGTGGCCGGGTACTTTAATGCAGGCAAACTTAAATCAGGTTTACCAAATTTTTACCAGCATGTCACGTGTAACCAGAGGAAAAAAAACTCTCGACCGACTTTACTCCACACACAGAGATGCATACAAAGCTCTCCCCCGTCCTCCATTTGTAAAATCCGACCATAATTCTATCCTCCTGAATCCTGCTTACAAGCAAAAACTAAAGCAGGAAGTACCAGTGACTCGCTCAATACGGAATTGGTCAGATGGCACAGATGCTACACTACAGGACTGTTTTGCTAGCACAGACTGGAATATGTTCCGGGATTCATCCAATGACATTGAGGAGTATATTACCTCAGTCACCGGCTTCATCAATAAGCGCATCGACATCATCGTGCCCACAGTGACCGTATGTATATATCCCAACCAGAAGCCACGGATTAAAGGCAACATCTGCACCGAGCTAAAGGCTAGAGCTGCCGCTTTCAAGGAGCGGGACACTAATCCGGACACAAGAAAGGAGAGGGACAAGAAATCCTGCTACTCCCTTAGATGAACCATCAAACAAGCAACGCGTCAATACAGTACTAAGATTAAATCCTACTACACCGGCCCTGACGCTCGTCAGATGTGGCAGGGCTTGCAAACTATTACGGACTACAAAGGGAAACCCAGCCGCGAGCTGCCCAGTGATGCAAGCCTACCAGACGAGCTAAATGCCTTTTATGCTCGCTTCGAGGAAAGCAGCACTGAAGCATGCATGAGAGCACCAGTTGTTCCGAACGACTGTGTGATCACGCTCTTCGTAGCCGATGTGAGCAAAACTTTTAACAGGTCAACATTCACAAAGCCACGGGGCCAGATGGATTATCACAACGTGTACTCAAAGCATGAGCGGACCAACTTGCAAGTGTCTTCACTGACATTTTCGACCTCTCCCTGACCGAGTCTATAATATCTACATGTTTCAAGCAGACCACCATAGTCCCTGTGTCCAAGAAAGCGAAGGTAACCTGCCTAAATGATTACCGCCCTGTAAGCACTCACGTCGGTAGCCATGAAGTGTTTTGAAAGGCTGGTCATGGCTCACATCAACACTATCATCCCGGAATTTGCATACCGCCCCAACAGATCCACAGATGACGCAATCTCAATCACACTCAGTACATCACTGGGGCCAAGCTTCCTGCCAACCAGGACCTATATACTAGGCGGTGTCAGAGGAAGGCTCAAAAAATTGTCAAGGACTCCGTCACCCAAGTCATAGTCTGTTCTCTCTGCTACTGCACGTCAAGCGGTACCAGAGTACAAAGTCTAGGACCAAAAGGCTCCTTAACAGTATCTACCCCCAAGCCATAAGACTGCTGAACAATTAATCAAATGGCCACCTGGACTATTTACATCTATCTGCTTTCCACTAGACACTGAGAGATGAATTCCCCTTTCAGCAGAACAATAACCTAAAACACAAGGCTAAATCTAAACCGGAGTTGCCTACCAAGAAGACAGTGAATGTTCCTAAGTGGCTGAGTTACAGTTTTGACTTAAACATACTTGAAAATCTGTAGCAAGATCTGAATGGTTGTCTAGCAGTGATCAACAACCAATTTGACAGAGTTGAAGAATTTTGAAAAGAATAATGTGCAAATGTTTCACAATCCAGGTGTGGAAAGCTCTTAGACTTACCCAGAATGACTGACAGCTGTAATCGCTGCCAAAGGTGCTTATACAAAGTATTGACTCAGGGGTGTCAATACTTATGTAAATGAGATATTTCTGTATTTAAGGTTCAATAAATTTGAAGCATTTTCTAAAAACATGTTTTCTCTTTGTCATTAGGGTGTAATGTGTGTAGATGGGTGAGAAAATTTGATATTTAATCAATTTTGAATTCAGGCTTTAACACAACAAAATGTGGACTAAGTCAAGGGGTATGAATGCTTTCTGAAACCACTGTATATTTGTTGTAGAGCACCTGAAGGCACATCAAAGCCTAGCCACTGTTGCAAATACAAGGCTTTTCATACATTCATGCTTCTGATATTGTCTCAACACTTTCATGTCAATAATTGTTTCATGGTATGTGATCAGTGCACTGCATGCCTTCAACTGCCATCCTTTACAGTACAATTTTGATTAACTTCCTGAATTTGTCATTCCTTTCTAGGATACTGTCTTTTTAGTGCATGTTAACACCTGTACTGTGAAGCTATTCACACTTTTCAAAACCGGTCTTTTATTCCCACCCCAAGCACCTCTTAAAGTGATCCAACAACTCAAACAATATAATATACGGAGTGGCTGCAGTTCCGGATTTTCTGGCTAATGATACAGAGATTATTATATATTTTTTTAACCCCTTTTTCTCCCCAATTCTCAAATTTGATTTGATTTGATGTTGTCTCATCCCTGCAATTCCCCAATGGGCTCGGGAGAGGCGAAGGTGGAGTCATGCGTCCACCAAAACATGACCTGCCTACTTGCGCTTCTTAACACCCGCCAGCTTAACCCGGAAGCCAGCCGCATCAATGTGTCGGAGGAAACACCATTTAACTGGTGACCGTGGTCAGCCTGCAGGCACTTGGCCCGCCACAAGGAGTCACTAGAGCGCGAGGAGCCAAACCCTCTCATAATCCGGATGACGATGGGCCAATTGTGTACCGTCCTATGGGACTACCTGCGACGGCCGGTTGTGGCACAGCTCGGGAATGAACCCTGGTCTGTAGTAACGTCTCTAGCACTGCAGTGCCGACAGCGTAATTGCTTTTTGGTACACCAGAATTACATTGCGTTGCAGAGGCAGTTGCAGTGCGTTCTGATTTATCGAACGTATGCGTCAAACTGTATGCGTAAACAGCTTGACGGAAATGGTAACAGAAGGTGAATGTTCAACTTTTGTTGCACACATATCCAGATGATGCTGTGTACTATTTCCCCCTAGGACGTTGCCGGTGTGATCGAAGCGTTAGACCGCTGTGCCACTGCCACTCGGGAGGCCTTAGCTGCTGCCCACTTCGCTGCCTACATAGCTTCTGCTGATTGCTCCACTGCTGCTTCCCCCTCCTTGACATGGAAGGGAAACTTAATGTTGTACAATAAAGACCTATAAGTGGGAGAAGGAGAAAAGGAAGGACCGGGGGGAGGGAGGTAGGGGAAGGGAGGGGGGAAGAATGGAAACTATGCATTCCATGCCTCTAGCGAGCACGCTTTTATGTTCTTTTTTTCAGAAAGGTTGACAGGCTTCATGCAGCTATCATGTGGCACACAAATGACATGTTCCTCCAAACTTTGTCTGTTGTAAAAGATGCAAACATAAGCATGACACAAGCATTTCATCTTCTTCTTAAATGCTGAATTACATGCAGCTTTTTAGGCAAGCATATTAAACACAAGCGAAACACTGACGGGCAGTCAAAATAGCCATTTGTTATTTTCTCATCATTGCGAGGATTGGCAACTCTCACTACTACATTACATGGCAGCATAACTATATGACGAGTATCATCACAAACAGTAGGCAGTCTACAGCAGTATTTGACAAATAATTGTGCGCCGGGCGACGCAAAACAAACTCACCCATTGTCAGACTGGTTACCGTTAGGATACATGCTCAGTTGCCAACCTTCGGTCTGGATACATGCTTATGCTCCACTGCCAACCTTCAGCTGAGCAGTTAGTAGGACCTGTGTGGTTAAAACACAGATATTTTTTTTGCCCCAATCCAAAACTTACATGTAGCTATCTAGGCAGCATATCGTCATTTCCATGTAAAAGGACTCATGAGCACCAACATGTGAAGATAATTTTTTAGAAATGAAAACATATTTACATTTTTCAACCATTTTCCATCCTAAAAATTAGGAATAAGTAAAGGCTTTGATTTCTGGTCAAACCGATAGAAAAGGGGTCTGAGAAAACATCTACCAGAAAGCGTCTTAAAAGGGATTGGAAATACAGCTAAACACAATGTTGAAGTAAAGACCCCTGCCAGCTACATAAGATAAACACTTGTATTTAGTTTTGGGGGAAAAGATTCTGCCTTCTGTAAGTTTAAGAAACATTGCCTTAAAAGTCTGATACCAAAGACCCACATTTTTAAAATATGTTTTCATTTCTCTCGCTCATGAGGGAGGTTCGTGAAAGTTCACAGAAGTAACCAGTAAAGGTAGACCAATTAGTTGTTTTTTTTTAAACTTATTTCAAATTTGTTTATGAATTATTAAATGATTCAAAGTCTAAATTCCATTCCTAAAAAAAATCTGTAATGGAATTTATGCAATTTAGTTGGCTACAGTTGGGTTCTCAAGTTTGGACAGCACATCACTGTACAGTAGAGTTCAGTACAGTCAAGAAAAGTAGAGTATATTCTACTTTAGTACTATACTGAACTCTAGTTTTCTGAGCTGTACTGTACTCTACTGAGCTCTACTGTGCTGTATTTTGACATCCAAGCTTGTGAAACATAGTCTATGATTGGTTCAGATATGGTTCAGTCCACACCAACCAAATTTGATCTTGTTTTGGGGCCAGAACTCATTCAAATAATAGCTAATGTGTAGAATAATACCCAAATATGCAAAGAGGATATTGCATGTGTTTACGTTTTTGTGTACCTTTTTAGGATACACCACCATATTCATAATTATGCATTTCTGTGTGGTACAGATCAGGGACCCATGATGAAATTCCTTTACCGCAATTCCGTTACCTATTGTAAATTCACTTCACTTACTGTAGTTGAACAACCAAACGAGATTTTTTTCAAAGTCAATGTGTCATAGCTAGCTAACACACCATTCTTTCTGGGACATTTTTAAAAATCTTAATTAAAAGGTGTACACATACTGTAAACTAAGGGAGATTTTACAGAAATTCTGTTATCAATCTTCGCATCTGCACAGTTCTTCCAGGAAACGTTTTTTTGTCAAATGTTCACTGTAAATTGTTAAAAGTAGTCATTGTGCACAGAATTGTATGGTTTGTTAAACTTTGAAATCAATGGTTTTTTTTGGCATACATTTGAACTGAAAAATCTTGAGTCTCAGCGCAATTCCGTTATGGAATTGCCCGTATCAAACACATGCAAGACACAGACATGCAGTCTAATTAGCGATGTAATGTTCTTTTTTCATCATCATTGCAAGCATTGGCTAAGCAGTAGTCATACCGGCAGTCAAATTAGTAGTGTTCTTTTTTCAGGAACTCTGGCTAGTGGCTAAGATATGGCAGCAACTATAAAGACGCGGGATTTTTTGTTGCTCCAATTAAATGTGTAGATACTGCGTCCTGCTTGTGCAACTGCAATATCCGTTACAATAGACTGCGACGGTGGTGTAGCCTTCATAATATATATATTTTTGGGAATGTTGGTTGAAATCGCTGCAGGGTTTTTATTTCAGTTGTTCGAAAAAATGAGGCAGATACATAGGTTACATGATCATGGTCCAGAAGAGGGTGAGTGAAAGAGAGAAACTTGGAGGGGGTGTGTGAGCAGCAGCCAAGGAGTGTGAGACTAATAACATGTGCGCAGAACGTGATCAAGATCCTTAGCTTTGAGAAAGAGGTTTCCGGTGGTGAGGGCAACTCTGTATTTGCCACATTAACAATGATTCATAGCATGAGATGGAGGTATATCACTATTAAATGAGTGTCATTTTGAAGCTGTCATAATGGAATGTCCTTACAATATATGCAATTTAGCAGACGCTTTTCTCGGTGACTTAGTCGTGCGTGCAAACATGTATGTACGGGTGCTCCCGGGAATTGAACCCACTGCCAAGCGTTGCATGCGCCATGCTCTACCAACTGAGCTACGTTGTGAAGTGTTCTTCCTGAAAATGACACTGTGACACGTTCTAGCTGCCTGTAAACTGGAGAGAAACAAGTGGAAGTGCCCGAAGTCAACAATGCTCTGTTTGTTATGCTGTAGTAATACAACCTGATTACACAACCTAGGGGTGTAATGTTGGTTTAGCATGATTTAGGAGGACTAGACCATCAAATAAACATACAGGACTTTGACTGGGTAATATGTTGTCGCTGGAAATACCAACATTCACAGAGTGAAGTATTTAACCTCCAACAATACATTTTAAACAGCAGGGCTAGCCTTTATTCAAACTTTCTAGTCTCGAGGAAGATTTCCTAGAACTTGACTGCAATAGTCTCTAGACCTACACCTACATTTTGTCCAGGTGCTTTTTGGTCAATGAATGGCTCATTCACATAATCATTCAGCTCTCTTTGGTTGGCACTATTCCAGCAGCTCTTTATTATGTAAAATGTGTTTGTGAAGAACGAAAACACGGGTTAATGTAAACCTCGAACTGCTTTGGCTCTGGCCCCGTTCCCAGCCACATTGTGTCTACCCCAGGAAGTTGTTCATTGTCATCTGATTTCAGCTAGTCTAGCCCTTTGCCGGTTTTATTGTACTGCTATGCCCCTGCTCCTGACTAAATGCGCAAACCACCCCCCTTTCTCCCACACTGCAGGTTAGGACAAGTCTCCTCTCCCCAGTCTACAGTGTCGGGTGGTGGGACTCGGTGGGGGGGATGTGTACCAGTGGTGTTCCAGCCAGCTCCAGCCATGGGGTCAGCCGGTCGGGCTCCTCGTATGCCCTGTGTGCCCTTGCGGTGGGACTCATAGCCCTGGGCATCGTCATGATTGTGTGGTCAATGGTTCCCGGGGATGCTACCCAGACAACCAAGACTCCAGGCAACTCCAGTATAACAGTGCCAGCAGACCATGGTGAGGATGGGGATGGCGAGGAAGACAAGGAAGCAGCGAAGAACTTATCAATAGCCTATGTGCTGGTGGGGGCAGGGGTGGCCATGCTGCTGCTGTCTATCTGCCTGGGGGTGAGGAACAAGCGGAGGAAGCACCAGAGAAGACAGGAGACACGGGCAGTAGGAGTCCGCTTCGTGGACCATGTGGCTGGGGATGCAGGAGAGAAGTGAGTGCTTCAATCGATTTAGATAATCACTGTCTAACAGTGATTGATTTGAATCATCCAAGAAGGGATTCAGAGGCTTTGTTTTCACTATAAACTCATATATGACTTACTGTGAGCTCCAAAAGTATTGGGAATTGTAGTAAAAAGTTAAGTATTTGGTCTCATATTTCATAGCACACAATGAATACATTAAGCTTGTGACTACAAACTTGTTGGATGCATTTACTTTTTGTTTTTGTTGTATTTGAGATTATTCTGTGCCGAAATGAATGGTAAATAATATATTGTGTAATGTTGCAGTCACCTTTTATTGTAAATAAGAATAGAATGTGTTTCTAAACACTTCCAACATGACACAATACATTACCTGATGTAATCATTGTGTGCTAGGAATATGGGACCAAATACTCAACTTTTGACTTCTTTAAAACACATGGGGGGGGGACTATGTACAAAAAGTGCTGTAATATCGAAACGGTTCACCCAATATGGATGAAAATACCCTCAAATTAAAGCTGGCAGTCTGCACTTTAACCTCAGGCATTGTATCATTTCAAATCCAACGTGTTGGAGTACAGAGCCAAAACAACAAAAATTGACTGTCCCAATACTTTTGGAGCTCACTGTAGTTCCCAGGGTGATGCCTGGAAATGAATATGTTCCTGATAATGTTCCTGTATGTTCCAAATTGTCCCTTTTGATTGACACAGTTCCATTAAAGCACCAGTTATCTAGTCTCTCCTACTCCAAGCTAGTTAAAGGAGCTACATGCAACATTTCCACCTGCAAAACTAGCACCAAATGTCATTACATACCAGTAGTACTTAAGGAATACATATCCATGAGAGAAACAAACAAATATTGACCTCTGAGATGCTGCAAAGCTTTTTGCCACAACGGGACAGTTTGACTAGTTGTTGTTGTGTATGTAAAACTTCCTGCATTACAATTGTCTCTCGTTCATGAGGTTAAACAACAATAGAAAAAACATGGCAATACAAAACTTCTTATTGTCCTTGCTGTTTTGTAGATTATGATCATGTAAGAAGCAGTACTTAGCTATTTTAGGCATTTCTAGTATCCTTAAAAAAACATGAAATGTAAATGATGGCACAAATGTGACATGTTACTTCTTTAAAATCGGTGTCCCTGTACATTGTTTTGCAGTTTAGATGAGCCAGTCCCAGTCTACAACGTGCCCAGCTATGAGGAGGCGGTCACCAGTGGCCAGTTCCCCATCCGCCAGAGCAACTCCCAGCTGCCTTCCTACGAGGACCTCATCTGTGCTGTGGAAAACGAGGGGGAGGGACCAAGTGCTGCCCCAGTTAAGGAGACTCATCCTAGCAGTCCCACTCCTGAGCCCCAGCCCGCCGCTGCAGCCAACCCCAACAGCAGTAGCCGGGCCAGCCGGATACTACGGCCCAACAGGGTACGCAGAATCAAGTCTGAGAAACTCCATCTGAAGGACTTTCGTTTTAACATTCGCAACCCTACTGATGCGAAGGTGACCATTGAACCAATCACTCCGCCACCACAGTACGACGGCAAGATACCTGAGTTCTGACAGCGCCCCCCTATAGCCTGGGAGTACTAAAAGCATTGTTTCAATGTTGAGTAAGACAACACTATTGCTGGATCAGATGTCTAATAATAATAATGAGGCCTAGCTGTGAGTGTTCCTCCTTCACCCTGAGGCAGACCCAGACATTGTTGCTTTGAATCAAGTTGTTTCTCAGCTCCATTTTGACTCGTTTATAGACTTATTTATTCAGGGGCTTATTTTCCTCTCTGTTTAGAACACGGTGGCTGTGTTTTTAACTATCGCCCTACAGAAGGCTTGACGGGGTGCTACGCCACTGCTTATAACTAATAAGTTAACTATCGAAGATGTGCCAACTTAAATTATCCAGCTCAGGGAGCCAGCTATGCATTTTGTTTGCTAACTTGCTAAGTGGCTAGCTTGCAAGTTCAAGCTTCTTGGTTATAGCAGACAGTCAATCCCCTCCTGGATCAAGATCCCTGCTACCTAAATTTGTTTTGTGCGTCAAAATGATATGATTTCAAATTACTTTTTTACGTTGGGAAAGAACTAGCACCCCTTGTGTGCACTGCCGGTAATACTGTATATCACAGTATGGTACAGGAATGATGTGAAGGTAGGAACCTGGATACCGCACAACCCTGCCCTACAGGACACACTGCACCAAATACCCTAGTTTCAGACTCCTAATGATCCTTACATCTCTGAAGCCACTTCCATACCCGTCAAAATAACTTCTCTGAACTCTCAATAGCTGTTTTTCCACCAAGTTTTAGATAAGGGGAATAATGGGGTGTTAACACTAGAGATCCTGACCGCCAGTGTGACCCCTCACCCCCCTCCCTTTTCTCTGCATAAGCGAGCTTGGCCCTTCTTCTTCGGTCTGCTGATGCAATCAGGTCCTCAAACACAAGGGAGCGCCAGGGTGGGGAGGTTATTAAAAAGGCATCGGGGTCCTCTGGGTCTGTCGCCACATCAGACATGATGTCTTCAGTTGACCCCACAAATCAATGCTTCCTTTCAGCAGAGTTCTTTTGACCGACTGTCTTGAACACTTGAATCTCAAAGCTTAAAAAAATTCAAAATAAAAGCGCAAGTCTCAACTTTTAAAAACTCAGTACTGTATTTAAAATGTATGGATTGGTTCACATTTATAAACTAACCCGTCTCTGGCGACGCAGTCTTCTCTTTTGTATGTTCCGTTCCTTTGCTCCGTCTGGGGTGTCTGACGACTTATGCATCTCTTTCAGTCCAACACCGATTTGCAGCTGCATCTGAGGTGTGACAGTGTGGTCTGTTAGCAATGGCTATATGCTTCAAAATCCTTGAAAAAAGGATCAAATGTAGAATATTGTTGCAGTCAGTCCATGTCTTCGTAGGACTACTCACTTTCAAATTCTGCCATGCGCCACTCTCCATCTGTGTACCTTCCTCTCAGCTGACTGACCAGCGGACAGTACACAGGTGTTGTGGGGACGTTGTGCCTGAGACATTAGTTGACAAAGAAAAGTTCATGCTTGATATTTGCACTAACACTTAATGTAACATATTTGAGAATGCTAAAATAACCATCATACAAGAACCTACCCTGATCCCCCCCACCCCACCCACACATTTTTTTTTTGTTTTTTTGTCAAATTCCAAGTCATAAGTGATCACATTTGTCTTCACTTTTCTTGCGGCTTATACTACATTTGTTCTCCTCACCAGCATTAATGTGTAGATCCCTTACTGTCCGCTATTAAAACAGAAAAGAGCATCATTAGTAAATTAACGTGATTCAAATATTCAATGTTAGCTACCACCAGTGTGCAAGTTGCAAAAGTAAACATTGAACTTACGGATAGCTCATTCCATTTTGCCTGGCGAACGCCCGTCATCCTTTCAGGTGCAGTCGCTGCAGAAGTGCTTAGCTGTAGCTGCTGCTGCTGTTGTTGGAATAGCTAGTTGAGCTACTTGTGTCATCAGTCTATCGTCCATATCAGCCACCATGTTGTAGACCGGCATCTGATTCAGCCTGGTTATGACATGAGTTGTTGGAAATCCATGCCCTCATTTGGTGATGGATCATTCCCTTGCACAAAGAGACTTCCGGCAGGTCCCAAAAACGAATTGTATCAATAACATTTTTTTAAATCAATAGCCGCTTGTCTCCTTTGCTGTATTTTACTAGGCTTGGTTAGCTAGCTAACGTTCAATAGCTAGCTACCAAGCTATCCGTTCTTCCGCCAACGTTGGAAAGCTAACGTTAGCCAACTGCTTTGGAAGATTTGTAGCTAGCTAGTTAATTTTACTTGCCAGCAAACAGTAGCTTGTTTTAGTCAACAAAAATCCATGTAACATGATCATGTTAATGTTAGTTATTGACTACATTGCTACTGTAGCTATCTCTGCCAATGTTATAGCTGCTACAGTGCCAGCTAGCAGAGATAGCTATGCTAGCTAGATTTATTTCAAATATAATATGTTATTTGTCACATGCGCCGAATACAACACCAAACCATGAAATGCTTACTTACAAGCCCTTAACCAACAATGCAGTTCAAGAAATAGAGTTAAGAAAATATTTCCTTAATCAACTAAAGTAAAAAATAAAATATAAAGTAACACAATAATAAACAGCGAGTAGTAGTGGTGTAAAAACAAAGGGGGAGGTGTCAATGTAAATAGTCTGGGTGGCCATTTCATTAATTGATCAGCAGTCTAACGGCTTGGGGGTAGAAGCTGTTAGCGAGCCTTTTGGACCTAAACTTGGCGCTCCGGTACTGCTTGCTGTGCGGTAGCAGAGAAAACAGTCTATGACTTGGGTGACTGGAGTCTTTGACAATTCTTTGGGCCTTCCTCTGACACTGGATGGCAGGAAGCTTAGCCACAGTGATGTACTGGACCGTACGCACTACCCTCTGTAGTGCCTTACGGTCGGATGCAGAGCAGTTGCCATACCAGGCGATGATGCAACCGGTCAGGATGCTCTCGATGTTGCAGCTGTAGAACTTTTTGAGGATCTGGGGACCCATGCCAAATCTTTTCAGTCTCCTGAGGGGGAAACGGTGTTGTCGTGCCCTCTTCACAACTGTCTCTGTGTGTTTGGACTATGATAGTTTGTTGGTGATGTGGACACCAAGGAACTTGACTCTCAACACGCTCCATTACAGCCCCGTCAATGTTTCTTGACAGTCTCATTTGGAATGTTGTGGCTGTGGGCTATAGAGTACTCACAGTACCATTTATAAATGTTATCCCTAACCATTTACATGGCATGGTGCAACGAGTACAAATTCCCGGCAGTTGTTCATTGTTAGTTGCATGAATATATTTTTTTCTAATGACCGCCAGTAGAAAAACACCCTCCCATTGAATTGTTGTGCCTTGAAGAGGTTGAGATGGCTGCGTTTTCAAATCACATTCATTTGATTGGTCATTTTCAACCGTCACACCCTCACTTCTGGTTTTGTTCGTTTAACTGGATTATTTACCTTTCAATCACTATGCCCATGCATTTTATTGGCTGATGAGTTTGAGCCAATGTTTTATGAAATTACAGTTCCGGTCCCATCAAAACTGAAACTCTGATACATGGTCGCTCCAGCATAGACTTTTTTTTCCTGGTTCATATACAAATAGACCAGACCCAGCTGCTATCACATTAGTGTCTATGAGATACCCACCCCTTAGGTAGACTTGAACTGTGGCTAATAAATTCATTAAAAATCCTACAATGTGATTTTCTGGATTTTTTTTCTCATTTTGTCTGTCATAGTTGAAGTGTACCTATGATGAAAATTACAGGCCTCTCTCATCTTTTTAAGTGGGAGAACCTGCACAATTGGTGGCTGACTAAATACTTTTTTGCTCCACTGTATATCATCCAACGAAGTGCTTACTTGCAGGTTCCTTCTCGACAATGCAACAACAATAAGAAATAATAAAAGATAAGAATACGAACATAAAGTAAATGGCAGTAGAATATAATACAAATTTAGAATAAACAGGGGCGCAACTTAATTTCTTTTATCCAGCCGTATAAACACTCCAAACAGTCTACCCGACCACCCGGAGGCGTCCGCATGATCCTAAAGCACAGCGTAGCCTCATTTTGTATCACATTCCAATGATAAAACTGGGGGGAAAAATGCAATTTCGGAATGTCCCCAGTACTCCCCTGAGCTTAAGTATAATACAGTTCAGAAACAGTCTCTGAGGCTGTTGGTATCCGTCCTCATGCTCCGATACCATCTGCCGATGGTAAGGGAGATAAACGCTCATGGCTGGGGTGTGTGGGGTCCTAGATGATGCTGCGTGCCTTCCTTAGGCACCGCTTCAAGTAGATGTCCTGTATGGGTGGGAGCACAGTCCCAGTGATGTACTGGGCCATCTTCACCGGCTGGAGGGCCTTGCTTTTGTGGATGGAGCAATTCCCATACCAGGTCGTGATGAAACCAGTCAGGACGCTCTCGATGGTGCAACGGTAGTATTTGGAAAGCAGATTACTCCATCATACACCGGACGGACAACCATGTACTGCAACGTCAGACTGAAGTTAACAAAATGCAAGGCAGTATGTGGACACAGACGAAGACCAAGGCAGAGAGGAAAACAATAAAGACTAAAACTGGGGCCAGAGCTATTTAAATTGACACATTTCATCCCCATAGACATGGCTGTAGTGGACCATATGCAAAATATTTTACTGGGGACAGCAAAACACGTTTTTACCGTCTAAGAATATTGGTGTGCTGAATAATGTAATACTAAGAAATATACAGCTTAAAGTTGATGCCCCGAAAGCACCTGCAGACATGGGCCAACTACCCGCGGAAATCTCTCTCCTCTGGGTTTTCTCATTTCAATGCACAAGAATGGAAATAGACATGCGTTTACTCCCTATTCACTCTGAAGGGACTTGAACGGCAGCAGGTAGCCTAGCAGTGTCTTTCAAGTCCCTTTAGGGTGAACTGAAAAGGTGGCTGGTTTGAATCCCCGAGCCGACAAGCTGAAAAATGTGTCTGTGCCCTTGAGCAAGGCACTTAACCCGAATTGCTCCAGGGTCGCCGTCAATAATGGCTGATCCCTGCTGTTTGTCATAACAAGTGAAGATGGTAATGATATGTTTGTCTTCACATTCATGTATCCAAACAAGGGTCTATCTCACCATTGTACAGCTGACAGAATGACATTAAAAGGTAGACATGCTGGGGAGAGGTCATAAGCACTGATCAAAGTAGAAGTTTTTCCGCTCATCGCTCACTTACTTGCAAAGTGATTCTTCGCTGACAGATGGGCCTACCATGCTTTCAACCAGATGTAGAGCTAACACCGGGCTTAGTAACAGTTGTTCTCTTGTCGTGTGTGCTTGTTGGTCCAGCATATGAAATCACACATTTCTCATGTCATGGCTCGTGTAAATTGGTTCGAGAAACATCTGAATCAATATAATTTCAAGCCCCGTGTTGAGGTTCGGGACAAGGCATCGGAATCTGTCTCAGAGGCATAGTTTATGCCAGTTCAGAGAATTATGAAGAGTGGTGCATATCGCCAGTATAAAGTACAGTTTGCCAGGACTACAGAGACAGTGGCTGTGGTAGTACCAGTTTCAAGCAGGGCTGCTTTTGAGGCATTACATATTTTTTTGTTTAGCCTTTAACTAGGCAAGTCAGTTATTAAGAACAAATTCTTATTTGGCTACTTGGAAGTGAAACTAAAAGACATCAAGGGACCTACCAGTGGGAGTTTTGAGAGCAGAGCTACTGTTTATTTATTCATTTGTAGCGGTATTTAAAAATACAAATATATATTATTCATTGTTTGTGTTTATTTTAGAAAGTCTATCATACTTTTTATACGTTTTATCTGTTTTGTATATGGAACTTTGCATTGTACTGTGAAACTGATTGTGTTAAAATCCCATTTGTCAACCAGCCTTTTTAGCTTGGCCTTTAATCCGTTACGCTTTTGTTTTATGTTCTTTGATAACATATGATCTCTTATATTGGCGTGCTTGTTTCTTAATTTTATTGTTTTAAGTGTTTTACTATTTTAAATGCACTTCAAATAAAGTTTGAATTGAAGTTTGATTTGATATTGGATCATTAACTGACGATTCTATGAATATGGACACCATTAACTTTATAGTCTATCGTTCTTATTAAGATGTTTTTAAAATGTAGGAACTAGGTTATAGGCCACCTAAATAAATGTTTGGAGTAGATTGCCTACTGAGCTGAACTGGGGTGTGAAACGAGTACAATAGACAAGGTGTTAGAGGCTATTAGCATGTGTAAAGATCCATGCATGACCTTCCAGAGCCAACTAATCAACACTGGCCAAGTTCTGTTTTTTATTCTGACTTCTCAATACTGAGCTTCTACTTCTTATCATTAAAGATATTCTGACTTACACGTACACACTCAGAAGCAGGCCATTTTACCTAGTGACATTCTTATCTCGTGCACAAATACCTTTCATATCCAGAAAATAGCCTTACCATTTCACGTGTTCCATATGAAAGGTTATCACAACAGTGCCTTTGTATTGTATCAGCAGATTAGGAAACAATCAATGTCATCAGTATATTGTCTCATGCTGTGATTGGTCGTGGACCACTGAACATATGGCCTGTGAAAATGATTGTTTTATGTGAGTTCTATACAAAGACATTGTTTAGAATGTGTTTTGTAGATCTACTACTGTCTGTAGAGGACATGCTGAAGCACGGAATCACTAGAATAGCTTTATGTTGATTTGACTGCTGTCTGCTCTGTTTCTGTGCTGATGTTGGTATTTGGAGAGTATTGAATGTGAATCATGAAAACGGCTGTAGGGTATGCTAGGCTACTAGTACGATCCAGTAACGTGGTTTCCACTGCAACTACAATAAAAGGAAGAAAGTGTTGTCTCATCAGAATAGCAATTCGTTTTAGAATTCACTCCAAACAAACTGTAAGATAATTTAACAAATAATTATCTATGCACATGTTTCCAGTGTTATTTACAGCATGTTTTGTGCTCCTACCATGTTGTTGTTATGTTGTGTTGCTACCATGCTGTGTTGTCATGTGTTGCTGCGTTGCTATGTTGTTGTCTTAGGTCTCTCTTGATGTAGTGTTGTGTTGTCTGTTTTGTTGTGATGTGTGTTTTGTCCTATATTTACATATAAATATATACATTTATTTTTTATTTTAATTATTATATATATATATGTATATATATTTTTTTTTATCCCAGCCCCTGTGCCTTTTGACTTTTGTTAGGCTGTCATTGTAAATAATAATTTGTTCTTAACTGGCTTGCCTAGTTAAATAAAGGTTAAATAAAATAAAATAATACATGTAATATTTGAAACTCGAACATCTCACATTATGTTGCATGTCTAAACAAACAATATGTTACTTAGAATGTCCATTGGTCTCCTGTCATGTCATTTTTTACATTGCCATACAATTCCTTTGGTGTTCTACTTTTCCAGCTCTTATTAACTGATATTTTAGCACCCACTAGTGGTACAAAAACGCCTCAAAATGAATCAATGGAAAGTGAAGGGCTGGTATGGTTCATTTCTGACCATGCGACCAGACCAGGGGAAAGTCTGGGCCCTGGATACGGCCTATGTAGAGAAAGTCACAAAGGAAAAAAAGTCCATAAAATATTGTCATCGAACAGGGCGCATTCAGCGGTGACGGAGCGTTTATGGAACGGTCAGATATAAATACGCTATGAGGAACAAACATGTGTAGTTATTGATCTCTCCCGAGTGGCGCAGCGTTCTAAGGCACTGCATCTCTGTGCTAGACGCGTCACTACAGAAACCATGGTTCAAATCCAGCTGTATCACAACCAGCCGTGATTGGGAGACCCATGGGGCGACAAACAATTGGTCCTACCGTCGTCCGAGTTTGGCCGGTGTATGTTGTTGTAAATCATATTTTATTCGTAACTGACTTCCCTAGTTAAATGAAACGACATCACGTCGGCTCTATTCGTGGAGTTTCTATCGGCAACGTTTGGCTACTGAACGTGGCGCTGGTAACGCAAATTTTATCTGAAGTGAGAGATATTTTCTACACCAATGAGTTTAGCATATGACGTTCATCGTAGCTTCCTATTGATTGTTAGGGGTTCACATGAACCTTGCCTTCAGGAGAACAGAACACTGCTATATAATCCTATATATAGTACACACTGCCTTGATGCTCTGTCAACAATATTACATGCTTTTCCCCCCCAAACCATGATGTCCTACTTTTCATGGCTATAACTGCAAAGTTATAATTTAATATTCAATTATATTCTGTTATGTCGTTTTTCCTATTAAATAGCAGACTATTAAAGACTTTTCACAGCTCAACATATACTATTTGTGTAACACTTTATATTTACTTTCTTGAATAAGCATGAATAAACTAGGCTATAGACTATTAATACATAAGTATATCATTATCTGTAAACATGTAGGCCAATTAACGTTTATAAGCATGTATATGCCTAAGTATTAGCCTGTAAGAATTAGAATTCATCATAAGTATTGTAACAATAAATAATTAATAAACATTTCTAAGCATTTATAATGGCATTTTCAGGAAAGTTTTTTTAAAAGTGGTATCTGCTAGGATATGTTGTAATTGCAGGTGTCTGTGAGCTACTAAAATACCCAATTGAAATAATGTAGCCTAATGTGACTATTTACATTAAAAACACTCAAATCTCGGCCTATTTGGAATGTATTTTGTGTGAGGTATTATGTTGGAATTGGGGTTTAATAACTAAATGTATTATTTGTTTAGCACTGCAGAGTAAATTGATCTGTTTCGGCTACTCTTTGGTCCAATATTGTTATAGGCCTAGATTTATGAATTAATCAATAAAAGTGTTACATGCGTTGTTGGAGCCTGGTCTCATCAGCACAGCCGTATAAAGGCTCAGTGGGCCTAGTTTTGATAGTCACAAATTAGATTCGTGTATTTTTCCCATTGAGGTCAGACTCCACCCTTCCTCTCCAGTCCATTTCAGAGGCTTTCAGAGGGATCATAGATTTTCTAAACTGTCTGCTTTAGGCTACAAGGTTTTTGTGGCTGCTGCTGCAGCTGCCATGGTAGCAGGGGGAGGAACAACCCTTTGAGGGAACAGCCAGCTCGGCGAGTCAGTCACATTCCTGGCCGGGATTCAATGACTGAACCAGACACAAACAAACAGAGAGAGAGAGAGAGAGAGAGAGATAGTACAGCTAACTCACTTCACACATTCGCTTAGAGCTAGAGAGCGAGAGCGCCAGACTGCGCAGACTGGGCATATTTGAGGATCACATCGTGCGGACTAGACTGCAGTGGAGAAGAGAAAATGTGTTTCCTTTTTAGGCTCTTTTTGTGAGTGTTCCGAAGGATTTCCCTTACGTATCTGTGAACTGGAAAATTTGTTTCAGGGTATTAGAACTCAATAGTGTCTTATCCTCCTTTTTAAATGGATACCGCCCCGGTGGTAACCTTCTCTAGTGACATGGAAATGCGCCGCGGTGGATTTACTGAGTCCTTAGCTGGATTTTGAAGACAACTGATTTTAAAATATATCGCCTACATTTGAACTCACTTCTCTATATAGTGTTGAAAACATGGAGGCCCCGTCAAGCTTTCAGCCTCATCCCGGACTTCAGCAAACTCTGAAGCAGTTTCATTTGAGTTCTATGAGCTCTCTTGGTGGACCGGCGGCGTTCTCCGCTCGGTGGCACCAGGAAATTCTGTTCAACAAAGATGGAAAAACAGCTGAACTGATGCTGGCCATGCCTGTCCAGACACCACCGGTTATGTCGGGGCCGTTATTCATTCCATCCGACCACACCACCGAAAGGTCCGAAACTGTCCTGGAGCGTGAGCCAATTTCGTGTTTCGTGGTAGGAGGCGAAAAACGTCTGTGTTTGCCGCAGATTCTCAACAGTGTCCTGCGGGATTTCTCGCTTCAGCAGATCAACTCCGTGTGCGACGACCTGCACATCTACTGCTCCCGGTGCACCGCGGACCAGCTGGAGATCCTCAAAGTAGTGGGTATCCTACCCTTCTCTGCCCCATCATGCGGACTGATCACTCAGACGGATGCTGAGCGCCTCTGCAATGCCCTCGTTTACAGTGGTTCCTACCTTCCTCACTGCAACAAGGAGCTGTCTGGCTCCATGGAGTTGGAGAGGACGGAAAAAAGTTTCAAAATATACCACGAATGTTTTGGTAGGTGTAAGGGGTTATTTGTCCCAGAACTGTATACCAGTCCCAATGCCGCCTGTATCCAGTGCATGGACTGCAGACTCATGTACCCCACTCACAAGTTTGTGGTCCATAGTCACAAAAGACTAGAGAACCGGACAGTTCACTGGGGGTTCGACTCAGCTAACTGGCGGGCCTATGTTCTCCTGGACCCGGACTATACAGGGAAAGAAGAGAAAGCTCTCCTGGAGCAGCACCTCAAAGTAATCAAAGGCAAATTTGACTTCGTAAACAAGCTCTCAAACAAATCATGCAGGGTAAGTCTGATCAAGTTTATTCAAGTGTGTGTAAAGTGCCTAAACGTCTTTGATGACTGACATTTAATTGGATTGTAATAACTTGTTTTATTTTTCATTCAGTATTGGCAGTGATTCCATGATTTAAATAATGGCCCTATTCTATTGGACACCCCCAGTTCTCTCTCTCTCTCTCTCACACACACACACACACACACACACACACACACACACACACACACACACACACACACACCCACACACATACACACATATATATTCAGTACCAAATGTTTGGACACATCTACTCATTAAAGGTGTTTTATTTATTTTTACTATTTTCTACAATGTACACTAATAGTGAAGACATCAAAACTATGAAATAACACATATGGAATCAAAATATAGTTTATATTTGAGATTCTTCAAAGTAGCCACCGTGACAGCTTTTCACACTCTTGGCATTCTCTCAACTAGCTTCACCTGGAAGACTTTTCCAACGGTCTGAAGGAGTTCCCACATATGCTGAGCACTTGTTGGCTGCTTTTCCTTCACTCTGCGGTCCTGCTCATCCCAAACCATATCAATTGGGTTGAAGTTGGGTTATTGTGGAGGGCAGGTCATCTGATGCAGCACTCCATCACTTTCCTTCTTGGTCAAATAGCCCTTACACAGCCTCGAGGTGTGTTGGGTCATTGTCCTGTTGAAAGACAACTGATAGTCCCACTAAGCTCAAACCAGATGGGATGGTGTATCGCTGCAGAATGCTGTGGTAGACATGCTGATTAAGTGTGCCTTGAATAAATCACAGACTGTGTCACCAGCAAAGCACCCCTACACCATCACACCTCCTTCTTCATGCTTCCCGGTGTGAACCACACATGCAGAGATCACCCGTTCACCTACTCTTCGTCTCACAAAGACACAGCGGTTGGAACCGAAAATCTTAATTTGGACTCATCAGACCTAAGGGCAGATTTCCACCGGTCTAATGTCCATTGCTCATGTTTCTTGGCCCAATCAAGTCTTCTTCTTATTGGTGTCCTTTAGTAGTGATTTCTTTGCAGCCATTCGACCATGAAGGCCTGATTCATGCAGCTTCCTGAACAGTTGATGTTGAGATGTGTCTGTTACTTGAACTCTGTGAAGCATTTATTTGGGCTGCAATTTCTGAGGCTGGTAACTACTGAACTTATCCTCTGCAGCAGAGGTAACACTGGGTACTCCTTTCCTGTGGCGGTCCTCGTGAGAGCCGGTTTCATCATAGCGCTTGATGGTTTTTGTGACTGCACTTGAAGTTCTTGACATTTTCCAGATTGACTGACCTTCATGTCTTAATGTAATGATGGACTGTCATTTCTCTTTGCTTATTTGAGCTGTTCATGCCATAATATGAACTTTTGAGCAAATAGGGCTATCTTCTTCTGTATATACCAACCCTACTTTGTACTGATTGGTTCAAACACAATTAAGAAGGAAAGAAATTCCACAAATGAACTTTTAACAAGGCACACCTGTTGATTGAAATGCATTCCAGGTGACTACCTCATGAAGCTGGTTGAGAGAATGCCAAGAGTGTGCAAAGCTGTCATCAAGGCAAAGGGTGGCTACTTTGAAGAATCTCAAATATAAAATATATTTTGATTTGTTGAACACCTTTTTGGCTACTACATGATTCCATATGTGTTATTTCATAGTTGTGATGTCTTCACTATTAGTCTACATTGTAGAAAATAGTAAACAAATAAATAAAAACCCTTGAATGAGTAGGCGTGTCCAAACTTTTGACTGCTACTATATATACACACACATTATTTATTTCCTTTTTTTCCCTGGCTGATCTTTTGCACGTGCACGTATATTGGTTTACATTCACATTTAAAAGGTTTGTTTTAAAATTGAACATTAAAATCAACAGAATCAGAATTTCAAACTATCACACCCTTGAGTGGCCCTCCAATCCACTCCCCTTGGTGTTAACCAGACCAGAACCCCCAGCGTAACTCAAGGGCATCTGCATATGACAAATGGAGCCTCAATTATATATTTTATTAGTCCAAGAGGGGAGGGGGGGGCTGGGGAATTCATTTTTGGGGTTAGGTAATTAGAGTTTAATGAGCTTTGGGTTATCAAGATGTCTGTGAGAAAGGGCTGTGTTGAACAGGATAGTGTGTGTGTGTCAGAGGAGACTGGTGGGTGGAGATATAGCAGGACGGCCTCTTCATAATGACTGGTATAGAGGGAATGGAATGATATCTAACGGGAAAACCATGTGTTTGATACCTTTCCATTCATGCTGTGCCACCAAGCCGCCTGTGGTGTGTGTGCACATTGACGGATGTGGTGGTGGAAGGTTTTCAGGTTGACCACTTGCCTGTTCGGCCTCTGCCTGGCTCCAAGCGAGGGTCACAGACGTTTGGAGCGGACTAAGGACGAGGCGACATGGTGGCTGTTTCCCTCAGCTCACAGCAGCTGTTGAGTGGGACTCTGCTAATGACTGGCCCCTATGTATCTCCATGGTGTAACAACTCCACTCTGAACAGGAGACACAGGGCCATTTCTCGTAAATCCCCCTCCCAGTGACTTTCAATTTCACTATCAGTGCTACTCACGAAATTGTGGCATTTTTATTGTGCAGTTATAAATGGAGGTCTTTCTCGACCAAGAGAGGCTTGGTTGAATATTGATGCGGTTCCGTTGTGATGGTGGATGTTCAGACGAGGTATCTCAGAGACCGTTTGCAATCTATTATTTAATGATTAGCTACAAAGACATGTAAGGACCCTTTGTTGTGGAGAAAAACAGAGATCCACTGTACTCGTCCCTTCTGTTATGGCTCCGTTCAAAAAATATCCTGAATTAGTTCCTAGCAAACTACATTGCATTGCAGATTCCATGCATACATTGTCCTCTATTTTTTAAATTCTACATAAATTCTTAATTTCTAAGTTGCTTTGTAAAATGGCACCAAAGCTCACAGCAAATGCCCATTCAATAATAAGTGAACATAATCTGTGTCATTTTCGATTGAAGAAATGGACAAAGGAAACTAGACTACGGAGTCGCGGACCTAAAGAAAAAATGTTGGAGGAAAAATCTCCACCACCTGTGGCTTGTAGCCGGTCTCCCAACTGTAGCCATCATGTCATGATATATGTTCAGAGTGCTTCATATTTTACAAAACTGTGAGGTCTCTGCTGACAGCCTTCGAGTGTCTGATGAAATATATACCGACTGAGCTGAGGCAGGCAGCATCAGGGGGAGTGGTCTCTGTGTGTGTGTGTGTTTGCCTGCCATGGTTCACTGTCAGGAGTGTCCCAGTTAGCAGACAGTCAGGCCTGGTCCTTAGGGAGCAGCACACCAGTGCTCCCATACATCACTCTGACAGGGGAAGCTGGTGAGAGGCCGGACAGCCGCCAGCAGCCAGCCTTGGCTCGCTTACCCATGAAACAAGAACTCAATATTATTGCCCCGCCTCAGACCAACACTGATGTCGGGGTGTTTTATCAATCAGTCCAGGATCCACTGTCTGTCTGGGCCTTCAGTTACACTACTGTACATGTAGTGCTGTAAACTAGGCTCAGTTGAGAAACACGTTTTTGCTATTTTGGAGTAATCTCTTTGACTAAAAGAAAGTATAGTGATAGAATAGATCATAATTAATCAAATGATTTAATTCAAGTACTGTGGAAAGTTGAACAGGGTTTCCACATAGCTAAAGACGGCATTATATTTAGTTGAATATCATTGTTCGGGTACAAAGCAGACAGGGATCAGAGGGGGTTGACACCAGAGGACCGTTGTGTCTGTTTTGAATCAAATCCTGCATTTGGTCATTAAGCCGTTGCCTAGCGTACATATGGGGGCAGATTGGAAGAGAAGAGGCTGTAGGCTCTGATTGAGGAGATGCGGGCCCAGTGGGGCAGGGCCTTGACATGTGTTGTCAAAGGGCCGTGACACCTGACCTCTATCCACAGAGAGTGACCTCACCCACCCCCACTGTATTCACAGCATTCAATCAGATGCCCTTGTGTCCAGTCCACTGGCCAGATGGCTGTCTGATAAAGGACCGGGAGACACAGCAAATGTTTAAATACAAATAACAAACGTTATTCCCAACGACACTACCAACCATGCAAACAAAACAAAAACATAGTCCACCAGTCTCCATCATACAGGAAATAAGTCATGAGAGTTAGTACACCAGCATACAATGTAAACTTATATGATACACCAAATAATCAGAGTTAGTACACCAGAATACAATATAAACCTATATGATACACCAAATAATAAGAGTTAGTACACCAGAATACAATATAAACCTACATGATACACCAAATAATCAGAGTTAGTACTCCAGAATACAATATAAACCTATATGATACACCAAATAATCAGAGTTAGTACACCAGAATACAATATAAACCTATATGATACACCAAATAATAAGAGTTAGTACACCAGAATACAATATAAACCTATATGATACACCAAATAATAAGAGTTAGTACTCCAGAATACAATATAAACCTATATGATACACCAAATAATCAGAGTTAGTACTCCAGAATACAATATAAACCTATATGATACACCAAATAATAAGAGTTAGTACTCCAGAATACAATATAAACCTATATGATACACCAAATAATAATAGTTAGTACAGAATACAATATAAACCTATATGATACACCAAATAATGAATTAGTACACCAGCATACAATATAAACCTATATGATACACCAAATAATGAATTAGTACACCAGCATACAATATAAACCTATATGATACACCAAATAATGAATTAGTACACCAGCATACAATATAAACCTATATGATACACCAAATAATGAATTAGTACACCAGCATACAATATAAACCTATATGATACACCAAATCATGAATTAGTACACCAGCATACAATATAAACCTATATGATACACCAAATAATGAATTAGTACACCAGCATACAATATAAACCTATATGATACACCAAATAATGAATTAGTACACCAGCATACAATATAAACCTATATGATACACCAAATAATGAATTAGTACACCAGCATACAATATAAACCTATATGATACACCAAATAATGAATTAGTACACCAGCATACAATATAAACCTATATGATACAGCAAATAATGTATTAGTACACCAGAATACAATATAAACCTATATGATACACCAAATAATCAGATTAGTACTCCAGAATACAATATAAACCTATATGATACACCAAATAATGAATTAGTACTCCAGAATACAATATAAACCTATATGATACACCAAATAATCAAGTTAGTACTCCAGAATACAATATAAACCTATATGATACACCAAATAATCAGAGTTAGTACACCAGAATACAATATAAACCTATATGATACACCAAATAATAAGATTAGTACTCCAGAATACAATATAAACCTATATGATACACCAAATAATAAGAGTTAGTACTCCAGAATACAATATAAACCTATATGATCCACCAAATAATAAGAGTTAGTACAGATACATTATAAACCTATATGATACACCAAATAATAAGAGTTAGTACTCCAGAATACAATATAAACCTATATGATACACCAAATAATGAATTAGTACACCAGCATACAATATAAACCTATATGATACACCAAATAATGAATTAGTACACCAGCATACAATATAAACCTATATGATACACCAAATAATGAATTAGTACACCAGCATACAATATAAACCTATATGATACACCAAATAATGAATTAGTACACCAGCATACAATATAAACCTATATGATACACCAAATAATGAATTAGTACACCAGCATACAATAAACCTATATGATACACCAAATAATGAATTAGTACACCAGCATACAATATAAACCTATATGATACACCAAATAATGAATTAGTACACCAGCATACAATATAAACCTATATGATACACCAAATAATGAATTAGTACACCAGCATACAATATAAACCTATATGATACACCAAATAATAAGAGTTAGTACACCAGAATACAATATAAACCTATATGATACACCAAATAATCAGAGTTAGTACTCCAGAATACAATATAAACCTATATGATACACCAAATAATAAGAGTTAGTACAAGAATACAATATAAACCTATATGATACACCAAATAATAAGAGTTAGTACACCAGAATACAATATAAACCTATATGATACACCAAATAATAAGAGTTAGTACACCAGAATACAGTATAAACCCATATGATACACCAAATAATGAATTAGTACACCAGCATACAATATAAACCTATATGATACACCAAATAATAAGAGTTAGTACACCAGAATATAATATAAACCTATATGATACACCAAATATTCAGAGTTAGTACTCCAGAATACAATATAAACCTATATGATACACCAAATAATCAGAGTTAGTACTCCAGAATACAATATAAACCTATATGATACACCAAATAATAAGAGTTAGTACTCCAGAATACAATATAAACCTATAAGATACACCAAATAATCAGAGTTAGTACACCAGAATACAATATAAACCTATATGATACACCAAATAATAAGAGTTAGTACACCAGAATACAATATAAACCTATATGATACACCAAATAATAAGAGTTAGTACTCCAGAATACAATATAAACCTATATGATACACCAAATAATAATAGTTAGTACTCCAGAATACAATATAAACCTATATGATACACCAAATAATGAATTAGTACACCAGCATACAATATAAACCTATATGATACACCAAATAATGAATTAGTACACCAGCATACAATATAAACCTATATGATACACCAAATGAATTAGTACACCAGCATACAATATAAACCTATATGATACACCAAATAATGAATTAGTACACCAGCATACAATATAAACCTATATGATACACCAAATCATGAATTAGTACACCAGCATACAATATAAACCTATATGATACACCAAATAATGAATTAGTACACCAGCATACAATATAAACCTATATGATACACCAAATAATGAATTAGTACACCAGCATACAATATAAACCTATATGATACACCAAATAATGAATTAGTACACCAGCATACAATATAAACCTATATGATACACCAAATAATGAATTAGTACACCAGCATACAATATAAACCTATATGATACAGCAAATAATGTATTAGTACACCAGAATACAATATAAACCTATATGATACACCAAATAATCAGAGTTAGTACTCCAGAATACAATATAAACCTATATGATACACCAAATAATAAGAGTTAGTACACCAGAATACAGTATAAACCCATATGATACACCAAATAATAAGAGTTAGTACACCAGAATACAATATAAACCTATATGATACACCAAATAATCAGAGTTAGTACACCAGAATACAATATAAACCTATATGATACACCAAATAATAAGAGTTAGTACTCCAGAATACAATATAAACCTATATGATACACCAAATAATAAGAGTTAGTACTCCAGAATACAATATAAACCTATATGATCCACCAAATAATAAGAGTTAGTACTCCAGAATACATTATAAACCTATATGATACACCAAATAATAAGAGTTAGTACTCCAGAATACAATATAAACCTATATGATACACCAAATAATGAATTAGTACACCAGCATACAATATAAACCTATATGATACACCAAATAATGAATTAGTACACCAGCATACAATATAAACCTATATGATACACCAAATAATGAATTAGTACACCAGCATACAATATAAACCTATATGATACACCAAATAATGAATTAGTACACCAGCATACAATATAAACCTATATGATACACCAAATAATGAATTAGTACACCAGCATACAATATAAACCTATATGATACACCAAATAATGAATTAGTACACCAGCATACAATATAAACCTATATGATACACCAAATAATGAATTAGTACACCAGCATACAATATAAACCTATATGATACACCAAATAATGAATTAGTACACCAGCATACAATATAAACCTATATGATACACCAAATAATAAGAGTTAGTACACCAGAATACAATATAAACCTATATGATACACCAAATAATCAGAGTTAGTACTCCAGAATACAATATAAACCTATATGATACACGAAATAATAAGAGTTAGTACACCAGAATACAATATAAACCTATATGATACACCAAATAATAAGAGTTAGTACACCAGAATACAATATAAACCTATATGATACACCAAATAATAAGAGTTAGTACACCAGAATACAGTATAAACCCATATGATACACCAAATAATGAATTAGTACACCAGCATACAATATAAACCTATATGATACACCAAATAATAAGAGTTAGTACACCAGAATATAATATAAACCTATATGATACACCAAATATTCAGAGTTAGTACTCCAGAATACAATATAAACCTATATGATACACCAAATAATCAGAGTTAGTACTCCAGAATACAATATAAACCTATATGATACACCAAATAATAAGAGTTAGTACTCCAGAATACAATATAAACCTATATGATACACCAAATAATCAGAGTTAGTACACCAGAATACAATATAAACCTATATGATACACCAAATAATAAGAGTTAGTACACCAGAATACAATATAAACCTATATGATACACCAAATAATAAGAGTTAGTACTCCAGAATACAATATAAACCTATATGATACACCAAATAATAATAGTTAGTACTCCAGAATACAATATAAACCTATATGATACACCAAATAATGAATTAGTACACCAGCATACAATATAAACCTATATGATACACCAAATAATGAATTAGTACACCAGCATACAATATAAACCTATATGATACACCAAATAATGAATTAGTACACCAGCATACAATATAAACCTATATGATACACCAAATAATGAATTAGTACACCAGCATACAATATAAACCTATATGATACACCAAATCATGAATTAGTACACCAGCATACAATATAAACCTATATGATACACCAAATAATGAATTAGTACACCAGCATACAATATAAACCTATATGATACACCAAATAATGAATTAGTACACCAGCATACAATATAAACCTATATGATACACCAAATAATGAATTAGTACACCAGCATACAATATAAACCTATATGATACACCAAATAATGAATTAGTACACCAGCATACAATATAAACCTATATGATACAGCAAATAATGTATTAGTACACCAGAATACAATATAAACCTATATGATACACCAAATAATCAGAGTTAGTACTCCAGAATACAATATAAACCTATATGATACACCAAATAATAAGAGTTAGTACACCAGAATACAATATAAACCTATATGATACACCAAATAATCAGAGTTAGTACTCCAGAATACAATATAAACCTATATGATACACCAAATAATCAGAGTTAGTACACCAGAATACAATATAAACCTATATGATACACCAAATAATAAGAGTTAGTACTCCAGAATACAATATAAACCTATATGATACACCAAATAATAAGAGTTAGTACTCCAGAATACAATATAAACCTATATGATCCACCAAATAATAAGAGTTAGTACTCCAGAATACATTATAAACCTATATGATACACCAAATAATAAGAGTTAGTACTCCAGAATACAATATAAACCTATATGATACACCAAATAATGAATTAGTACACCAGCATACAATATAAACCTATATGATACACCAAATAATGAATTAGTACACCAGCATACAATATAAACCTATATGATACACCAAATAATGAATTAGTACACCAGCATACAATATAAACCTATATGATACACCAAATAATGAATTAGTACACCAGCATACAATATAAACCTATATGATACACCAAATAATGAATTAGTACACCAGCATACAATATAAACCTATATGATACACCAAATAATGAATTAGTACACCAGCATACAATATAAACCTATATGATACACCAAATAATGAATTAGTACACCAGCATACAATATAAACCTATATGATACACCAAATAATGAATTAGTACACCAGCATACAATATAAACCTATATGATACACCAAATAATAAGAGTTAGTACACCAGAATACAATATAAACCTATATGATACACCAAATAATCAGAGTTAGTACTCCAGAATACAATATAAACCTATATGATACACCAAATAATGTATTAGTACACCAGAATACAATATAAACCTATATGATACACCAAATAATCAGAGTTAGTACTCCAGAATACAATATAAACCTATATGATACACCAAATAATAAGAGTTAGTACACCAGAATACAGTATAAACCCATATGATACACCAAATAATAAGAGTTAGTACACCAGAATACAATATAAACCTATATGATACACCAAATAATAAGAGTTAGTACACCAGAATACAGTATAAACCTATATGATACACCAAATATTATCAGTATACAAAATGTAATTCTGCCTGTTCTTCTATTTGGTAAGAAAAGTACATAAAATAGGGTTTTGTGAGGAATTACAAAAAACAAAACAAAAATCCCTATCGTTTTCCAATATTTCTCAGTATACGTTTAAGAGGTAAGGGCAACAGCATTAATCTCGTGACTGCGTGGAGAGGAGAAGCGGACTCTGGAGACCCATGTAGTCCTTACTTAATCAAATGAAGCCTCTTCATGCGAGGCGAATTTATGACATTTCTCATCCCATTGTTCTGCTCACTCCATCAAATTCGCCTCAAACCTGGGACCAAAACAATCAACTGAGTAGTCTCTGGGTGGTGAGGAATGGTGTGTGTTGTACCTGTGTGCTTTTGTACGGGTGTGTGCAACTCAGGGCTAGCGAGACAGTTGTGTCTGTTTCGTGATTTGTGTATGAGCGTGTCTTTGTTCACTAGGGAAGTGCATTTCTCCTTACAAGCGCGATTCGATACGCATCTAGACACATGGACTCCAATACGATACAGGAACGATGCTTTTAGTTTGAAACGAATCAAATCGATGCGCTAACAATTGTTGCACGACCCCATTCTAAATGAATATCTGATACTGATGGAGCTCAGGAGCTGGATCTGTCTGAGCTGACTTCTCTGAGCCGAGTGGGCCTGTGTACAGTGTGTGTTTGTGTGTGTGTGAGTGAGTGAGTGAGTGATGTAGTGTGTGGGCGGAGCCATAGGGAGACGATTTACCATTTACCACTATCAGATTAGGGGGTTCAATTTATGTTTTTGCGCCGTGACGTCTTATCTGAAATCCTCATCACCTGCCGATTAACTTGTCATATAGCAGATTAAAATGTTTTGAGCTAGTAATACGTCAATATTTAAGTTATCAAAAATGAGCTATGACATACAAAAGCCGATTAATTTAACAATTTTGGATTTCACCCGTCTCAAAAGCGAATGGTTTTGACCATTTGGAAGTTTATGGAGAGTTGCTCTCTTCTCCGGTTCCAACCTGTGAGGCTTGCAAGAATGATTGCTGTCCTTGTTATGAAATTACACCTTTACCCTGTTCATGTGAAAATGGCCAGATGCACTGACTGTTTAAAGTAGAACTACCCAAAATATTTTGTACGGTGAACCTGGCAATCCAAAAGCCCCATTCAGCAGATAGATCAGCAAGATGTGAGTTGTGTCCATTCTGGTAGCCTACAAAGCTCTGCCGTTAAAACTACATTTTCTACAGCGCATTTGATAACAATGACCCAGCAAGTTAAATTGGTTGTTCCTCAGTTAATACAGCCTATGATTTAAGATTGCGATGGCCATTTTACAAACATTTGGATGCTGAAGATGCCGCGCAGATATAGCCGAACAATATTAGAACAGGGAAATGGTAGGCCTATCTATCGTTGGCACAAGCAGTTGCGTTCTGCCGTTCTGTGCACACAATTATCTGACTTTGAGATCAACGTCATACGCTGTTACATGCATAAAAGCTCAATAGGAGGCTGAAGGAGAGGGGCGCGTCAATTCAGCCACAACAGAAAAGAGGAGTAAAGCAGAAAATAAAATATGAGTAAAAAACTTTAGTGAATGGGCGATTTGAAGAGCTTGAATGCTTTTAATTTTTTTTTTTTTTACCTATGCACGCTTCATTTGGATCGGTTTGGGCTCCCGCACACCAATGCACTCTCATCTTAAACATTTGAACGGGGGACCGGTGTGTGCAGTAAGTGCGTGTAAGTTGGCATGTAATTATGCCTGGATCAGCTGGACTGGAAGTTTAAAATGAGCTCACTGACTGCTCATTTCCATTCCCATCTGTTTGCTGACCTCTGGGAAGCCGTGAGGGCACACATGGTGCATCCTCCCGGCCCCTGGTCAGCCCCGTCTGACCACCACTGACCCAACACAACTCCTCACTGACCAGCACCTCCCCGAAACGGAATAGCCAAGTCCGACCAAGGCTCAGTATCTCCAACCCCTGCCTCCAGTCCAACCTAAACCATAGCCTAGTCCCTAACCAGACAGATAATGCCGTGGATAACAGATCCAGTCCAGAGTGTTGGTAGAATTCATTGTTTGGAACTCTGTTCATTTGGCTCTTTTCTAAATCCTTTTGAAAACATGGCCCACTGACCACCAGCTCCCCGGAGAAGTGCATCATGCCATCTCTTCTGTGATTGAAGGTGAGTGGGGGTCAGTGTGTCAGAAAGAAGGTGTGAGGAGCTCACAGGGGTCTTGCCCTCCATTCTCCAGGGGCTGACCCCATGTTAAAAGGGCGTCAGCTGGAGTTCTGTGATGGGCGCTAAAGACCTGCCCCCTCCTTTGTTCCAGAGCCCTGCCATTCAGAGGCTGTGAAGTGCAGCTATTCCTCTTTGTTACTGCCTTGTTTATTTGGGTGGTGCGTGGGTAAAAGGTTGGGGACAGACAGGTAGAGTGGGACCCTCACCTCCCTTTAAAAGGAGCCTTCTCGTGCCCTGAGGTTATCCTCAAGCGTGCTTCTCTTCCTCACGCTCTTGCGAGCAGGGGAATGCGGTGCGATATCTCACTCATAATGTCAGAGAACCGGGGTTACGCAAGTAACTTTTAATCGTTACGTTCGAATAGCAAACAAAAACCCATAACAAAGTGAGGGGATGTCCAATACAAGGTGTGCACAATCTCAGTTTAATAAGATATGTCCCAAAAACAGTACTCAAGAGGTAAACTGTAGGAGAAGGCCCTTCTAGCACCATCTAAAAAAAAACGGGACGAGGAAAAGCCGAAGCTTTGTGGACTCGGGAGTACCAGCTAGCTGTCTAGGGCTCTGACTGGTCTCTAGGTCAATGGAGAGAGTTCTCCTTGACAGAGCCAAGTGGTCTTTGCCATTTACATGAAAAGGTGTTCCAGGTAGAACTCTTTTGGGTTCCATGTAGAACCATCTGTGGAAGCACCTTTTTTCCCCCAAAGAGTGAAGAGAGAAAAAACGCACCTCAGAATCCTATAAAGGGCTATGAGGGTTTCTCAGTGAGCTCTGGAAACATGTCCTCCCTTGGAACAGGAGAGCAGAATATTTAGGGTTCCCTACCTTGACGTACAGATTAGCAGCGCCCTCTGGTGGGAAAACCGGAGCGGCACATACCGGAACTGGCTTGACTGTGATAGCTCGCGTCATAGCAATTAGAGGCAAAAGGCCATAGGCACGGGAAAAAAGGGGAACAGTGGATGGCGAAAGACAGATTGCCGTCCTGCTCCGTGTGTCAGTGAGACCGGATGGACGGCTGACATGCTGACTTCTACCCCTGGCTTAAACCTGAGAAGACACCGGGGGGGAAAGCCTGAGTGAGGGAGGCACTCGGGGGACTAAAAGTGAGTCTCCTCCATTTTCTCATGTGAGAATGGTCACAAAAGTGAGCTGCTGCACAGAGAATAGGATTTTGTCTTAACGCAGGCCTGCCATCCCACTTCTGCGAAACTGTAGAAACTGTTCAATCCGAAGACAGAGGGGTAGGGCAGAGAGCCGTAGGCCCTGCACACTATCATCTTCAGCTGACCCTTCTTACCTCCCTCAGGAGGGTTAGCGGGGAGGATCCTTGCTGCCGCTGCAGCATAAGACTGCTTCTCTACAAGTTTGCTTTGGTTCAGGAGCCTGAGTTTCGGCAGACTGCTGCGCTGCTGGGGACCTCTGTCCCCCAAGGCCAGCTTGTTGCCCCTTCCCAGCTGTAAGACTGGGGCGAGATGCAGGAACCAACATTGGGGCATCAAGGAGTTCCACTTTTTATTTGTCTGTTAAGCTGGATAAGCTCAGCCAAAGTACCCCTTCTCTCACCACTGCAAGGCTCATAGTACTACCACAGCCTTGAATGGCACTACGAAAGGCATGGAGGTTCAGGTCTGTCATCATACAGATCTCCTCCCAAGCATCTGGGTCTAGGGTGTCCGATTCCAGTTACTTCCACACTTCCTCCAGTAACTGAACCTGATACGCCAACATTAAAGAGGTCACATTGAGAGCTCTAATTGCTTGGGCTGAGGTAAAGCGCTCTGCCTTCACATGGAGTGAGGTGCTGGTTTCGTTAGTAACACGGGGAAAGGGGCTGAGGTGGTAAGCCTGTGACGGCTCCACCGTGGGAGGGTTGCCAAACCCAGATTCTTCCATATTGTCCAGGCTCGGGGTACCCCTTGCAAGAATCTTGCTAGTGCTGGGTTTTTCCCATGAGCTCTTAGCTTCCCTGGGGCAAGCTGGTACTGCGGGGAGCAGTTCCCTTATGGGAGTCTCTTCCCATCGTATAGGTCCCTTAACAGGAGTAGTGGCTCTCATTGCCGAGTCTGGCCACGGCCCGCTTGCAGACATGATGGAGCCCAAACTTTACTGGAGGAGGGGCACATCCACTGCTCTCAGGGCCGTTAGGTCTGCTGGCTCGGGAGGGCGGGAGAACGGGGTCATCAGTGCAGGAGATGCGGGCTATCTCACCTTCCCCTGATACTGCATCGTCAGACAATGAGGCGAGGGAGTTGAGGCTTTCCATGACCTCGCCCCAACTGGGCTTGGTTGCAGAGAGCTGAGCCTCAGCTGTTGCTGTTGGCTCGAAGGCAAGAGGGGCTATTGAGATAAAAGCATTAAGCCTCCTCTCTTCAGACCTGCCCTCATCAACAGTCTGCAGTGCTCACCGGACTCAGGCACGTTCCTTACACAAGAAATTGATACATAGAGGGGACTGAGCAACGCCTGTGTTGTAAGAACAACTTGTAGATGTAGTACCTTGTGGCTGGTGGCTAGCAAATCGGAGCTTGTGTAAATGGCGTACTAAGCTAGCTAGTTAGAAGCCTTGCGGCTAACAGCTAGCCATAATGAGCACCATATAACACTATAGCCCCGAGGCTAGTGGGGTGTTAGCTAGCTCAGTGCTAGCTGAAGGAAACCGCGTGGGGGCAAAGTTAGCCTTCAGATAGAGTGCTCCAGTGACCGACGGCGTCGTGAAGGCTGGGATGGTCGGTCTAGTTAACACAACAGGCGAATGTAGGTTAAGCTAGATGAGAGACAGGAGCTATCAATGCTACCATGCTAATGAGGTTAGCTTGCCTCTCAGCGAGCTAGCCAAGTTAGCCTTGCCAATTTGGCTAACTGAGTCTCAATAGCTAGCTATGACGCTAGCTACCAATGGAGAGTGATAAGTAGAAAGGAATTTCTACACAAAACAAAAGCCTTCCGGTTAGTACTCAACCTCTTGACAGGGTTAGAAGACCTGCGATATCCTTCTCGGTTCACCTGTGAGCAGTTAAGCAGGAAAACAGGTATCCAGAAGATCTGAGGAGAAGAGAAGCGCAAAATAACCAGAGGGCGGGAGAGTGCTCCTTTGAAGGTAGGCGAGGGGCTCACCTCATTCGCCACCCTACCTGTCTCTCCAACAGACGCTTTTAATAGGTACTTCCGAGAGTAGGCGAACCCCACATGTGAGATAGCGCTTTGCTGTGTCCGTCTGTGCCAATGGCACCCTGTTCCATGTTGGGCAGCCAGTCGCCACTGACTGGTCAGTCTGCTGCAAAAGCATGCACACTAACCTGAAACTATAGCAACAAGCGAGCATTATTCCCATTTTTCATAGACTATGACAAATAGATGAGACAGGGTTTTTTGATGGAGTGTCAGTTCTCTTAAGGCGGCGTGCTAGTCAGTCAGAGAAGAAGGAGATTAAGGGAGGAGGAGAAGGAATGGCGTATGTGTAGAGGAGGAGTAGATTATGTAGTCATGCTGAGAGCAGATGCCTGGATGGGGTTTGGGGAAACTGTCCTGTTCCACTTCCCTCTGTCTGACCCTGATCCACTCACATGTTCTGTAAGAGTTACTGCTGCTGACTCTTATCAGTGAATTTAGCTTATCTGCTTGTTAGAGAACAGGAATTAAAAATATAAGAATGTGTTTGACGGACTGGCTTGCTGCCCGGCGACACACACAGGCTTAGTCGTATTAGGATGATTCAAAGTGATTCAAGTTTCTACGTTTTGTTTTGAAGCCACAGACAGCAGTGTCTATTTTTCGCTTATTATATCCATCTTGGTTTGCCTGTGTTGGAACTGGGCTGCAGTGCTAGTCTGTGTTTTGGATCTGTCGGACCACGTTGGTGCTGTGCCCGTGTATCTCCAGTCAGAACGGAGCAAAGCCAGGGCCTGCCGGTGCCGTATGACAAATCAGCGTTCTGCTCTCGCCTACATTCCACCCACCAACCACCTCCAAAGCCATCAGGAGGATTAGCTTGCGCGGCTAAACCAAACAGACTGCTCAATGTTCTGACAGCATTTGTTCCAAATCTTGTACACGCCTCTGGTTTGATGGATAATAGCTCACGAATCATGCATTCATTCCAGCTGTAGCTGGTGTCAATTGTAGGCTACGCTACGGCAATTGGACTCTGAAAGGAAAAGTAGTGAGTGTTTTAAGGATTTACCACTGCACTCCAGGATATATACATCATTTATTCTGAGATTAATTGGCACAGATTAACGTTGAACTCACTGTGGGGTTCAGTACCGCATTCAAGCAGACCGTGACGGACAGGAAAGCATCTGTTAGCAGCCAATGTTATAGCAGAAACCACTAAGTTAGAAAGCCTGGTTTGCCTAAAATGTTGTTTTATAACTGTGTGCAGCATTCAGAGTTCTCACAGCACACACACACACACACACACACACACACAGTCAGTGAGGACACACACACACAGTCAGTGAGGACACGCACGCACACACGCACACACACACACACACACACACACACACACACACACACACACACACACAGTCAGTGAGGACACACACGCACGCGCACACACACACACACACACACACACACACACACACACACACACACACACACACACACACACACACACACAGGCTGGAGTCTCCTCCATACAGTAGGCCTGTGATTGGAGGGCCGATGTGGTTGCTAAGCAGAGCTGCTCTTCCTGTGCTAAATAAGAACTTCATACTCTCTCTCTGGCTGGTGGGCTGAGAAGAGTGTGCCAGAGCTGAGCTGCAGAGCACAGCACACACAGTCAGACAAGCAGGCAGGCAGACCTCCCCACATAGACTTACTCACAGCAGAGCAAAGAGACTGTAGGCTACCCTCCTCCACCCTGCACCACAGAGGCATCTTCCTCTTCCATATAGAATACACACATCCTCCTCCTACAACACATACAGTGGACCTCCTCCCACCTTCTCCTTCTCCCTACAGCACAGAACTCCCCCTCCTCCGTACAGCTCCTCTTCTACCGTATAGAACATAGAAAGCACCTTCTCTACCCTAGCCCACAAAGCTTTTCCCAATTCTCTCAGTCTGGACTACACAGGCCGGTGAGTAGTGAGTGTTTCACTTAGGAGGGATGAGAGCCCACCACCATCCATTTAGCAGTCGTCCTGTCTTTCCCTCTGCAAATGAAGAGAAAGGGTGACGGTGATGTCAGGATGACCCAGTACACAGCCTCCATCTCCCCGCTAGCTGAATGAAGGAGTGGGATACTCATTTTCACTCTCTTTCTACTCTGTTATATCCTATCAGGACAGGCTACCATCTTGTGTAGGGGCTCTGCCTTGACGACATTTGATATCTTATAGTGTGATGTCTTTGCACATCCACCCCGCCTGCGAATTAATAGAGAACCAGTCCTATTAACCACCTCTCGACATGGCACGACAAGGCAATCTAGTATCTCCCCTGTGCTACTGGTGTCTGGGCCTCAGCGTTGGGATCTGCAGAGCGGCTATTGTCTATGGTCAGTTACAATGTCGGGGCAGTGCAGTGCTGCTGGCAGGCAGGCTCCCCATATCAAATGAATCCTGCACAGCTGTCTCTATTCTACTGGTCTGTACTAGTCTGAGTTAGACTCGTTTATTCGGTATTACAGGCCCTCTGGGTCCGTCATGGCCACCCCTGTTACTGTGTCCTTTACCCTTAAAGCGTCTGCCCAGTCGGACCTTTCTCTCTCTTTTGTTCCTACTGTTTCTCACAGGAAGTGCCCTTATTCAAAAGCCATGATGTGTCGTTGCAGACATGCCATTTCCGATTACTCACCGGAACAGGGCCCTGTCTCTCTCCTTTAATCCCCCCACACACTTCCTCGTTCCCTCGCTGGCATGGCGGCGCTTGCATTTAGAGAGACAGGCGCACAGATGGGGGATGCTATAGGCTCAGAGAGAGAGAGAGAGCTTCCTCCCTCTGCAGGGGCCTGAGATGAGGTGGTGACCCTACCAGGGTGGGGCCCTTAGCTGGCGTTGATGGGTGTCTTGCTGGCTTTATTTCAAGCAGGTCACCGGGCCTGGCCAGGCACGGCAGAGAGACACAGACGGGCTCAGCCTGAAACAGAGGGTGCAGGCTTGCCCTTTATCCCATAACGAGGAACATATTATAAGCCCAGTGTGGAGTCTCTTATAAGCCCAGTGTCTTAAGGCAGGGAATGGGACGGTATCAGGGGAGAGGTTAGCTTACACATCATCTTAAAAATCTCCAAGCTGCTTTTCAGATGATCATCATATAAACTGGGTAATCCCCTCTCCTTTTGGCACCAACAGCTTCATCTGCTGCATAGTTGAGGAGGAGAAGAGACAAACGTATCCAGCTGCTATTGAAGGCGCAGTGACAGGACCTTTCTGGATGTGATGTGCCATTTGGCAATGGGGAAGATGAAGGAAGGTCTCCTGAGAGGGACAAAGGGAATAAGGAGATGGAATAGGGATTAAGAGAGAGGTTACCTTTCTGTTATGGAACCTTCTGATTTGACGAATAAAGGTTGGGGGAATTGTTAATACAATGCTATAACAGTTACAGTAGTGAAATTACCCCTTGACAGAGACAACAATGGAGTAGGTCAGTCTGTGTCCAAAATGGAATGTATGAATTATTCCATGGCTATGACAGGGCCTTGTTGGGGCCCGTCTCCACAAAGACTCCCATCTCTGCATGGCCATATTTAATTCAGGCCTTTCAGCTGCTTAACTGTACAGGCTGTTGATCGAATGAGTCTCTCCAAAGGGATTAGTCACCCTATCGTCAACCCAGTTCCGTAATTTCTCTTCCTTTGTTGTGGTTCAGGCTGCACTAAATGGGATAAAGGACCTTGGCTGGACACAGTGGGAGGAAGTGGCTTTTGTGTGTCTGGCAGGTGCAGTGGAGTGTGGATGGAGTGATGGTGGGGTTTTTGGTTGTGTGTGTGTGTGTGTGTGTGTGTGTGTGTCTTTGTTTGTTTGTGTGTGTAAGTGTGTGTATTTGTTTGTGTGTCTGTGAGTGTGTGTGTCTTTGTTTGTGTGTCTGTGAGTGTGTGTGTGTGTGAGTGTGTGTGTGTCTTTGTTTGTGTTTCTGTGAGTAAGTGTGTGTATGTGAGTGAGTGTGTGAGTGTGTGTGTGTGTTTATCTGTGTGAGTGATTATGTGTGTGTGAGTGTGTGTGTGTGTGTGTGTGTTTATCTGTGTGAGTAAGTGTGTGTATGTGAGTGAGTGTGTGTGTGTTTATCTGTGTGAGTGAGTGTGTGTATGTGAGTGAGTGTGTGTGTGTGTGTGTTTGTTTATCTGTGTGAGTAAGTGTGTGTATGTGAGTGAGTGAGTGTGTGTGTGTGTGTGTGTGTGTGTGTGTTTATCTGTGTGAGTGAGTGTGTGTATGTGAGTGAGTGTGTGTGTTTATCTGTGTGAGTGATTATGTGTATGTGAGTGTGTGTGTGTGTGTGTGTGTGTGTGTGTGTGTGTGTGTGTGTGTGTGTGTGTGTGTGTGTGTGTGTGTGTGTGTGTGTGTGTGTTTATCTGTGTGAGTAAGTGTGTGTATGTGAGTGAGTGTGTGTGTGTTGTTTATCTGTGTGAGTGAGTGTGTGTATGTTAGTGAGTGTGTGTGTGTGTGTGTGTTTATCTGTGTGAGTAAGTGTGTGTATGTGAGTGAGTGTGTGTGTGTGTTTATCTGTGTGAGGGAGTGTGTGTATGTGCCTCAGCAGGCCAGCAGGCTGTCTTCCCTGTGGCCGAGTGCTGCTGAGATAGACCAGGAACCTCTGGAACTGGACTTGAACCCTCAATCACAGTGCTCCTCGGGGGGGTTTGCAGTAAATTGTTCAGGCGAATGGTTTTCTCTCTCCTTCCTCCTCTCTTTCTCCTCACATCTGGTGAGCAGTGCTAGCGCCCCTGTCATCTTTTACTGCGCTGAGGTCATTTCCACCCTATCGGTAGAGTGAAAACACATGATATACTGGGTTGGGCCTTGATGGGGCAGGGCTGGCATGGACCAACACGGACACAGGCACGCATTAAATTTACCAACAGCTGCCCAGAATGGCCTTTCTAACTAAGGCAAGTCTCAAACGGCGCAATTAGAGACTGTGAATTGTACGTTTTCGAAAAAAATAAGTCTCGTCGAGTGAATGCATTAGTACCGATATAACTATGTTCAAGGTCATTTGCAGTATCAAAAAATGTGACGGTGAAGATTCCAGGCATGCTGCAGTTTCCTTTTATCGTGTAAAAAAAAAAGAGCTGCTCTGCAAAAGTATCAAGTAAGCAGTGAGCTCCAGCAGCCAGGGCAGAACTGAAGTCTTACTGGAAAACGGATGCATGGGATCTATTTCTGTAGTCCGACAGCTAGGAGGACTCTGTCATAGACTGACTGTACCAGGCAGCACTCATTATTGAGGGCACCCTCTTCTCTTCTATATGCCACTGTCTGCCTGTCTGTCTGTCTGCCTGTCTGTCTGCCTGTCTGCCTGTCTGTCTGCCTGTCTGTCTGTCTGCTTGCCTGTCTGTCTGTCTGTCTGTCTGTCTGTCTGTCTGTCTGTCTGTCTGTCTGTCCTCATTCCCTCTGCAGCAGTTTAGCTCACTGCCTTTGTTCTCTCACTTGGCTTGAAACTGGAGAATATGGAGAGAAGTGCTGAGGCTGCAGTTATATAGCCTGGCTGCCCACAGCTCAGACAGTACAGGAGAAACACAGCACCACAGCACAGACCCCCACCTCAGTCCCCCTTTATACACACACAGCAGCGCCAAGGCACAGTCAAATCACGCTAGACTTAGAGCCACAGCCACTTGTGTTATGTTTATGTGTTTTTACCGCGTGTACGGGTTTTTTTCCTTTTTCTTTTTTTTCTTTCTTGGACGGTACTTTGAAGTGCAATCAGCATCATTTTTTTGTTTTGAAATGAGCCCAATTGTACTCATTTAAAGCATGTGTGTCTTGACCAAATGCCACCCCAACAAACCATCTATCTGGATGTCTTTGGGCTAGTAGTGTGAGAGAGATGTTCCATAGACTCCAGCAGGCGTTTCTAACAGCAGCCTTGTAGAGTGGCTGGAGAGACAGTGAACTTTTATCACGCTAATAGCCTGAAGTCACATCTAGCTCTAATGGCTTCGGCAGCCATGGCAGGGGCAGGACCAGGGGTTGCCTGGAGGTCAGGTTGAATTGCAGTATATACATGCTAGTTTCCAACTGGTAGAACAAATAAAGGAGAGAGAATGAGAGGCATCTGAGGTGAGGAGGGGGGAAAGCAGTTGAAAGCAGTTGTTATTGGAAGAGCAATTGATTAGCAGTAAAAGGAAGCCATTGATTGAACCTGCCATTTTATATAGAGTTATCCGCACTTTCTTAACCCTCTCAAACGGCTCTTAATTCAACACAGCCTCTAACCTGGGATGGGAATGAAGTTGTGTCCTGCTTTTTAAAATGTGACTCTGTGATAAGAGTCACTGGCTGAAAAACCACTGGAGGGTAGAACATATTTCAAAGCTTGTTTGTTCGGAGGAGGTAGTTGCAGAAACATGGGACAGGTTTAGTCGACCTCCTCTATATTCGTTTTGTCATTTTTAATTCAACTTTTGACCAAAATCTTACTTCATCAAAAAGACCTGCTTATGAAACGGTGTTCAGAGAGCTGAAATGTGCCACATTTCATCCAGATTGCTCATTTAAACCCCTCTGGCCCAGGTGGATATTGTGGATGGGAACGTTTGTTTGTTAGAGAGGTGACCTCAGCACCGGAACAAGAATGTAGTGAACCATGAGCCGGACTGTGGGACACCGACCTGAATATAGACCACTGCGTTTGTTTTGTTTCTCAGGGGGCGACGTTAAGAGGCTGCCAAGGACTTGTATTCACACCCAAGGCATGCAAATAAAACCTCTCGCACATAGAGCCGTACCTGGGTGTAGCCTCCACATCTGGTGGAAAACATACACCGTCAGTGTTCATGTGTGAGAGGCACATTTCCACCTCTGGACCTCTTTCTGAGAGACTAAATGGCGTTGGTTGTTTCAGTGGCGGGATGTTTGTGTGTTTTGTTCCCGAGACGTTTTCATAAATGCCCCCGTTTTTATGTTGCCGAGGTCAACTGGTTTTACTAGACTGGAGAGGCAAGTCCAGAGCCAAGAAGGCTTCCCTACCATCTGGCAGCCATAAAATGGGGAGCAGGAGGGTTTTATAGGACGGCAGGGTGAGACATGGAGGGGAAGAGAGACAGAGTGGATGGTGGACTCTAGTTGCCCCCAAAAGCTTCAGAGCTTCCTCCATAGTCTGTACTGACAGGGTCAGAAGTTCAGCGCATTTCTTCCCCCTATTCCGTTCTTCAATTCCTTGTCGCAAGGTGAAGGGAGGTGGCATCTGATTCTGCAGTCAGCTGGAGTGTAAATGGAAATGAGAGGAGAGTCCTTTGTTGTTGCTGTCAAATGTTTTCGCCAAATGTTGTTCTACCTGAGAGACTTTGTTTCATTAGTGCCTGTAGTGCTTAATGCTTTAGCTATGCGCGCCTCTTGTCATTGTGCCGTTGCTATTAGCTTGTTAAATCAGGCAGAGCACCAGCCCTGAGTATCACAGATGGTGCAGAATGATGTGGATGCGTAAACACTGGTGATTCAATGGTTGGGCACGTGTCACCTTCGCAAAGCTCTCTGTATTCCATTGAGTAATGAACAGCTTTGTTTCATCGGACGATGGGCTCCCGGTCTCGTCATCTTTATCATAGAGACAATCTAATAGATGTTTTCTTTAAACATCAGCCTGAGATGAAATCACAGCGTTGTTGAACGTGAAAACAAAAACGGGGGTCGGAGAGAGTCTCTCATCGATATCCCTCTGAGACGAGGACCCTCTTGAGATTCTCAGTTGTGTGCTCCTCCTGGGGTGTCTCTTTGCCTGCTTTCTGAGACTGGAGTGGAAGTCTTTGGCCCGTCTGTAGCTGGATGCTTTGCGTATCGGTTTCCCAGATTGGGGTTATCATTTCAGAATGCTGGGGTTCTGTGCTGACTCTGGTACTGATACCTCCCATAGAGGCTTCGTCTTTTGTAGCGCTGCAGCTTCAGATCTGTTCATCCCTGAGCCCCTCCGTGACATGTGGCTTATATCGAAGCACAACCTGTTCAGTTTATGTCGGGATGCTTGTTCTTTCTGCTATTCTAGTTTTTTTGTTTTTTATGTGATGGCGATGAGGTTTCCTGTATTCCCAGATTTATGTATCAAAATAAATTAATGTATGTCCAGCAGTCAGTCCTCCTCACAGGAAAACTGCATTTTTAAAAAAAGTCAACATTGATGTTATTTGAATTAGTTAGTAGGCAGGTTGACCTCTTTCCTTGTCTGTCATGGGTTGAGTTTTCAGACCCATGGCTTCCCACACAGTTTATCCAGAGAAGGAAAGTGCTGACAGCAAAATAATGAAAGTGTGTTTGGCAGGCACACCCTTGTAGGTTTCTGTTTCACTCAACCACATTAAATGTTTGATCGTTTACAGCTCTACATACAGCACTCCACAGAGTCACACTGTTTACACAACACATGTAGTGCCCTGGTTTACACAGTTAGCTTATAAAACTGATGCGGTTCATTTTTAACCCATTCAAACCAAAGTTCCACCATACCTATTTGAGGCAGGCATAGGGGTGTGTTTGATGAGTTGAGTGTGTCTTCTGTCCGTACTGCAGTGATACATTTCCTACCAGGTCTGTGGTAACCAGATCTTCACCACATCAGTTTGGATGCATAGTAGAGGTCTTCACGGGTCTATCCGAGACCCGACCTGGGACCTGACCAGGGTCCAACTTTTCCCTTGGGTCTGGGTTGGGTCCTGTTTCCTGTTTGATTGTCATCAGCTGATAGACCTGAGTGGACCTGAATGGACCCATCCACAGCTCTGCATAGCCTATAGCATATTCATTTTACGCTAATAACGTATAGAAGGCCTAGACCTATTTGTTAACCAGAAGAGCTGATAGCTGATAAACATAATTTTTTGTCACTCGGGTACAATCGGGTCTGGTCTAGGTCTGGTTGTCATTGGGTCAATTCGGGTTCGGGTCTGATTGTTCTCAGGTCCAGGTCCCCCCTTTTTTAAATGATCGGGTCCGTTCGGGCCCGGATCTAATTGTCTTCGGGTCCAACATTTTAACCCGAGAAGACCTCTAATACAGAGTAGAGGTCGACCGATTATGATTTTTCAACGCCGATACCGATTATATGAGGCCCAAAAAGACGGTACCGATTAATCGGCCGATTTAAAAAAAATTTAAAAACTTTTTTTATTTTTTGTAATAATGACAATTACAACAATACTGAATTAACACTTATTTTAACTTAATATAAAACATCAATACAATCAATTTAGCCTCAAATAAATAATGAAACATGTTCAATTTGGTTTAAATAATGCAAAAAGTGTTGGAGAAGAAAGTAATATGTGCCATGTAAAAATATGTGCCATATAAAAAAGCTAACGTTTAAGTTCCTTGCTCAGAACATGAGAACATATGAAAGTTGGTGGTTCCTTTTAACATGAGACTTCAATATTCCAAGGTAAGAGGTTTTAGGTTGTAGTTAATATAGTATTTATAGGACTATTTCTCTCTATACCATTTGTATTTCATATACCTTTGACTATTGGATGTTCTTATAGGCACTATAGTATTGCCAGTGTAACAGTATAGCTTCCGTCCCCCTCCTCGCCCCTCCCTGGGCTCGAACCAGGAACACATCGACAACAGCCACACTCAAAGCATCATTACCCATCGCTCCACAAAAGCTGCGGCCCTTGCAGCGCAAGGGGAATAACTACTCCAAATCTAAAAGCAAGTGACGTTTGAAACAGTATTAGCGCACACCCAGCTAACTAGCTTGCCATTTCACATTGGTTACACCAGCCATTAGGCTGATAGGCTTGAAGTCATAAACAGGCCTGTGCTTGCGAAGAGCTGCTGGCAAAATGCATAAAAGTGCTGTTTGAATGAATGATAACAGGCCTGCTGCTGCTCAGTCAGACTGCTCTATCAAATCAGACTTAATTATAACATAATAACACACAGAAATACGAGCCTTTGGTCAGTAATATGATCGAATCCGGAAACTATCATTTCGAAAACAAAACATTTATTATTTCAGTGAAATACGGAACCGTTCGGTATTTTATCTAACGGGTGGCATCCCTAAATCTAAATATTCTTGTTACATTGCACAACCTTCAATCTATGTCATAATTATGGCAAATTAATTCGCAATGAGCCAGGCAGCCCAAACTTGCATATACCCTGACTCTGCGTGCAATGAACGCAAGAGAAATTACACAATTTCACCTGGTTAATATTGCCTGCTAAACTGGATTAGTAGTTATAACTAGTGATTATGATTGATTGTTTTTTATAAGATAAGTTTAATGCTAGCTAGCAATTTACGTTGGCTTCTACTGCATTCGCGTAACAGGCAGGCTACTCGTGGAGTGCAATGGTTAGAGTGTTGGACTAGTTAACTGTGCGGTTGCAAGATTGGAACCCCTGAGCTGACAGGCAAGGCAAGGCAGTTAACCCACAGTTCCTAGGCAGTCATTGAAAATAAGAATGTGTTCTTAACTGACTTGTCTAGTTAAATAAAAGGTACAAAAAATTAAAAATTTTAATTTAAAAAATAATCGGAAATCGGCGCCCAAAAATACCGATTTCCAATTGTTATGAAAACTGGTCATTCCGATTAATCGGTCGACCTCCAATACAGAGTGCAACTTTGTATGGTGGACTGTAACTGCATTTAATACGAGATACATTCGGCTCTTCCTGTATAGTCGGCAGCAGTAATGTAATCTGTGATGATTCACGAGAGGGCCGAGCTACCTCTTATAGCCAACTCCAGGGTGGCAGCAGTAATGTAATCTGTGATGATTCACGAGAGGGCCGAGCTACCTCTTATAGCCAACTCCAGGGTGGCAGCAGTAATGTAATCTGTGATGATTCACGAGAGGGCCGAGCTACCTCTTATAGCCAACTCCAGGGTGGCAGCAGTAATGTAATCTGTGATGATTCACGAGAGGGCCGAGCTACCTCTTATAGCCAACTCCAGGGTGGCAGCAGTAATGTAATCTGTGATGATTCACGAGAGGGCCGAGCTACCTCTTATAGCCAACTCCAGGGTGGCAGCAGTTGCTCTCTGAGGTCCGTCTGATGAAGTTCATTGGATTGTCCCTAATGATTATCATAATAATGGCATCAAATACACTTTCATGGCCAAGACAGTTGATTGCACTCGACAAGCCCTTCTCCTTCCTTTTAAAGAAGAGCATCAAAGGGTCTCTCACAAGCTGCTGCACTGAAATCATTCTGCCTGAGATCCACTTAGAGCCTCTTAACATATTTCAGTCTGTTTCCCCCTCACTTTCCGTGTCTTGTTGAGATCTCTTGAGTTCCAAGCAAAAGGTTGAGAGAAAAGAAAAGAGTCTGGAAATAATGGGCTCTGCTCTGAGTTAGTGGGTGTATCCACTGCAGTGAATCAGGGGAGAAAAATGTGTCCTGTGTCTCTTTAAGAGCGCTGGCCTGTCTGCAGAATGCATCAGTCCTGTGGAGCAGACACAGGCCAGGAGGAGGGGGGTGGAAGGGAGGAGCGTGGGGTCCAGCGGAGGGAGGGAGAGGAGCAAGAGGGAACAGCCGCAGTCTGGGCCTCCAGCCTCTTGGCTAGACTGCTGAAAGTTATTATTGAGTTCCTGTGCTGGGCCTCCCCTCCCTGTGGCATACTCCTCTCTGCTTGCTACTAGAGAGACAGACAGACAGACAGACAGCTAATCATGCCCTTTCGCAATGGCCTTACATGCAACAAATAAAGTATAATTTAGTTTGATACTATGTGTTGTAAAGTCTAAAAAAAGTGAGTGACCCACACTCCACACAATAGAGGAACTGCCTCACAGCTGCTCCTACAGCCCGGGTAGCAGCTGAAAATCCCAGCCCAGCATACTACAGTCTTGGGTTACAGTGTAGTAGACCTGTCCTGTTGTCATTGGGAACAGCCTTAAACAGTCAAGACAAGAAGAACACGCACTAAATCCTCTGCTGGCTGGCTGGCTAACTGATGAGTATGATTCATGGTAGGTAGCAAGAGGAGCACTGTACTGACAGCACAGAAACTCTCTCTTTTTTTTACAGTGGTTTTCAAAAACGCCTCCTATTCAGGGAGCTTAACTAATAGGGCTTGAGAGATTCAAAAAGGTAGATTTCAATTTGCAGTAAAAAAAAAATATATAGATGTTTTTTCAGTCCAATAAATTGTGAACTTGGTGTTTTTAGAAATCACAGACAAAATAAACCAAGCAGTCTCTCTCCCTCTACCTTGTACTTAACACCAGTGAGAGCTGTAGTAGCTGTGTGGTGATAGAGTTTGCAGTCGCTTGGCAGCCGTCTATGGTCACTGGTCAGAGCTCAGCCACGGGGTCAGAGTGGATTTGCTGCGAGAGAGTTTGGGGCCAGGGCCCGGGGAGGCAGTGGAGGGATGACATACTTACACTGTGGCCTCTCCTCAGGCCTGTGCCTGCCTGGCTGGTTGTCTGTAATCCCCATGCTGGGTTGCAGGCAGCATTAGGCCACAAAGCGCCTGTGTCCTTACGGCTCAGGGCTGAGCTGAGAGACAGGAGACATTTATATAATGCTGTGACTGTACTTGCCTGTCTGTCTGTTCTCCTGCTGGCCAGGCCCGGCCGGGCAGCTCTAAGCTCCAGCTAGCCTGTCTGAGTGACCAGGTTCCCTAGGGTCAGCTGTAGTGACCAGCTGCTGCCTCCCGCTCCCGACCCTCCCTGACCTACTGTTCAGTGCTGTTGGCAGGAATACAGACTGAATGCAGACTGCACCACGTCACATCACGCACCTGAGGCTCACAGGAAAAATATGATGACATTTACCCCCCCCCCCATCTCATATACAGTACGTATCAGTGTATCCATGTGCATGTGTTTATTTCAACATGTGTCTCTATTCATGGTTTCTGCAATCATACAGTCCCCGTTTTAAAGCCGTCTTCATTCAGGGTCTGGGAGTGTTTGCTGCTTTTCTCTGCTTTGGGAAAACCCTGGCGTTGAAAATGGGGATTTTGTCGAGTTCTGTTTGTTAACTCAGAGTTTAGCTGTGCTCCACTGTTTTGTGGTTGCTATGGAGAAAAACACTGGCCCCAGATTCAGAAGAGTGTAATAAAATGATCCAGGAAAAAGAAATGTCCAAGTATTTTCAGGGTCATGAAGCAGACGAAGCATTACTATGAGTTGAGCGATGCTGTGGTCCGTCCACTCCCCCCACTTCCCCCCTAGCCTTCCATTTTAGAACACTCGTATTTATTTTATGGAGGCTCCGAGACCGGGCCCTCTCACCCACATCTCTTGTAAGCAGATCTTGCCTTCCTGTTAACGGGGGGAGGAGGGAGACGAGCCAAATGTTTACGTATGGAATGTGCCATCTGAGGAACGGATGTTGTGGGTGTTTTGGTCCCCTATTTCCCTCCGAGACAATTCCTTGAGCAAGTGGAAACAAGTGAAATGCTATTTGATCTCTGTCGGATGTTACTATACACACAAAGAAGCATTGCGTTCGTCCTATTACGTTGAAGTTATCATGCAAGTTGAGCATAAATGAGGACATACACAGACTAGAAACCTTCATGTATTTTGCAAAATTGGTCAGCAATTACTTGGTAGCACACACACACACGCACGCACGCACGCACACACACACACACACACACACACACACACACACACACACACACACACACACACACACACACACACACACACACACACACACACACACACACACACACACACACACACACACACACACACACACACATATAAACCCAGTGATTTTGAAGTAGTATTTTTTTCCTGGCACTCAGCCTCACAGCCACATGCTGGGGCTCCTTAGTTCTCTAAGTGGAGACCTTCACATTTAGAATGTTTCCTGTCATTCTGCATGGGGCCATTAGCACCCCTTCCACACTTTTGTTTGTTTTCTCGAAACAGTGATTAAGAGGTTATACTCAAAACACAGAATAACTAAGCAATTCCGATCCTGTTTTCCAAGTCCCCCCTCATCACATCTCTGTCTCCAATCACACAAATACAGCCCCATCGTCTAAAGTCACAACATTAGAGACTAAGAACTCATTGGAGTGCATTAGGGCAGGGAATTGCCAGGGACATCACAAAAGTATATTATCGCAATACTTCTGGGCTGATACGATATGTATTGTGATTATCACGATTCTGTATGTATTGCTGTGTAATACTGTTATTTTATTGCGATTCGATGTCCCTAACATAATTCTCTATATGGCTGCGGCAGAGAGACGAGAGAGTCATGAGAAGACGAGTTTTGATCAGACATGGAAATAAAAGTGCTTTAAACAAATTGTTTCCCTATTTAAAAAGACCACGGAGAACAAGATATGAAGGACAAATACTGGGGTTTTGGTGCAGGTACAGCCAACTAGCGCAAAAAATAATATTGCGATATTGTCGATACGATACATATCGTCAAAAATAATTAACCGATATGTAACTATCTATTTTTTCCACCATCACTAGAGTGTATATCGTGTATTTGGACCTGTTGGGGAGCCGACATTGGAACAGAACAGCCTGAATGGCTTCTATAAATTTCAATAAGATTTATCACCTTGGTTCAGCCAATCACCTCAAGACCAGTTCCCAGTGCAGACACTGTCAGTGAAATGACATCATATGGGACACTGAGCAGTGACGCTAACTTCACCCCACCCTCTTACACGTTTCTTTTATGACCTCCTCTACCCGTCCCCCCATCCCGTCCCCTCAAACCTCTTAACCTCTCTCTGGCATTCATCCCCTTTTTCATCCTCCCAAATAAACCTGCCACCTGCCCAGCTCCCCATTGGCCTGCCAGGGACCATGTGGTCATGAGGCTCAGCTTACCAGCTCAGGCCAAACCTCAAGTCAGCTGCCCCAGTACTGTTCTCTCTACCTTCTCTAACGCATGTTTCACCACTGTTTACTATTTGTATTTTGTTGATTTCATTTGTTGGCCAATTCTAATCCAGGCATTTGATGAATTACAGCTACTTGCTAGATGACAGTAACAACGATGATTTACTATAAAATGGCATAGCACATTTTGAACATCTAATAGATTGCACCAGCAGCCAGTTGGCCAATTGCAAGAGCTATCTGTGCAGAGTGCTCTGGAGTCTACTCTCTAGACTAGACTGATCGATGGGCGGCTGGGTGGGGAGACAGCCAGATTATGGCAGGATAAATAGAGACTGAGGGTAGGGCACAAGCAATCCTTCAGACTTTTTCCAGACACAATGGATTCTGAGAAGCAGGTTGCTTCCCATGTTGACTTTTTGTCCGCACATAACATTCACAGCGGGGACTTGACACAAGAGGGATGAATTCGGCAAGACAAATTCGATATAAGAGGCATACTCGACACTCGCCATGTAACGCCTCCGTTCGTTTCCCGTTGTCGTCAGAGTGAGTTTTAGTTCATTTTGAGTGAGTGCAGAACCCATCACCTCAGTCCAACAGCCAGATGATGTCAGACAGGGGTGCCACTATCACACTTAACTCTGTGCCTGTCCATTTGTCCTGTCAATCACTCAGACAACAGAGGGCCAATCCCCACTAAGTAGCAGTCTCCCTATCATCAATCATCCAGCCCTCCACTTGAAACACTGTACTACAGTACAGTGTGTAACCAGTGTAGCCTTTCTGTTTGGTGGAGTTCTAACTCCCTAATGGAATTGCCTGGTACCTGGTATGTGATATAATGGTCTGTGTATTCAGAGCAGTAACTATTTGGGTTGCGGAGAGGTTAGTCAGCAGGGTGTCCTCCCACTCTGCCTAGAGTGGGTGAAAACACGCTTCGGTGGTGAAATGTCTCTTCCTTATGTTTTAAAATACAGTTTACCAAGGCAAATATGATTCTTTGTGTTCTGAATCGTTCGGTGGGGTCTTTCTCTAACATATCGTTAAACACTATGTCCAAGAAGTTTGATTTCGCAAGCTAATACATCCGGTAATTAGCGGCGAGTTCTGGTGAGAGAGTGGCGACCCCTTTTCTCGCAGCGACTTTCGAGGGTTTGACATGTTGGTGGCGGTCGTCTGCAAAGTTGTTTCGGCGGGTCGCTAAAAGTCAACTGAACATATTATTATTATCATCACCGAGATACGTTTGTTTTTGTGAGGAATCGTCGAAAAAGAAAAGATTTTGCATTCATATGAAAGGCCGTATCCTAAAAATATGAAAATACTACATGTCATGTTTCATGTCCTCCGGATTCGAGAAGAAAGATGACGAGTTCAACGGTAAATTAGCCATAATCTTAATCTTCACATAGTATCCAGCCTAGCTGACGCAATGCTACTTTCACGATTTTTGACCAGGTGTAATTATTTACCCTAGTTTTGGACATCCTACAAGGGTAAAAACACCAATAACTCTTGAACAGATTATGATAGAGACATGAGGTTTGGGCCATTGGTTTTCTTAGAGGACTATTTATTTTACCCATTGGTAAAAAAAAATATTTAAAAAATATGCGTTTTTGATTGGTTATCCAGTGATATTTTAATCGTGTTGATATTAGTACTAATCTGTGGGATTCAAATGTAGGCAGTCCCAACACTGGATTTACTGTCTCGCGATGGTGGCAGTGTGCTTATTGCTGCTACAGTCTTTCATGTTGAATGGCCAGATCGACTAATCTGTGGAAATTCAGGTTCTCAGGCAGGACACGTTAGGGGATGGGAGGGATGATGGGTTCTTTATGTGCGTCATTTAGCCTAGTTCCTCTCTGGAACTGGGTGGAATTATTATCACCAATGGAAAAGATATTGCTCTGACTGAACGTGCATTATTGTCATAGGTAGAAGAGCTCACTAATCTGGACTGCTAATCATATGCATCAAATACAATTTGATATGTTGGACTGATGTTATAATCATCTGCAAAGTAGGTGTAAATGTGCCAGTAGCGCTTTAAGAAATCGATGTTCGTGCATAGTATGGGTTGAATCCTAACACAATCCTAACAACATTGCATCGTTGTTGTCACGGCTTTCTTCTGTCGAAGGAGAGGCGGACCAAAACGCAGCGTGGTTATTGTGATACATCTTTAATGAAGATGATAAATGAACAATATACAAAACAAGAAATGTGAAAAACCGAAAACAGCCCTATCTGGTGTAACAAACACAAAGACAGGAACAATCACCCACAAACCCCAACACCAAACAGGTTACCTAAATATGGCTCCCAATCAGAGACAATGACTACTACCTGCCTCTGATTGAGAACCATATCAGCCCCAAACACAGAAACAGACAAACAAAACATCCAACATAGAATGCCCACTCAGATCACACCCTGACCAAACAAAACATAGAACATACAAAGCAAACTATGGTCAGGGTGTGACAGTTGTCAGTAGGTCTGCATTGACTGTATGCATTTTTGCCCTATGAGAGCATTAATGGCGCATTATAAAGGAATGTTATAAAGGGTTAGTCATCTTTCTTCCTCTCATTAACCAACCAGCATCCCCTTTGGCTTCCTGGTTAGCACTGCAGCTGTTCCTGCATTGTAAGTGAACTAAATGTGAATAGAAGCATAAACGTGTGTGTGTGTGTGTGTGTGTGCGTGTGTGCGTCCGTGCTCTCAGTTGCACACAAACACGGTACTGTATGTTCTAGCACATCAAACCAATAGTGTACTGTTTAGTTTTCCAATGCAACAGACACAGTCCATATGGACTGCTCCGAACAGGCATTCTGGGAATTTGACACCATGTCTGTCTAAATATACACCACTCACAGAACACGTTTCATGTCCAAAGATATCTGGGACTCAGAACCATACCAAACATGCTCATACGAATAACATGTCATCTGTGAGGATATCTTTGTCATGTCATGTTTAGCCATGGTTGGATAAGGCCTACAGCACTTGGAATTATGAACCAGCCCGCTTCCTTTAGTGAAATCCCTCTGTTTTATCCAGGAGGCCAGCTGTTTTCGCCATAATGAGAAAGCGGGTACAGACACGTGATGTTGTTTTGGTTGCTATATTTGAGCTGAATTGGATTTGCTTCCTCCTAGTTACACTGTCTGTTGCCTGCCTGGGACATTAGAGGAGTCCACTGTTGTCTGGCTCATACCTGATCTCCATGGAAATGTGATGTATGAATGTATTTGGATGTAAGAGCAATGGTTCTCTCTACTTCTCTCAGTGGTTGTGTCAGCGTGACCCCCCCTCTATTGTTTTTACATTTATGTAGTTCAGTCCTTGAGCTGTTCTTGTCTATTCATGTTCTGTATTATGTCATGTGTTGTATGGACCCCAGGACCCCTGCTGGGGTCCCCTGCTAATGGGGATCCTAATAAAATGCTGAAGTCTGACTGGTTCCTCTGTTTATAGACCTAGACACTAGGCAGCGTTGATGAGTCCACTGCAGCTCACGTAGGGAGTGTGGAAAGGCGGGGGGATGTGATAGAACCTTTCATCCTCCAACTTGGCTCTACGTGTCAGACTTGCTGCTGCCGGATACAGTAGGTCAGATATCTAAATGGACAGAGCAGGTCTCGGTCCGTCCCGTCTGCAGTTCAGACCTATCTCAGTCTCAGATCCCCATAGACAATTAGGACAAACAAATCCAGGTCGCTTTGCTGCCGGGCTGTTCTCTGCTCACGACAGCCCCTATCCCTTTTCTGCGTGTCTTTATTGCACGTCGACGGCGTGGCCATGTCGCATGTCACAGCGTTACCATGCTGTGCAGCTCAGGCTACCTTCTCCCAGGATCCCCTATTGTCGTCACGCTTCGATAGCCACGTCACCCCGACACACTTTAGCTCAGACGGTGTGAATCAGGAAGGGAAGTAGCCTAGATATTTGGAGAATGGTAACAGAGGATTCGGAAGTCTAGAGACTCAGAGGTTTGGTAGCATGGTGCATTGTATTTAGGTGTGTTGCATATGCACATGTAAGCCTGACACCAATCAGCTCATCGACAGCCCAGCTGTCATTTAGGAGGTGTGTCCACCAGGCTTAATCTGAATCATGGGACTGTCCTTCCTACACACAGATACCATGAGCACTGAATAGAGGCCTATAGACTTTCCCCCGGACATCCCAGCCCACCCAGGCCCTGCCTCAGACCTCTCTGCCAGAGAGGAAAGGGCGATGCGGGAGGTTCCATTCTCGACAAAATCTGTCCAAAATAAACCCAATGCGTTTCTATGGTCTTATTTTGGACGTGAGCTTGTCGCCTGCCTTCCCGCCTTTGGGACAACGACTCCAGGGTGGACACGTGAGCATGTGGATATTATAATAGAGATCTCGGCTTCTGCCCGCTCTCATACATCCCACTAAGGCTGTTTCCCGGGTGAGCTCTGCCAGTTGGTGTGCCCTTGAGCGAGGCAGAGCCCTTCTAAGCACACTCAGATCTAGGGATTACAGTGAGGGGTTTAGTAGGGGGAAAGGGGTCTGAAATGTGAAACTGTTGTGGTCTTGTTGCTGTGTATTTAATGCCATGCAATCATGCAGCATGCTGTGGTATTGTGTGACGGAGGCCTGGGGAAGTTCAGCTGGGGAACTATTTTTGGCCGTTTCTGAGTGCACTCCTGTGTTTTGTTTTTAGATCATTCCATTTGAGATTTTAGTTTGTGCTTCGGCAAATGCTAAAGGATTAGACGTTTTAGCACTGCTTTCACAGCCAATAGCGTGACAGACATGACACATTCAAACAACGAGCAGCTGGGGCCGATTCAATTAAATTGATCCTACCCACGTTGTACTTTAAATTTAACCTCGATATGCAGTGCATTCAGAAAGTATTCAGACCCCTTGACTTTTTCTAAATTGTGTTACATTACAGCCTTATTCTAAAATGTATTAAATAATTTTTTTCCCTCATCAATCTACACACAATACCCCATAATGACAAAGTGAAAACAGGTTTTTATAATTTTTTGCAAAAAAATACCTTATTTACATAACTATTCAGAGCCTTTTGAGCTCAGGTGCTTCCTGTTTCCATTGGTCATCCTTGAGATGTTTCTACAACTTGACTGGAGTCCACCTGTGGTAAATTCAATTGATTGGACATGATTTGGAAAGGTACACACCTTTGCCAAAAGGCACCCAAAGGACTCTCAGACCGTGAGAAACAAGATTCGCTGGTCTGATGAAACCAAGATTGAACTTTTTGGCCTGAATGCCAAGCATCACATCTGGAGGAAACCTGGCACCATCCCTACGGTGACGCATGGTGGTGGCAACATCATGCTGTGGGGATGTTTTTCAGCGGAAGGGACTGGGAGACTAGTCAGGATCGAGGGAAAGATGAACGGCGGAAAGTACAGAGAGATCCTTGATGAAAATCTGCTTCAGAGAGCTCAGGACTTTAGACTGGAGAGAAGGTTCACCTTCCAACAGGACAATGACCCTTTGCACACAGCCAAGACAACGCAGGATTGGCTTCATGACAAGATATTGAATCTTCTTGAGTGGCTCAGCCAGAGCCTGGACCTGAACTCAATCGAACATCTCTGGAGAGACCTGAAAATAACTGTGCAGCGACGCTCCCCATCCAACCTGACAGAGCTTGAGAGGATCTGCAGAGAAGAATGGGAGGAACTCCCCAAATACTGGTGTGCCAAGCTTGTAGCGTCATACCCAAGAAGACTTGAGGCTGTAATCGTGCCAAAGATGCTTCAACAAAGTACTGAGTAAAGGGTCTGAATACTTATGTAAATGTGATATTTCAGCTATTTATTTATTTCGTCCATTTTAGAAGAAGGCTGTAACGTAACAACATTTGGAAAAATGTTAATGGGTCTGAATGCTTTCCGAATGCACTGTATATTTGTTTCCGAAAGCATTTTGCAGTTCTCACCCAGCAGTTTGCATTTGACTATAATACTCATTTGTTGATTGGGCCTGTAGTTGGATCAATAAACTCAGTCAATCAGTCATTGCTTATCAGATCCATGTCAAATGAAGTAAAACAGCATTCCCGTCTTCTATCACGCTCCAATTGGCATCTATTGGCGAACGACCATTCTCACTGTCAGATAGTCCACTTGGAATGCATGGTGTTTATGTGTCTGTTGACAGTTCTAGTGGTGTTAGGACGATTTGCCATGTGGATATTTGCTTATCACTGTATTACCACACTATTATAGGACCGTCGTTTCCAGACAAAGCATGTCTGCACTGTTAGCTCCTGTTTAGCCTACGGGTTTACTTTGAAATGGTCCCCCCCCCTTTTATGGCTCCTCAAAGAAATGTCCTACAATAGCGAGTTGAAAAGGACATTGCTTGAATGGACTCTTTAAGAGGAGGCTGTACTTGGCCTTCAAGTACACATTCCTCCAGCTCAGTGCTTCCTCTGTGGTCCCGCTCCCCCCCCCACAGCCCGCCCCCTCCCTTGCACTCACCACTCCATTCCCCGTTCCCACAGGGGCCCTGGCCAAAGCAAACTCCTGCGAGGAAGTCTCCCCCTCCCTTTTTCTCTACCTCCCTCTTTCCCTCCTCTCTCTCTCTCCCTTCACTCACTCACTCCATCCTTAGAGGGGCCATGTCGGGTAGTTTGGGCTAGGATTGCAGTGAGGGTAATGCAGTCATGGCATGTGGTGTGCATCCAGGAGGAGGCTGTTGATGTCTCTGATGCTGTGTCTGTGTGGCCTTGTTATGGCTGTGATGTGGTGCTGAGTAAAGCCCGTGTGGCTCCTCTCCTGTGAGATCAGTGTCAGATTTAGCCAGCAGGTCCCCTGTGGTGTCTGGGAGGGTCTGTTTTCTAACTCTGTTATGTCTGGGGCTCCACGTTTTCCTGGAGCTGCAAACCTCAGGGTAGAAATAGTACCAGACAGACAGACTTTGTTGGGAAAACAACAGCAATGGCAGTAATTACAGACTCCGGGTTTCGACCACTCTCCGCTTTTTTCCCGAAAAACTCTGGCCTTGAGTGAGGCAGGTGAGGGTTTGAGTCATCGTGGAGTCAACTGGAGGTCGGGGTGAAATGTCCCGAGCACTAACCTCGCAGTCTGCTGCCTAACTGTGTGTGTGTCTGTTTGTGTGTGTGTGTGGTTAGACACTTAGAGAGGAGACAGACGTTTGAGTCAGGGAGGGAGACATGAGAGGAGTGTCCAGACAACCACAGTTATGCCCTCTTCACTTGGGCCTTGTATGATTGTAGCTTCGTGGGCCAGAGGCGCAGCAGAAATGACAAGGTTGCGTGGCATGTTTTAGTCTGAGCGCCATCGTACGGTAGACCGAGGCTGGCAGTGCAGTGTGAGACCTGACTGACTGACACCTCCCCCTTGTGATACATTGCCAGAACCACACACTGCTTCTAAGCTAATTAGAACCGTGAGACAGGGTTCATTTACACCAAAGGTGTCAGTCAGTACCAAAGGCAATTTATCTTTCTCCCCTCAACATTATTACCATGTCAAGTGGTACACCTTTCAAAAGGATATAGTGGAGTATATTTTCCATTCAGTCTAGTATATACTTTTGTGTTAATTTTATGAGGCGGCAGGTAGCCTAGCGGTTAACAGTGTTGGGCCAGTAACCGAAAGGTCGCCGGTTCGAATCCCCGAGCCGAATAAGTGAGTAATCTGCCGACGTGCCCTTGAGCACTTCACCCTTAAGCCGCTCTGAATAAGAGCATCTGCGAAATGACTCAAATGTAAATGATACATCCACAGTATATTCAGTCATGATTTCAATTGAAACATCCATTGAAAAGAGGACTCTTTGAGGGAGAATGTCATAGTAGTGAGATAAGTAAGATAACTCACAGGTCCGGGCAGGCCTCTCCCCACTTCCTAGGTAAACTTATCCGCATCCTGACAAGTGCAGACCTGAGGCCAGTGGCTAGATTACTCTGTCTCACCACTGAAGCCAAAAGAGCCGCACACACCGTCACTTCCTGGATCACTGTTACATGGCCAAACCTGCTGCAGCTGTGAAGCTCAGGGAGAAAGAGGGGAAAAGGAGAGCGAGACGTTTGGGTTAGCTCGTCGTGTCTTCATCTGAAAACGTATGCACTCGCTCTGGATAAGAGCATCTGCTTACGTAATCTTGCTCAGCGAAGTGAGTTGGGTGAAACATTGCGTGACTCTACGATCAGAACCGCAGGTAGAGTGGCACCGGCTTCACTCCAGTTGTCCATCAGGTTACAGAAACACTATTCTCTCCCACACAGAACAGAGAGTAGCTCCCCTGCACCTGCTGGCGCCTCCCGTACTCAACCCCAGAGCCCCCAGCTCACAGCCAGACCTCACCCTGATAGAAACATCTACCGTTCCCCCCCCCTCACACACGGGATTAGGACCGCTAGCTGATTCTGTATGGATGAGACTATTTGGACACATGGATGTTTCTCTGAAATACACCTCAAGTTGAATGATGCCAACTACAGTATCGAACACCGCTGAAGGGGACGTTGTGTCGTGACATTTGAACTATCTATCTACGACTTGTGCAGTACAAGCGTGTTACGGACTACTCCGGTAGATGAAGACGGTGATCATTTAATAGTCTCTTCCGTATCTCTTTCTCTTCTCTCTTTAGCCGTACAGCCCAGTTCCAGCCAAGAAGTTCAAACTGGAGAAAATACACTCTCCATCTGCTGACAAAGAGAAGCAACCAGATTGGCTACAATCTCTATCAAAGTCAGGGAACAAGGTTTGTAGCTCATGTTCTCTCTTGATTGGGATAAATGTGATTTGCTGTAAGGCTAAGGGTCAGGGCCATCCTACACAGAGAGTCCTTGTTACCTTACCTCATACATATAAGCCCTGTAATTCAGTCAGTTAATTACGTTGTCAATAGTCTCTTTACCAACCAGTCTACATTATGATCGCACTGTACCTTTCCAAGGATGTTTTTTTTTAATACCCTGTTTCATAACTGTATGATAATGTCAGAATCCTATCTGTTTCCAGGATCTGAAACCGGTCCAGCTGAAACAGAGGCCGTCAGCCTTCCGCCCATGGTCCCCCAGAAGTACATCTGCCGAGAGGTGAGTCAGAGACAGTCATGCTGTCATGGTTTCTCTCATCCTTTTCACCACACCACGGTAACGGACTGTCAGCCTTATAACACATTGAGGTAGCATTCCTAAGGAATTATCGCATAGCAATGGCCGATAACCACGTTTTTAACCCGTTGCTATGATATTGTTGAACTAACTCGTATTTTCTTATCATAACAGATCAAACCACAAAAATGTGGACACGTCTGTGGTGCCCAATGTGGCCCCAGCTCCGTTGGCCAACCAGAGAGAGGAGCAGGCCCCAGTGGGCCACAGCCAGGCTCCAGGCAGGGGAGACCAGCACATCAGCTCCGGACCAGCATCACAGTGTGGAGACTCACAGCCTGGGCCCAGACTTGTTCACATCAACACCAACACAGGCAACGGTGTGGAGGAAATGGAGACTGACGGGGAGATTGAGGTGGATGACTGTGATGACTGTGAGTCATGACACACTGTTGTTCAGACATTCTGTAAGAGAAATAGGGCACTAGGACACACTCCAATACTCAAGGACAGGCAACCTAACCCGAGCTAATACGGCAGCAAGACTTTCTGTGGAAATGAGAGTCTTTACCATACTGGAAGTGGGCTATGGTTAGTTTGCCTGATCCCTGTGAGAGGGTGCCATCTAGTGGCTAGTCTGTGCAGCACAGAGCACACAGGGCAGTCTCAAGTCAGAAGATTTTACTCAGCAGCAGATGTCACTGCTGTTCCAATACTTTTTTAGGCTTCACCCTATAAACATATTGTTTTATTTTTCTGTTTTTCAGACCCACCATCGGTCCCCTCCTTGGCATCCCCCCCATCTGCCTGCTCCAGTATGTCCTGGACCCTGACCCCCCAGACCACAATGAGGCCCCTGGAGGGCCCAGCCCGGCTGGTATTACCAGGGGCACCTTCATGCCCAGAGCTGGACACACTGAGACAGACCCTGTATGGAGGTCTTGACTCCAAGGAGGCCAGGGAGAAGTTCCTGCAGGAGATTGTTAAGATGAGAGTGAAGCAGGAAGAGAAGCTGGGGGCAGCGCTGCAGGCCAAACGCAGCCTTCAGCAGGTAAACCTCCCACTCAAGGTCTAAAATGGCCGACTTCTGGCACAACATTTTTTACAGTTTCTTCACGTGTACAATGTGTATTTTGTGACACAATCTTCAGGACACAGCAGAATATTAACATTTATGTTTTCCACCCACAGGAGTTGGATTTTGTGAGGGTGTCCAAGAAAGGGCGTCTTCGAGAGGCCATCGAGGCCAAGCGCAACCTGAGGAAAGAGATAGAACGCCTGAGCATGGAGTGGGACAGGAAGATGAGGGAGGCGGACGAGTCCCGTGGCCATCTGAAAAGAGAGCTGGAGAGAGAGAGACAGACACGAGTCTGCGACAAAGGCTGTGAGGCTGAACGCCTGCGAGCCAAGTACTCCACACAGGTAGGACCAAGATCCTTCTGATATAGCCTGCACACATAGGTTATCATACAGAAGGAATCACACACACACCTAATCAAGAATAGTTGTCAAGAATAGTTGTCAAGAATAGTTGAGTCACAGCATGTGTTTCCTGACCGACGTGCACCTTCCTTTCCAGATTGAGGAGCTGCAGGTTCAGCTGCAGCAGGCGGAGGCGGACCGAGAGCAGCTGAGAGAGGAGCTACAGCAGGAGAGGGAGGCGCGGCAGAGCCTGGAGAGGGTGGTCAAGGACCTGCAGGCTCAGCTGGGAGACCGACAGGACAACGCCAGGAAACCCCCAACACACTAACGCAGAAACACAGAGACAGACACAACATCCCGCTGGATCCTAAAGATGCGCGCGCGAGACAGTGTGTGGCCGGAACTAGAGACCTAACGCAAGAGGGCGGATACAGAATGCACTGCGCCCTCTTGTTTAAGGAAACGAAATTCACCAAATTGAAAGATGTTTGTGGGAGACAAAAGACGAGAGGTTTTCATAGAATGAAAAAAAATGCATCTTCCGGTTACTGATATGATAGAAATGGACGTTAATTGTAATAATATATGACCTTTATAAAATGGAAGTGGACAGAACCATGAATTCGCATTGTTGTACAGCCTACAGAAGATAAGAAAGAAGGTCTATGGAAGACACCTCACAAGTGACTTTAGAGCCCTCAGTCAGATCCCTGAAGCTGTTCAAGGATTTTATTTTGGTATAAGCTATTTAAAATGTACGAATATAGCTACATAGCGTTACTTGAATATATAGGGGAAAGAGAAGTGATTGTTTTCATGAAATGACAGTAGCAGGTGTAACTCCTGCTAGTGCCACGGAATCTCGGTACACTTTAAGGTATTACAAAGCCACTGGAAACAACAGACACCAGTATACCACTATTGACTTATTTTTTTATTTTTTCAATCAGTCAGTTTGCTTAATAATTCAAATGTTTTCTCTCTTCTTTTTTTCCCGAGGATGTACAGGACATGTTGCGTCAGCAGCACTGCTATCCTTCAGGCAACGCTCACATACGTACATATTTACACATTCACGTACAAACGTATACATGTATGCGCCAGCTCCTCTACCGTGTGTATTTGTGTTCTTGTATTTGAAGCCTGAAGTATTTGGGGATTGTGTGGCCTGGAATCAGTTCCACACACCTTTTGTTCTCATCTTAAATCTTTTATGAAAGTGCTACTTTTTAACCATTCTTATTCCTTACACTTTAATTAGTCTTTTTGAAAATAGTTTTTTTGAGATACAGTATATTGTGTATGAAACCAAACTATGTGACAAATGTTTAAATGTGCTTGCCCGTGCTAGAATGGAGTTCTGCCCGGTAAATCTAATGTTACCCACATAAAACACCTTTGATATAGCTTTCTCTTTGGTGAATTGAGGCGTTTCTGGTTTTGTATCGAGTACTGTAAAATAATTTGTATTCTGAAATCATTTGCTGCTTGTCAACTATAAGCATACATTTTTAGTCACTGGTTTTCGGGCTCTTTGAAAAAGCAACATGTGCAGTTTCAATGAACAACATTTCTACATATATATACAAAATATGGATATATATTTTTGTACTTTACGAAAAGGAATTGCACTTTTTAAAAAGAAGATTTGCATTGTGCATTTAACTCCCTCACGTTTTTCAACTCCCAAATGAACATGAACATAGAACACTTTCATTCAACGAACTCTTATGTAAATACAACGTTCAAGGATGATATTGCAAATAAGATATTTGTCAATAAGTTTGCTTGCTTCACACTTAAATTGCATACGAATATTATTTTGGCTCTTACTTGAAACCAATAGAAACTCTATATTTGAAATGTTATTATTATAGTTTCATTATTGTTTCCCTTCGATATCATCTGAAATCAATGGGCATTTAATAGAATGGATTATGGTTATCTTATTTGATGTATTGTAAGGTGTCTCCCAAAACCCAGACCAAAAATTTCACCTGAGGACGATATCTCACCGTCAACCGATTTATCAGACAATGCTAAAGCTCCTATTAGGATAAATATTACCCCTTCTTTGGGTTTCATTCCTAGGTGCCCTCGTATGTCTTTTAGAAGAAAATACTTTTACGTCTTATGTGTCAATTACTTTTATTCTCTCCCACTGAATACCTGTTGGGTACAATGTACTAGCAATATACATTGTGTTGATGCTCTTTATTGTAGTTTTGGTTTGGAAGTGGGGTTTGTTTTTGCCGCTTGTTTCAATGTTTCTTTTTTTCTTTGGAAAAACTGTATAATAGCCATTAAAATCAAATCAACCATATTCATGAGTGTGTTTTATATTTTACTACAGTCAATGAGTTACACAAAGTGTAACTGTTACCACATTTCCAGTTGTATTAGTTGTGTGTACAGTGCCTTCAGCAAGTATTCATATCCCTTGACTTATTCCACATTGTTGTTTTTCAGCCTGAATTCAAAATGAATTCAAAATATACACAGTACCAGTCAAAAGTTTGGACACACCTACTCATTCAAGGGTTTTTCTTTACATTTGACTATTTTCTACATTCTAGAATAGTAGTGAAGACATCAAAACAATGAAATACAGTTGAAGTAGGGAGTTTACATAGTGAAGACATATGCAATGATGTCGTAACCAAAAAAGTTTTCAGCAAATCAAAATATATTTTATACTTGAGATTCTTCAATATAGCCACCCTTTGCCTTGATGACAGCTTTGCAGACTGTTGGCATTCTCTCAACCAGCTTCATGATGTAGTCACCTGGATTTCAATTAACAGGTGTACCTTGTTAAAAGTTCATTTGTGGAATTTCTTTCCTTAATGCGTTTGAGCCAATCAATTGTGTTGTGACAAGGTAGCGTTGGTATCAGAAGATAGCACTATTTGGTAAAAGGCCAAGTCCACATTATGGCAAGAACAGCTCAAATAAGCAAACTGGCTCTCATGAGGACCGGCACAGGAAAGGAAGACCCAGAGTTACATCTGCTGCAGAGGATAAGTTCATTAGAGTTAACTGGACCTCAGAAATTGCAGCCCAAATAAATGCTTCACGAAGTTCAAGTAACAGACACATCTCAACATCAACTGTTCAGAGGAGACTGCATGAATCAGGCCTTCATGGTCGAATTGCTTCAAAGAAAACACTACAAAAGGACACCAATAATAAGAAGAGACTTGCTTGGGCCAAGAAACAGGAGCAATGGACATTAGACCAGTGGAAATCTGTCCTTTGGTCTGATGTCCAAATTTGAGATTTTTGGTTCCAACCGCTGTGTCTTTGTGAGACTCAGAATAGGTGAACGGATGATCTCTGCATGTGAAGCATGGAGGAGAAGGTGTAATGGTGTGGGGGTGCTTTGCTGGTGACACTGTCAGTGATTTATTTAGAATTCAAGACCCAATTAACCAGCATGGCTACCACAGCATTCTGCAGTGATATGCCATCCCATCTGGTTTTCGCTTAGTGGGACTATCACTTGTTTTTCAACAGGACAATGACCAAACACACCACTGGGCTGTGTAAGGACTATTTGACCAAGAAGGAGAGTGATGGAGTGCTGCATCAGATGACCTGGCCTCCACAATCACCCGACCTCAACCCAATTGAGATGGTTTGGGATGAGTTGGACCGCAGAGTGAAGGAAAAGCAGCCAACAAGTGCTCAGCATATGTGGGAACTCCTTCAAGACTGTTGCAAAGGCATTCTAGGTGAAACTGGTTGAGAGAATGCCAAGAGTGTGCAAAGCTGTCATCAAGGCAAAGAATCTCAAATATAAAATATATTTTTATTTGTTTAACCCTTTTTTGATGTCTTCACTATTATTCTAGAATGTAGAAAATAATCCAAATAAAGAAAAATCCTTGAATGAGTAGGTGTGTCCCAACGTTTGACTGGTACTGTATATTTTCACCCATCTACACACACTACTCCCTAATAACAAAGTAAAAACATGTTGTTTGACAATTTTGTAAATGTATTGAAAACTAAATACAGAAATATCTCATTTACATAAGTATTCACACCCCTGAGGCAATACATATTAAAATCATCTTTAGCAGTGATTACAGCTGTCTTTCTGGGTAAGACTCTAAGACCTTTGCACACCTGGATTGTACAATACTTGCCAAGGATTCATTTCAAAATTCTTCAAGCTCTGTCAAATTGGTTGTTGATCATTGCTAGACAACAATTTTCAAGTCTTGTCAAAGATTTTCAAGCAGATTTAAGTCAAAACTGTAACTTGGCCACTCAGTAACATTCACTGTCTTCTTGGTAAGAAACTCCAGTGTAGATTTGGCCTTGTGTTTAAAGTTATTGTCCTCCTGCTGAAAGGTGAATTCATCTCCCAGTGTTTGATGGAAAACAGACTGAACTAGGTTTTTCTCTAGGATACTGCCTGTCCTTAGATCCATTCCGTTTATTTTGAATCCTGAAAAACTCCCCAGTCCTTAACAATTACAAGCATACCCATAACATGATGCAGCCACAACTATGCTTGAAAGTATGGAGAGTGGTACTCAGTAAAGTGCTGTATTGGATTTGCCCCAAACATAACACTTTGTATTCAGGACCAACAGTGAATTGCTTTAGTGGCTTGTTGCAAACAGGATGAATGTTTTGGAATATGTTCATTCTGTACAGGTTTCCTTCTTTTCACTCTGTCAATTAGGTTAGTATTGTGGAGTAACAACAATGTTGTTGATCCCTCCTCAGTTTTCTCCTATCACAGCCATTAAACTCTGTAACTGTTTTAAAGTCCCAATTGGCCTCATGGTGAAATCTCTGAGCAGTTTTACTTCCTCTTTGGCATCTGAGTTGGGAAGGACGCTTGTATATTTGTAGTGACTGGGTGTATTGATACACCATCCAAAAGGTACTTAAAAAATTCACCATGCTCAAATTTTTTCCCATCTACCAATAGGTGCCCTTCTTTGCGAGGCTTTGGAAAACCTCCCTGGTAATTTTGTGGTTGAATCTGTGTTTCAAATTCACTGCTAGACTGAGGGACCTTACAGATAATTGTATGTGTGGGGTTCAGAGATGAGGTAGTCATTCAAAAATCATGTTAAACACTATTATTGCACACAGAGTGAGTCCTTGCAACTTATTATGTGACTTGTTAAGCAAATATCTACTCCTGAACTTATTTAGGCTTGACATAACAAAGGGGTCGAATACTTATTGACTCAAGACATTTCAGCTTTACATTTTGTCTTAATTTGTAAACATTTCTAAAAACATAATTCCACATTGACATTATGGGGTATTGTGTGGAGGCCAGTGAAAAAAATCGAAATGTAATATCCATTTGAAATTCAGGCTGTAACACAACAAAATGTGGAAAAAGTCAAGGGGTGTGAATACTTTCTGAAGGCACTGTACGGGATACACATCGTCCAACGAAATGCTTCCTTGCAGGTTCCTTCTCGACAATGCAACAACGATAAGAAATAAGAAAAGATAAGAATACAAAACATAAAGTAAACGGCATAAACATTTTAGCATAAGTATAATACAGGGTGGCACAATTTAGAGGCCAACATTATGTATTCATATCTAAGAAACAGGGATAATTCAAAGCACAATTTGTAACTTCTTTGATGCTCGGACAACAACACACATACAAAAACAAACATCAGCCAATCAGTGTGCAGAACATAAGACCTCCTCCTGCAGAGTCAATACTTTAATTCAATTAAATACTTTGGTATCTCTGATAGGCCCGTGTGTTTTTCATAGAACAGACCAAAAATACACAGCAGAGCTAATTCACAATTTTCATGTTAGTGTTATTACATGCTGATTGCAAAGAGGGTAATTGTCTCACGAGGGAAGTGCCCGCAGGCTGCTGAGGAGGGGAGACTTAATCTCATTTGTTTGACTGCAGCCTAGACTCAGAGTCACGCCACAAAAACTAACATCCCATTCCTATCTGAGAGTGGTTGGATACTCCGCATTCAGCTACTTGATTGGACTTCCCTTTTGTGCTACTGAGTGAACATCCCTTCCCATCCCCACCTCTTTCCCTTTCTTTAAGAGCTTAAATTTTGCGTGAACATCCGTCAGCGAAGGCCGTGGCCTCCTTTAGCCGAGGATTACAGATTGAGGAAGGTTTAGTGGTTGATGCGTGTTGCACACTTCTCCTGCTGCCACAGTGCGAAACACACTTGTGTGTACACTGGCTGCGTCACTGGGACCTGTGCTGTGGAATGTTTGGTGAATGTTTGGTGAAGAATGGGAATGAATGGAGTAGCCAGGGGCCTTCACTCCCTGTCCTATGGCTAGTTCTTCTGGAGACACACATACAAACTGAGGTGGTGGTACAGGACAAGGTTTTTTAACTCTGCGTGGTAAAATACAATTCTGAAAATGGACATACTTCCTGGATTATGGTAGGGAGTTTGAGGTGTCTTCAGGATATTAAGTTTTGGTTTGAGACCAAGGCTGTGTGAGGGGCACATACACTGGGTAGAGGACATGAGCGGGAGGCAGGTGTGTAGCTAAATGAGTGGTACAGGAATTAACGTCAACTCAGCCATGGCACCGCTATCTCCAGGACTGAACGTCAACTTATCTCCAGGACTAAACCCCATCAACACCCCACCGATGACAGCTCCATCTCCAAGATCTCCAAGGCTGAGTCTCACCACCACCCCACCGATGGCAGCGATATTTCCAAGACTGAGCCTCACCTCTACTCCAGTGATGGCTACCTCGTCTACAGTGAAGAGTGGCTCTCCATCCTTTGCTTCCTTGTCTCCTGGACTGTTCTCCCCCTGTCTGTCCTCTCTGAGCGCAGAGAGAAGGACCTCCTCCCCCTTCAGCAGGTCCTCTAGCAGGTCTCCCACCCCGTCCATCATGACGTCCCCAAAGCTGTGGCAGAAAACCTCCATCTCCAGACTGGCAGAGGAGTTCTTCTGGATTGGTGGAAGCGTCGTAGCACAGCCCAAATGGAGAATGGGTCAATATGGTAAGCGACTGATGGAGATATGATATTTGACATATATTTTTTATCTTCCCTCGAATGACTTAATGGCTTACTATTTGGGGAGGATACAGAGCTGTAAGTCATTAGCCACTGAGTTTGAACAAAATGTACGAAACAAGGTAGCATATCCTATAACACCTGCTATTGCTCCCTAAACCCTGGATTTCCCACCACAATAGACTGAAAATGCAGGTAACATGTACACAGGTAACAGTGAGTAGATGATGGGTATATGGATCCAGACAATCCCTAGAGATTAGACTGAGTGATGCCGACTAGTGGGCATCACGTGTCTCTCTCTCTCTCTCTCTCTCTCTCTACCTCAGATTACAGAGGAAGGTTAACTGCTCTTGCCGTTCATGCTCAAAAATACAGTACAAACATGAATGCCATGCGAACATGTCATGGGACAGGGGGGGTCCTAAGAGAATGGGAGCCAGCTCAGTTAAGTCAGCTGTAGGTGGGTCTACAGTATGCACTACCAATGAGTCAGTATTAGAGCAGAATATTCTACACTGCAGATATTGCAAGGATTAAGTATCTATCTCAGCTGTACGACAAGAGACGTGTTTGATGTGCAAGGTGCACGTTGATAACATAAACAGCCCCTTAAATCCTGGCCCTGACGTTGTCAGCTAATCTAATAATCAACTGCTAGTTGGTAAATCTCTGCTTGAACCCTGCTATTCTCCTCAATTAATCTGAAAGGGATTATATACGTGGCTTCCCCAGCGCTGTGAAATAACATTTGTAAATTCACCTGCCGATTGAAAGATAATTCAGTATTGCAGGACATATGGGGCTACACATGCTCATGACACGTCTTACAATGCATCAGCATCTTCTCTTTGTTGCCCCAGTAAACAATTACTATATGGGCCCAAATAGATTAGCGTTCTGTGCAGGGGGTGTACTTGTACTTCAAGCTGCCTCACACTACAGAAACAGGATCTGGGCTCCTACTCCTATGAGCCGTTCTGGCTCGCACAGGCCTAGGCTCGTGCAAGGCTATTTACTTACTCGATATGGGCCCAAATGCTATAATGTTAGGGTACACAAGTACAGTACATGGACAGGGCACCCTGTACCGTGTGAGCACAGAGGCCATCTGATGTTGACCCAGTGTGTGTGTGCCTTCCTCCCTGTGGCCTGTCTTGCAGTGGAGAGGTGTATGTGCACCATGCAGACTGGCACCCAGATGACCAAACTGAAAGGGAAGAAGAAGGGCCTGGTCAGGTTCTTCTACCTGGATGAACACAAGTCCTGCATCCGCTGGAGGCCCTCCAGGAAGCACGATAAAGCTAAAAGTGAGTCAGGCAGGGAATGTTTCAGATGGGGTTTCATACGGGCACTGTGAGGAATACTGTAGTATTTTTACTTGGTCTACGTTCAACAGTTTTACCAGCCCTATTCCATTAGATATTTGAACATAATGTACAAACGCGCGTACCGCGTGTGTGTATTGCCGCCTGGTAACTCATCTGAAATAGCTATGAGATTTCTGAAAAATGAACAGGTTACTTGATTGACTGCTGGAGGACATTCTGATTCATTTTCACGTTGATTCTATCCCAGTAACCATTGACTCCATCCACGAGGTGTGTGAGGGCAAGAAGTCTGAGATCTTCCAGCGCTACGCAGACAGTTGCTTCGACCCCAACTGCTGCTTCAGTATTTACCATGGCGACCACGTGGAGTCTCTTGACCTGGTCTCCACTAACGGAGACGAGGCCCGTACCTGGATTACTGGCCTGAAATACCTCATGGCTGGCATCAGTGACGAGGACAGTCTGGCAAAGAGACAACGCAAAAGGGACCAATATCCTTTACTCTGTCACTATGGAGCATATCACTCATAGGGCCTTATGACCCAATTATGGAAGTAGAACATAGGCCATCCTGCAACACCATAGAATACATCCATTTGACTAACATAATAAGACCTGAATATCATCAGCCTGTGGGCATTTGATTCAATTAGGATATGATACTTTCCAACGTTTGTGTAAAATCACGTGTAGCAACACATGTAATCCCAGGGGATGTCTTGTCACATAGGATGCATTTTGATGCACACTGAAAGAAATGTCATTGGTCACTGGTCTCAGTGTCTCATCCTTAACTCTTATTTCACATGGTTACAGCAGACCTTCTCAGAGGCAGACAAAAACGGGGACGGCAATTTGAGCCTGGGAGAGGTTCTTCAGTTACTCCACAAACTCAACGTGAACCTGCCCAGGCAGAAAGTCAGGGAGATGTTTAAGGTGAGATCCATATTCAGATGTTCATAAACCTGGGGATGAACACACCAAGAACATTTTGATGTACTTGTATCTCAATGTTTCTCATTACACACTAGAATGCAATAACAAGTAATTGTCATCTTTTAAAAGTAGTTTTACAGAAGGTCATTATATGTATCATGTGGAAACCAAGTATCAACTATAAACTACTTTGCAAGAGCTTGCATTTCAGGTGTCCTTACATGGTTTGGCACACAATGTATAGTGTTGTATATACTGTAGCTATCCCATAGTTCTGTTGGAAAGGTGAGAGAACTTAACCCTAGCCTACTTTAGAAGCCAGCAATAGGGTTTCACTCTGACAAGACTCTTCCAGAGGGGTTTAGGGGTCAAAGATCATGGCCTGATCTCCAATCCTAGCTTAGGATGTGTTGTCTTGTCTCAGGATTTCCTAGCCGTACCTTGAGAGAGTGCAGGTTGGTCGCTGTACGTGAGAAGCTCGCTGCAGGAAGACCAGGCCATATGGTCACCGTTGAACAGAACAGATGGCTACGGTTGTATTAGCCTACTGTATGTGTTCACACTGCTCCAGTAATTCATACTAAGGCACATCGCATTACCTGTCTTCCATCTTTTTTAACCCCACATGTCAGACACAGTTTTGTTTTGTGGCAGTGCAAGAAGGATTTGTTCTGTGTCTTTTTCTCAATCTTTTTAAATTTTTTAATTTGACCCACTTTTCTCGCCAATTTCGTTGTAATCCAATTGTTAGTAGTTACTATCTTGTCTCATCGCTACAGCTCCCGTATGGGCTCGGGAGAGACGAAGGTCGAAAGCCATGCGTCCTCCGAAACACAACCCAACCAGGCCGCACTGCTTCTTAACACAGCGCGCATCCAACCCGGAAGCCAGCCGCGCATCCAACCCGTAAGCCAGCCGAGGAAACACTGTGCACCTGGCGACCTGGTTAGTGTGCACTGCGCCCGGCCTGCCACAGGAGTCGCTAGTGCGCGATGAGACAGGGATATCCCTACCGGCCAAACCCTGCCTAACCCAGACGACGCTAGGCCAATTGTGCGTCGCCTCACGGACCTCCCGGTCACGGCCGGCTGCGACAGAGCCTGGGCGCGAACCCAGAGTCTCTGGCTTTATCACAATTTTTATCTTTATCTCAAAAAGTGGCTTGGAAATAAAATGACATTCCTGAAGGGGGCAAGTAATTATACTGAACAAAAATATAAATGCAAGATGTAAAGGGTTGGTCCCTGAAATACACACAAAAAGCTTATTTCTCTCAAATTGTGTGCAGAAAATGTGTTTAAATCCCTGTTAGTGAGCATTTCTCCTTTGCCAAGATAATCCATCCACCTGACAGGTGTGACATATCAAGAAGCTGATTAATCAGCACGATCATTACACAGGTGTTCCTTGTGCTGGGAGTGTGCAATTGGCTTGCTGACTGCAGGAATGTCCACCAGAGCTTTTTCCAGATAATTGAATGATAATTCCTCTACCACAAGCAAACTCCAATGTCGTTTTAGAGAAATTGGCGGAACGTCCAACCGGCCTCACAACCGCAGGCCATGTGTGACCACTAACTGTCTGAAACCGTCTCAGGCATGCTGGAAAAGTATGCTCTTTACAGATGAATCCCGGTTTCAACTGTACTGGGCAGATGGCAGTTGTGGGCAACTCCAGTCCTTGGGGGCCTGATTTTTGTCACACTTTTTCTCCATTCACAGCTGATTAATCAAATTGCATTCTAAACTGAAGATCATGATTTGGTGATTATTGGAATCAGGTGTGTTAGCTGGGACAAAACTGTGACACCAATCAGGCTCCTGATGACTGGAAATGCCCACCCCTGGTGTATGGTGTTGTGTGGGCAAGCGGTTTGCTGGTGTCAATGTTGTGAACAGAATGCCCCATGATTCCGGTGGGGTCATGGGGCATGGGCAGGCATAAGCTACGGGCATAAGCTACTGACAATGAATGGCAATTTGATGGCACCGAGATACCGTGACGGGATCCCATTGTCCCATTTGTCATGCCCATTGTCCCATTGTCATGCCATTCATCTGCTGCCATCCCATCATGTTTCAGCATGATAATGATAGCTAATAACTTTGTCATCTGTCTAAAGTAAATTTGACAACATGATAATCATGGCACAGTTGATTCCTACTAAATATTTGTCTACTTTAGCAATGTCATTATATTTCCAGGCCACTATAGTGTAATTTAGACTAAACAGTCATTAGGCCCGGTTCAGAATGAGTGGGCATCACTGGACTTTGGGCACCAACATGGCTGTGGCGTCTGTATAACGTTCATAACAATGGCAATGACGCAACAGAGTGACGGTGGTACAACCCATGGAAACAACAGAGTGACCCATGGATATAGCACCAAAAATGCTTCTGATATTGTTACAACCTTTCTTGGGGCTGTATAGAACCCTATTTTAATGGTTCTTTATAGAACCTTTATGGAGAATGGTTCTATAAAAGCCCTTTCTTAATCTCGAAGGTTCTACAAAGAGCCTTTTGAAGAATCATATAGGCAGAGATGGGCAGTATTTTCTGAACTGCAAAGAACCATTGAAGGGTTCAAAGGTTATTTGAGTCATTATGGTTTCACATAGAACCATCACCCTTCTCAAATAACCCTTGAGGAACTCTCTTTTCTAAGTGGCTAACCCTCACCCTAACCTTAACTAGAACCCTACATATTTTCTTTCCATCCTCAGAAAGCAGACACAGATGACAACCAGGGTTCGTTAGCTTTTGAAGAATTCTGTACCTTCTATAAGATGATGTCTACACGCAGAGGCCTCTATCTCATCATGCTCTCCTACAGTAATAACAAAGAGTTCATGGACCTAAATGACCTGGTCCGTTTCATGGAAAATGAACAGAAGGTAAAACTGAATGTAAAGCAGAATATAACGTTTCAACAACAACAACAAATATTCTGCATATTTGCTCATTTTTCATCACAATGTTTCTGTTTGGTAGATGGCGGGTGTAACCAGAGAATATTGTCTGGAGATAGTGAGCCAGTTTGAGCCATGTTCTCAAAACCTACAGAATATGGTTCTGGGCATCGATGGTAAGGATTTTACATGATTTTGAAGCAGTTTTCATGACACAAGCGCCTGTAACTAAAGTATCGCAGCCCACAGAAATAGCCACATACACATGAACAGACATGGTGTATCTCCAAGTACAGTAACAGTATGTCAATCAAAGAAAAGTCACATATCCTGTTTCTTACCTCAGGTTTCACCAATTACATGCGAAGTCCAGCAGGAGACATCTTTAAACCAGACCACCATCGTGTGCACCAGGACATGACTCAGCCCCTGTGTAACTACTTCATAGCCTCGTCCCACAACACCTACCTGACAGGGGACCAGCTTCTGTCTGAGTCCAGGGTAGACATGTACGCCTATGTGCTCCAGGCTGGCTGTCGCTGTGTGGAAGGTAAGCTTAGTAGACACTATAATGGCCGTTCAACTGCCTCCCTACTCAAAACATTGCAGTGCTGTACTCCAGCTTAAGTGTTATGCCAGAGAAGCCGGTGTTTGCTGATTTGTTTAAGAGACTTTATAGCCATTTACACAGATGATTCAAAAGATCCAAGGACAGGACGTACTGGGTCAGGATTTGTAGTGCAGGAACATGGGGTGGCAGTCAGGAAACGTATTACAGATCATCTGGCTGTATATACGGCAGAGCTGATGGCCATTCTGTTGGCCTTGCAGAGGGTGAAGGAAGTCTAACCAGACAGAGTAGTTGTTGCTCTGATTCATGTGCAGTGTTGATGAGTCTACAGTCCTTTAGCTCACGTAGCAGACAAGACCTGCTTGATAAGATGCTACAAACCCATGGCAGGATTAGACAGATGGGTATACAGATAAGATTTACTTGAGTCCCTGTCCATGTGGGGGTGGAGGGGAACGAGACAACTGATATAATGGCTAAACAAGCACTTAGTAGTGGGAATGTTGATGTTGTAGTTTTAATGAGCAAGGCAGAGGCAAAAAGCCTGATATGGACAGTGATGGTGCAGAGATAGCAGGAGCAGTGGAATAGAGATACTAAGGGCAGGCATTTATTTCAAGTACAGAGGAAAGTTGGGGAGGACGGCAGGAAGGGACATAAGAGAGGAGGCTATTTTTACAAGATTAAGGGTGGGACACAGCCAGTTGTATAAGACCTTAAATGTGATAGGAAAGCATCCAACAGGAAAGTGTGATTATTGACAGGAAACAGAGACCGTGGAGCATGTATTGCTACAGTGTGGGGAGTATCAGAGGGAAAGAGAGAGGCTGACATCTAGTATGAGGAAGAATGAGATACAGGAAATTATTTTAAAGAGTATATTGAGTAGAACGTCATTAGATATAGTCTCAAATATGTCGATATATTTTTTAAGAGCAACATGGCTGGGAGGTAGGATTTCGATTATCCCTATCGCTGGCCCATACTCCAGTACAGTAGGTGGCGGTAATGCACCATAACTTTGGATGCCAACCGCCGATAAAACCCCATCAAAGAAAGCCGGTGTTTGGAGGATATATTGGCACTGTTGTTGTTAGGCCTGAGATGAGGGCATTATTACTTTTGTACAACGGGTTACCAACATATTCAAATAGTGATTGACATATGTTTCAATAAAAACGTTATTTTGATGAATTTATTCATACTATTTCATCCTTCCACAAGTTTTTGTCCCGACACAAAGCTATGGTTGCTTCCCAAGCCGCCTGGTCGTTCGTTCTTTCTGGCATCATTCTTATCCCTTGCTTGCCAGCTAGCCAACTTTGGCTAACACAGTCACGTCAAACAGTGTATCCAGAATATCAGCAAAGTAGCTGCATTTACGTTTGTTAAAGCTGTTTTCTAGTGATTGTTGGGGGGATACATCCATAGCAATGAACTAATTATGTGCGATTTCGCATGGCATTGAACATTTTCTCTGCCGCCAGGCCACTGTTCAAATGAGACAGCCAACTACACAGCTAACACAATCACTTTAAACTGAAAATGGAATGACAGCAAACTAGCTGCATTTCATCTCGTTTTACCTGTTTTCTATTGACATTTCTTTGTAAAAAATGATGCCAGCCGATTTATGATTTCGACTGGCTGAGAAATGCTGCCTGCCTGTGTGTCGCATCCCGACTCCCGACAGGTTCATTACCATAGGACAGCTGGAAATCGAATTTCAATATCTTGAAACAATGTTGCAAATGTCGGAGAGACAGACAGCAAGGTTTATACAAATCTCCGCTTTTGAAAATGAAATCAAATGATAGTCTAAAAGAAATGGGATATAATGTCTACATGCTTTTTATAGTGGAGATCAAGTTTTTAAATTGCCTGGCTGGGCTGATGAGAGAGTGGATTGCGCAGTGAGATGGGACATAGTAGATAGGCATTTAACGTCATAGCTTTAGCTAGCGGTAACTTGTGGAATAGACACTGGCTGGAATGCAGTTTTAACCCGTTAGCATCCAGGATTAGACCCACCATATACCATGGGTTTGACGAAACATTTATTTTTACTGATCTAATTACATTGTTAATCAGTTTATAATAGCAATCAGGCACCTCAGGGGTTTGTGGTATATGGCCAATATTCCACAGCTAAAGGCTGTTCTTAGACACGTGGTATATTGGCCATATTTTTTATTGAACCTTTATTTAACTAGGCTAGTCAGTTAAGAACATCTTATTTACAATGACAGCCTAGGAACAATGGGATAACTGCCTTGTTCAGGGGCAGAACAACAGATTTTTACCTTGTCAGCTAAGGGATTCGATCTACCAACCTTTCGGTTCCTGGCCCAACGCTCTAACCACTAGGCTACTTGCCACCCCATATACCCCACCGCCTCGGGCCTTATTGCTTAAATAGACACTGGCTGGAATGCGGTTTTAACCAATCAGAATCCAGGATTAGACTCACCCGTTGTATAACAGTATTTACCATCCTCGTCACTCACTCACTCACTGTGTCTGTCAGTGGACTGCTGGGATGGACCAGACGGGGAGCCTATCGTCCATCATGGCTACACCCTGACATCCAAGATCCTCTTCAAAGACGTCATTGAAACCGTTAACAAATATGCCTTCACAAAGAATCAGTGAGTACCTTTATTTTGTCACCATGTCCTGCCCAGGTATAAATAGCAATAGAAAACCATTCATGGGCAACACACATTCCAATATGTTGTGCCGTACATCCTCAGGTACCCGGTGATCCTATCCATAGAGAACCATTGCACAGTGCCCCAGCAGAAGAAGATGGCTGAGTATCTGTTGGAGGTGCTCCAGGATAAGGTGGACCTTTCTACGGTCAACATGAATGAATTCAGAAAGTTGCCCTCCCCAGAGCTCCTGAAAGGGAAAGTTCTAGTCAAGGTAAAGCCATATTTCTTTATCAATGTACTGCGCAACCAATAGTAGCAGTCAGTCATTTCCATAGCGGCGATGTCCAAATCATAAAACTCTAAAACGACATTACAGAACACTTTCCGTGAAAGAAAGGTAATGTAGTAAACAGACTGGTTGTTATTCCACAGGGAAAGAAGCTTCCAGCGAACATTGATGGTGATGCAGAGGAGGGGGATGTGTCGGATGAAGACAGTGAGGAAGAGGAGGATGAAGATGACACCCAGATAAACACAGATGTAAGGACATTACTACCGTTTAGCTAAAATAGACTGAGGGTAAAATATCAATGTATTGAGTAAAACTATCCCAGGACATTTGTAGTGTTCCTAAAAGCCCCTGTAGGTGGCATAATACTCCAAATGTGAGACATCAATGAACGTCTCATTACTGTAAGCCTAGTGCACTTATTCTTTGTCTGAAAACTACTTCAATTAATGGCTGTTTTACAGTGGATGTTATGTGAATTTCATGTGTTTCAGTTTACCTAGATGCAAATATCTGATTGCTGTACTTTGTTGTTGTTGCTGACTTCAGAGAACAATGAAAAGCACACCACGTGATGTTATCAGGTGCTCTGTCATGAGAAGAATGCCAAGGCCCTTAGGAATTCCATCAGACAGTGAGATAGCTAGGTGGCTGATTGATTGTGTCTGCAGGGAGTCTAGAGTCTTGAATATGTTTGACTATTCAAGGGGAACGCTGCTGGCACTGCAGATGAATCCAAACCCAAGAAACGCAGGTCTATTATGGGCAGCTTCAGACGCAAGGTCAGCCTATTCTCTCTCGTACAACTCCCTCCCTCCCTTCCTCCTTACCCGGCCTTCGCTTCACCGCGCTTTCCAATCATGTTTATGCAAATGAACTTCACTCTTCCTCTTCACCATTCCCTCCACCATGCAAATGACTCTTACCTCACCAGCACAAATGCAAATCACAAACTCCCTTCACCACCCCCCTTTGCCAACACTAGCGTGTGAAAATAGTCGTTATCGCCATAGGCCTGCATCAGCTTTTCTGTGTGACTTTCCTGACAGCGCAGTGTATTGCTTTGAGAGACATTTTCTACAGCTCTAACATGCTCTTGTTACAGTAGAAATGCCCCCATCTGGATTAAATGCTGACTGTTCATTTCTTGTGCTTAGAGGAAAAAGAAGAAGAAAAAGAAGCTAATGCTCAATTTAGACCATGCAGACCAAGAGAACCCCATCATGAGAGACAAAACACAAATTGTGTACCACAACAAGTAAAGCCAATCAAACATGACTGTTATACTGTTACCATTTACTTGAACTTTGAAACGTTGACCCATGCATCCAATTATCTCTGGCCCTCCCCTATTCACCCTCAGGAAAGGGAAGACGATGAGGTTATCCCGAGCCCTGTCTGACCTCGTCAAGTACACCAAGTCTGTCCGGGTCCATGACATTGAAACACAAGGTGGGGAGTAGTGTCTATAATCAAACAAAATCATTTCGGCTTTACTCAACAATGGCACAAGATCTTTCAGCATGGGAGTCATTCTATCTCTTGGTTGTCAGTGTGTCTGAACCTATGTGTTTTCTGGTCGGCAGCTTATATGACCAGTTGGCAAGTGTCTTCCCTCAATGAAAGCATTGTGAACCAGATCATGGCTCTGAAGCCAGCTCAGTTGGTGCGATTAAACCAGAGACAGCTACTGCGTGTTTACCCCTCCAACTACCGTGTGGACTCTAGCAACTTCAACCCACAGCCCTTTTGGAACGCAGGATGCCATATGGGTAAAATACCCTGCTCATGCAATACCTTTAAGTGTGCTTTGCTTTGCTTACAGAGAAAAACAAGACAGTCTAGAGGCAAATATCTAGACTTCAGTCTGGTTCAGAACAGTGGTCGTACTCTAAAATGTGTTTCTTATCTGGTCTTATCTTTTCAGTTGCACTGAATTACCAGACAGAGGGCCGCATGCTTGAACTGAACAGAGCCAAGTTCTCAACCAATGGCAACTGTGGATACTTACTGAAGCCCAGGTGCATGAACAAAGGTGGGTACTATTAGAAAACATGGGTAACTGTAGTTGAAGCCAAAATACAGACATGAGCAAACGGGTTATACAATTGAACACTATAAATGCACAGTAGTTGTTCCTCAGAATAAGAGTTTGCTGGCTGAATGTTGCCCTCTGTGTTGCCCAGGTTTCTTTAACCCTACGCTGGAGGACCCTCTGCCAGGACAGAGTAAGACTCAATTGGTACTGAAGATTATCAGTGGGCAGCAGCTTCCAAAACCCAAAGACTCGATGCTGGGGGATAGAGGGGAGGTGAGACATGTCAGACAACCTCAATTGACCTATTTTATGTGAGGAGACTACAAGGCTATTTGTCTTGTCACTCGTGCGTTGTATGTGAATGTGTCTTCTTTGTTGTTGTTGTAGATTATTGATCCTTTTGTAGAGGTGGAGATCATCGGTCTGCCTATTGATTGCTGTAAGCAGCAGACAAGGGTGGTGGATGACAATGGTGAGCATTGATCTTAAATCAACAGCTATTTAGTTTCCGTTTTTTTTTTTTTTTTTTAACAAGGTGCTCATTTGACTATACATTTTGATATTCTGTTAAACGTCTGTTGAATGAAAAGCACTAAAAGGTTGTGGAAATGCAATGGAAGTTAATAGTCTCCTTCCTTCTCTGGTGCCATTGTAGGCTTCAATCCCATGTGGGAGGAGAGCTTGGTCTTCACCCTCCACATGACCCAGATTGCACTGGTGCGTTTCCAGGTGTGGGACCATGATCCAATAGGACAAAACTTCATTGGGCAGAGGACCATAGCATTCGTCAGCATGATGCCAGGTAAGGTAGCTGGAGGGATTAACCAGGTCTCTACTTCATCAGACAGAAGACATTTGGATCGTCAACATAACAAGTGCACCATTATCATGGATTGCTCTACGAAAATGAAATGCATGTGATTTTGGGATTAATGTGATACATGGTTCATTTGACCTTATCATCTTTTAAAAACATGTTTAAGGTTATCGCCATGTCTATCTCGAGGGCATGGAGGAGGCCTCCATCTTTGTTCATGTGGCTGTAAATGACATCACAGGAAAGGTAGGCCTAAGCACTGGGTTGAGTTTTGCTTTACCTGCATTGCTGTCGTTGAAGACTAAGGCTTGGATTTTCTTAACAGCGATGAAAGCTTGTCTTGTTTTCTGTCACATAGGTTAAGCCAAGTAATGCTGTGAAGGGTTTTTTGAAAAAAGCTACGAAGAAAGGGTCGGCCAAGGAGCCAAAGGCGGTCTCCATGCACCTCTCCACTTACTCATCAGAGGACGTCCGTCAGCGCTACCGCAAGGACCTGGACTCCTACTCCCAGGAGAGCAGCGGGAACGGCAGCATGTTACTGACGCCTGCGGTCATAGACTACCTCCATAGAGGGACTCAGAGTGAACCACTGAAGCGAGCTCACACGGTGCAAATCCTGGAGGAGGAAATCCAGGGTGCTTCTCTGAAGGAGGAGAAAAAGGAGGGGAAAAGGAAGGGCATCCTTGTCCGCATGTCCTCCACCTTCTCCAACTCTGGGGCGTCCATCCCGTGCATCACAGCAACAAGCCCAGATCTGGAGGACGTGTTTCAGTCGTCTCAGCCACAGAGTCCAGAATCAGAGAGCCAAACGCAGTCGTTTCAGGCAGCCTGGCCAGATCTGGAAGACCAGGTTCAATCTTTCCATGCACACTGGCCGGGCCAGGACAACTCGGGTCGGTCATTTGAGCCAGACCCACCTGAGATTGAGGACACAGCAGGAGAACCACTGACAAAGCTTAACAGTAAGCCTGCACTCCAAACTGTATCAAAACATCTGAATCAGCCCCAACCCCAGCTCCATCCGCAGCCCCAGTCCCTACCCCAGGCCCAGCCCCAGTCTCATCCTGAGGTCATTCTCCGGAACCGACACCCACCATCCTCCCCTGTCAGAGTTAGACGGACCCTGGAGACCCCAGCCAGCCAACGCCCCTCCAACACATCACAGACAAAGGTCCGCTCTCGCAGTGTTCCACGAAAGCAGCATACCTCCCCCATCACCCCGGTAGTTAACCGCAGGGCTGCTGTGCACTGGCAGCCTCAGACTCCTTCCCCTCCCCCCCAGAACCATTGCCGCTATGGCCACCAGCCTATACCCAACGGCCTCTACCTTTCTGACAGTGACTCCAGCAGTGGTGGCAGTATAGACAGTCTACGTCTGGAGCTCCTGCCCTCGCGCGTGCCAGTCAGTGGGCAGAGGGAAGTGGGCACCCTGCAGAGAGAGATGAATGCCCTCTTTGACCAAAAGATGAAGGAGATTCGCTGTAAATCGCCACTCTTTTTTTACGGTAAATGTGACTCTTATTATACGATATCTTATTCTGTTATTATATCCCAGCTAGAGAGCATGGCGGTGGTGAAGATGTATTGTTTTCTGAGTCACAAAGTACGTGTACCTGTATGCTCAGATCATCGACATTACAAAATCAATGTTGATTGATGACCCTGGAATTATAGTAATGACAATTTTGTTTGCTGTGTTTTGTTTGCAGATTACTCTACGCTATAGTAACCAGACACTTACAAGGACCACAGCAGTGAGCAGCCAATTGGAATAAACATGGGAGTAGGATAAACACTTGTAAACATATAGCGTTACCTTGTATGTATCTAGATGTATGTACAAATGTCATCACATTTTGAGACTGAACAAGTTTATTTTGTATAAGGTAATCACTTACTTTTTATGTGGATATTGTAATTTTTGCATCATGATGCATCTTTTGTTAATACAACTGAATACCAAAGTGAATCGTTCTGAACGGAACAGAATGGAACATGCATTCATTACTAGACTGGTTTTATTGAAAGATATGCCGTAACTTTTACATCAACATCGTTCTATGACATAATGCTTTTTTTTTTTTTTAATGTGTTGAGTTCTATAATGACAAAACATGTTAAGTAAGTGAACTGACGGTTTTATAGGTTTGAAACTAATGTGCGAAATGTGTGCTGCCAATTGTACAAAAACAGTTCAGTATACTTGGTATCTATAATATGTAAATGTATAATCTACTTTAAAACAAATGTACTGCATCATTTCATTAATAACAGTAATATATTGCTCTCAGTATTTGTGCTGACCAAAAGTACTGAAATGTAAACTCTTTGAAAGTGATGATTTTTCCTAATTTACAAGATGACTTGACTTGGACCTTCATGTTTCGTTTCTATTTTTGCACCACTCTTAAATCTTTCTAAATGACTACACATGAACTTATTTGTAACAGTAGATATACATGTTGTTTTTCTCAATAAAATATCTTCAACATAATACTGTAGAATTATTATTCACAATGAAAGCATTGTGAACCAGATCATGGCTCTGAAGCCAGCTCAGTTGGTGCGATTAAACCAGAGACAGCTACTGCGTGTTTACCCCTCCAACTACCGTGTGGACTCTAGCAACTTCAACCCACAGCCCTTTTGGAACGCAGGATGCCATATGGGTAAAATACCCTGCTCATGCAATACCTTTAAGTGTGCTTTGCTTTGCTTACAGAGAAAAACAAGACAGTCTAGAGGCAAATATCTAGACTTCAGTCTGGTTCAGAACAGTGGTCGTACTCTAAAATGTGTTTCTTATCTGGTCTTATCTTTTCAGTTGCACTGAATTACCAGACAGAGGGCCGCATGCTTGAACTGAACAGAGCCAAGTTCTCAACCAATGGCAACTGTGGATACTTACTGAAGCCCAGGTGCATGAACAAAGGTGGGTACTATTAGAAAACATGGGTAACTGTAGTTGAAGCCAAAATACAGACATGAGCAAACGGGTTATACAATTGAACACTATAAATGCACAGTAGTTGTTCCTCAGAATAAGAGTTTGCTGGCTGAATGTTGCCCTCTGTGTTGCCCAGGTTTCTTTAACCCTACGCTGGAGGACCCTCTGCCAGGACAGAGTAAGACTCAATTGGTACTGAAGATTATCAGTGGGCAGCAGCTTCCAAAACCCAAAGACTCGATGCTGGGGGATAGAGGGGAGGTGAGACATGTCAGACAACCTCAATTGACCTATTTTATGTGAGGAGACTACAAGGCTATTTGTCTTGTCACTCGTGCGTTGTATGTGAATGTGTCTTCTTTGTTGTTGTTGTAGATTATTGATCCTTTTGTAGAGGTGGAGATCATCGGTCTGCCTATTGATTGCTGTAAGCAGCAGACAAGGGTGGTGGATGACAACGGTGAGCATTGATCTTAAATCAACAGCTATTTAGTTTCCGTTTTTTTTTTTTTTAACAAGGTGCTCATTTGACTATACATTTTGATATTCTGTTAAACGTCTGTTGAATGAAAAGCACTAAAAGGTTGTGGAAATGCAATGGAAGTTAATAGTCTCCTTCCTTCTCTGGTGCCATTGTAGGCTTCAATCCCATGTGGGAGGAGAGCTTGGTCTTCACCCTCCACATGACCCAGATTGCACTGGTGCGTTTCCAGGTGTGGGACCATGATCCAATAGGACAAAACTTCATTGGGCAGAGGACCATAGCATTCGTCAGCATGATGCCAGGTAAGGTAGCTGGAGGGATTAACCAGGTCTCTACTTCATCAGACAGAAGACATTTGGATCGTCAACATAACAAGTGCACCATTATCATGGATTGCTCTACGAAAATGAAATGCATGTGATTTTGGGATTAATGTGATACATGGTTCATTTGACCTTATCATCTTTTAAAAACATGTTTAAGGTTATCGCCATGTCTATCTCGAGGGCATGGAGGAGGCCTCCATCTTTGTTCATGTGGCTGTAAATGACATCACAGGAAAGGTAGGCCTAAGCACTGGGTTGAGTTTTGCTTTACCTGCATTGCTGTCGTTGAAGACTAAGGCTTGGATTTTCTTAACAGCGATGAAAGCTTGTCTTGTTTTCTGTCACATAGGTTAAGCCAAGTAATGCTGTGAAGGGTTTTTTGAAAAAAGCTACGAAGAAAGGGTCGGCCAAGGAGCCAAAGGCGGTCTCCATGCACCTCTCCACTTACTCATCAGAGGACGTCCGTCAGCGCTACCGCAAGGACCTGGACTCCTACTCCCAGGAGAGCAGCGGGAACGGCAGCATGTTACTGACGCCTGCGGTCATAGACTACCTCCATAGAGGGACTCAGAGTGAACCACTGAAGCGAGCTCACACGGTGCAAATCCTGGAGGAGGAAATCCAGGGTGCTTCTCTGAAGGAGGAGAAAAAGGAGGGGAAAAGGAAGGGCATCCTTGTCCGCATGTCCTCCACCTTCTCCAACTCTGGGGCGTCCATCCCGTGCATCACAGCAACAAGCCCAGATCTGGAGGACGTGTTTCAGTCGTCTCAGCCACAGAGTCCAGAATCAGAGAGCCAAACGCAGTCGTTTCAGGCAGCCTGGCCAGATCTGGAAGACCAGGTTCAATCTTTCCATGCACACTGGCCGGGCCAGGACAACTCGGGTCGGTCATTTGAGCCAGACCCACCTGAGATTGAGGACACAGCAGGAGAACCACTGACAAAGCTTAACAGTAAGCCTGCACTCCAAACTGTATCAAAACATCTGAATCAGCCCCAACCCCAGCTCCATCCGCAGCCCCAGTCCCTACCCCAGGCCCAGCCCCAGTCTCATCCTGAGGTCATTCTCCGGAACCGACACCCACCATCCTCCCCTGTCAGAGTTAGACGGACCCTGGAGACCCCAGCCAGCCAACGCCCTCCAACACATCACAGACAAAGGTCCGCTCTCGCAGTGTTCCACGAAAGCAGCATACCTCCCCCATCACCCCGGTAGTTAACCGCAGGGCTGCTGTGCACTGGCAGCCTCAGACTCCTTCCCCTCCCCCCCAGAACCATTGCCGCTATGGCCACCAGCCTATACCCAACGGCCTCTACCTTTCTGACAGTGACTCCAGCAGTGGTGGCAGTATAGACAGTCTACGTCTGGAGCTCCTGCCCTCGCGCGTGCCAGTCAGTGGGCAGAGGGAAGTGGGCACCCTGCAGAGAGAGATGAATGCCCTCTTTGACCAAAAGATGAAGGAGATTCGCTGTAAATCGCCACTCTTTTTTTACGGTAAATGTGACTCTTATTATACGATATCTTATTCTGTTATTATATCCCAGCTAGAGAGCATGGCGGTGGTGAAGATGTATTGTTTTCTGAGTCACAAAGTACGTGTACCTGTATGCTCAGATCATCGACATTACAAAATCAATGTTGATTGATGACCCTGGAATTATAGTAATGACAATTTTGTTTGCTGTGTTTTATTTGCAGATTACTCTACGCTATAGTAACCAGACACTTACAAGGACCACAGCAGTGAGCAGCCAATTGGAATAAACATGGGAGTAGGATAAACACTTGTAAACATATAGCGTTACCTTGTATATATCTAGATGTATGTACAAATGTCATCACATTTTGAGACTGAACAAGTTTATTTTGTATAAGGTAATCACTTACTTTTTATGTGGATATTGTAATTTTTGCATCATGATGCATCTTTTGTTAATACAACTGAATACCAAAGTGAATCGTTCTGAACGGAACAGAATGGAACATGCATTCATTACTAGACTGGTTTTATTGAAAGATATGCCGTAACTTTTACATCAACATCGTTCTATGACATAATGCTTTTTTTTTTAATGTGTTGAGTTCTATAATGACAAAACATGTTAAGTAAGTGAACTGACGGTTTTATAGGTTTGAAACTAATGTGCGAAATGTGTGCTGCCAATTGTACAAAAACAGTTCAGTATACTTGGTATCTATAATATGTAAATGTATAATCTACTTTAAAACAAATGTACTGCATCATTTCATTAATAACAGTAATATATTGCTCTCAGTATTTGTGCTGACCAAAAGTACTGAAATGTAAACTCTTTGAAAGTGATGATTTTTCCTAATTTACAAGATGACTTGACTTGGACCTTCATGTTTCGTTTCTATTTTTGCACCACTCTTAAATCTTTCTAAATGACTACACATGAACTTATTTGTAACAGTAGATATACATGTTGTTTTTCTCAATAAAATATCTTCAACATAATACTGTAAAATTGTTAATTTACTCCACCTCTCCAGTACGCTATTTATTACTCTGTTAACTAACACATGTCATATAACAGCCTGGAAATAGTCTGCAAGCATATCTGATACATGGTGTTTCTTTGTGGATAAAAAAAAAGTATCTAGAACAAAACTCATGTCAAGACCTGCATAGTGAAAATTGCTTTGTTAGGCCATATATAATGGAGTATCTACTATCATTTCTACTCATGCTTTGTCTTTGTCTGCGGTTTCCTGGCTCCTCTTCTTGTTGGTGGCGGTGGTCCTCAAACGCTGACTCAGTTCATCAGACAACACTGTGCAATATGATTTCTGTGGGAAGCAAATTGGAGCGATATGTAGAGCAATCTTGACCAGGCAAATCTGCTTATCTATTCATATGGAATCCACCCCTCTTCATTAAAACCAGTGTTAGACCGTGTGTGAGTTTGTGCATATGTGTTGCTCACCCTCTGCTCCCTGGCATTGCTCCGGGACTTGGTGGTGAGCTCCAGGACAGCCAGCAGCACCCCTAGCCCCAGGCCCAGAGCAAGCACCAGGAACATGCCCTTCAGGCTGTGGGGCTGCAAGGGGGAGGCCTTGGCTGCGTCTGCCATGCAGCTGCTGGCCCACCACTTACTGCGCAGGTAAGCCAGCTCTCCTGCCTCACTCAGCTCCAGGATGGCCACACTGAGGTTCTTCAGCATGGGAGAGCCTGGATGACACAGACAGTACCATTTGCACATCAGCTGGCTTGTTAGAGAAAGTATTTGTGTTGCATGAGTACGGTGAGTGTAAGAACATTATCACGTATAAATAAAGTTCAGAGGTTCCAGTCAATGTGTTTTGCCGTATGATATCTCACTCCCTAGACATATGGCTCACCCAGGGTGCCTGCGATGCTGTACCCTCTCATGCCGATGACCTCATGGACACGGACCAGCTCACAGTGACGAGCCGCCACCAAGTCCAGTGACACAGACTCTCCAATGAAGGCAAAGTTGCCCTCCTTTGCCCGGCGAACACCCTCATCCATTGATGACACAAAACTCTTGGCTCTCTCCATGTGCTCGTAGATCCTGCGGTAGGTTGGGTTATTAGAGTTCTACACCAAGGAAAAGAAAAAACACGGACAGAGAGTAAGAGAGCGTCAGCGTGCCGCTGAGAGGACTGACAGAACGGAGACACTGACACGTGAGCCCAATCACTTGAGGGCAAAGAGCGAAGGGGAAAAGAAGGGGATACGAGGGGATGGGGTGTGGCAGGGTGCACTGGCCTCACCTTGAAGAAGGCAAGTGTGGAGGAGCCAGACAGGGTCCCATACTCAATCCCTTGCTGGTTGGCCAAGTCCTCAAACCCTTTCACCATCAGTTGATTGGAGTCTGAGCCCTGAAATGTGCTGAGGTTGGAGAAATAGCAGGCCAAGAGGACCAGACCAAACAACCACCAGGTGCAGCATATTATGCGTCCTGATAAAGCTTTGGGGTGTGGACCGGCACCTGAGAATAAGAAGAAGTAATACTAAATCAGAACACCAAACCACACAGACCATACACAGCTCTTGTGTTGTTGTTTTGGTGCAGGTACGCTATTGGTTGAAATGCCTGGTTAAATCCCTGTTAGTTACCCTGTAGAGTGAGGGCTCCAGCAGTGTACCACAAACTGTGGCTGAAAGTAAAGCTGTTTTCCTCAGTCTGGGGTTGACTCCACTCACATGGGCTGAGTCTGTGTTGGAAAATGTTTGTTGAACAGTTTTTAAATTATACTTGCAAAAGGTTCCAGCCAGACTCAGTACATGATAAATGTATTTTCTGATGAAACTTCCTCACAACATAATTCACCTGGCTACTACACAGATGGAGATAGCAGTGCCCAGGTACGCAGCGAGGATCCCCACCCAGGTCTCTACTGAGAAGGCGTTCAGGAAGTCAAAGATGCCAGCCTCTTCTGAGATGTCTTTCCTCAGGAGAATGCTGATGCCTGTCTGCATGAAGGGTTTGGTCATCCCCACAACCTTCTCCCGGGCAGCAGTGAGGGTCAGAGGAGCAATCGCCAGGTCTGCCTCCTACAGGGATAAGAATATAGATTTATATTTTACATTTGCTTTTTTAAATTTTAAATTTGAACCTTTATTTATACAGGTTTTTTCTCATTGAGATAACATCTCTTTTCCAAGAGAGACCTGGTCCAGCAGTAGAGGGAACAACGTTTCAGACAAAACCATTTACATACACTAACACAACATTAAACAAAACCATAAACACACATACAGTACAAAAAAACATTGCACATTAAAAACACAACCGTCTTGGCTAAAAACAGCTGTCCTAAAAACAATTACACTCTTCTACGATATATACATCGATCAAGTGTTTAAACTCCACCAACGAAACTAGATCATCACATTTTAAAATGTTCACATTCATGAGTAACTTCCCACATGGTTATGTTCACATTGGAATGGACAGTATCAATTGTAAGCAGAAATGGGAGCAGATGTTCCGCACTGTAATCACTAATCTATGAAAAAGTTTGCTTTGCTCACCTTTCTCACCACCTCTCCGATCATCCCGTTCCAGGCCCCAGTCTCATCCTGCCTGCCATAGGACCCATCTTTCACCAGGTGCACGTTGTACTTGAAGTCCAGTTTCTTGGCCAGTTCAGACAGCAGGTCCATGCAGTAACCTTCCATCTGAGAGCCTTTGGACATGGTGTATGGATCTTGCTGAAGGGTGAGGCACAGAAGAACGATTCTGACTTCTGAATCGTCATCAATCTTGTTTATACAGCAGCAAATTAGTTGAAATGGAGTAGAAAATGCTTGCAGTCAATACAGTATAGAGTGACAGAGACATGCGCCCTTTAATTACCTTTATTGTAGTGATTGTCAAGTCTGGTCGCATTGCTAAAGGAGAAATAGATATTAGCGAGATATAGAGGTTACCTTGATTCACCCGCATCCAAATCAAAGAGGAAGATAAACTACTTGAAGTTGCATTTGAACCTTGCCAATGACATTCTTAGGTGAATCACTTATGATTCACAGCATCTCCAACAGCGTCAGCATTGTGAGTGCTTTCTAAGTACATCAACACATCAATTGAATAAAGGCATATACACAGGAGGACAACAGCGTGCATGCTTACACACTGAACAGAGAGGGGAGAGGGCTCTGGCAGACCTTCTCCGTCGGCATTGAAGCATTGCCAAAGCATCTTTCCGGTCCCACTGGCTCGACATCCCTAATTCACAAATCTTTTTCTTTCATTTGGAGTGCAATTGGAGTGCCTTCCAAATGTAGCCGGCGGATTCAAAGAGCTCTTTGTGCTGTGGCCATCTTTAGCCCTTATACCATGAGTCGGTGACCCCTTTGCAGATAGTGAGAGGTAAACATGGGGGTGCATTGATGCCTTCTTAGTCATCACAACTGGTTTCCGGCATCCCAGAGAGCTGGCCACTCTCCTTTCCCACTTGAAAGTGTTCAAAACCGTTAAGATCTATTTACAGCCATATTCCAGTTTGTGAGTTATTTCAAGCCATGACAAAGACATGGCACTATGGGGTAGGACGGCAGTCAGAGTATCAAAAGCCTCGATTCAGGCTAAGGCCACAGGGCTCCCTCAAAACCATAGGGAGGTCCTGACACACATCAGCTCGTCCTATTCAAAATATGACACCCATACAAGCTCTTCAAGGGCCCTGTCACTTTTTGGCCACATTTGAACACAAGGCTCCTTGTTTGTTGCATTGAATTGATTTATTACCATTTTTGTGAGCATGTCAGCTGGCTCGCTTCTTTTTCTGTCAGAGTGGTGTGTGTATGCCAGACAGGATGCAGCCCCTCACTTTGATGCCATGCCCAGCTGACAGTCTCCTCATTCATAACTCGTCAAGCAGAGAGAACATGAGGAGTCTGGCACCAAAATAAGCATATACACTGCCACGCTGCCAACACAAGCGCATCGACTGGTCAAACGGCTAAAGAAAAACATCTACATTTTGTCATTTTACATTTTCTCATGTTTTCTCGGGAATTTAGTTTGAGCGGCAGTCTGTTTCTGTTATCATGCCAATCAGAGTTGGACTGAGCTGTGTTTCATAGATTTCAAATGAAATGGACGCCAGCTACCCAAGGGTCCCCGTCCACTGACTGATTTACGCAGATTTCAGTAAGTCACTAATTCAACAGATTTATAAAACCTATCTATAAACATTTTAATTGTTGGATAATAATAACAATCCAGCAGTAAATGTATAGGGCTGTTAGAAGGGCCCTCGACAGAATTTGAAATGGGTCCCCAAATTGCTATGTCTGCCCCTGATGCCAACTCCTTGTCACTCATTGTCATACCAAACAAATCCTCTATTTTATTCTCAAGCTCATTAGTGGTCATTAAACGAAAGAACGTTTAGAATTGAAGATTGCTTTGAGGCCCGATTGTTTGGCTTGACGATAACAGCATTTGGACCAGGTTATGGTGAATCTCATGCACGTCAAGATTCCTGTTTTACACAGTTTTGCTTGCTTTAGTGACCGACAAACAGACAAAGAATTAACTGGATTTATGAGCACAGTAAGATGTACATTAAACAGTGTATTACCCGCAGCACAGCTCCTTAGGGGCAGTAGAAGCACCATGGTGCACAGGATGACACCCAACAGCACCCTCATGGTTTCACCTCTGATCCTAATGATGTAGTGGTATCAACGTGATTTCACAAACTATTAAATTCAGAGAACAAAAGAAGCTAATGTCGTACTCAAATTGAACAGTGGACTAAAAATACAGTAGTTATGAAGCATGGATATATTACATCTATGACAATACACAAATGAAAGAGATCTTCCATACCTGATAAGATTGTTAGCTGTAAAGTGAGTCGGCTGTGTTGAGGCTTCCAGCTATAGACTGATCCTGATGAACGAGGGCAAATGATGATGAGAAATATTCATCCCAGCACAACAGAGCTGCTAAAACAGCCAATGGACTTTTTGTGGGTGGAGAATGAGTTTGTCCCCTGTGACTGTGTCACTTAACAATATGTTTGGAAGATTCAAATGCCTGTGTTTCTATAACTAATGGTACCTTCCCAATTGCTTGCTGGTTGGATGATCACCTCAGATTTACACCTTCTTACAGAGCAAGGCTATATATAGGCTATAAAACAGCTGGTGAGTAGAGTATGGATCTCGTTCCTGACACACACAAAAAAACAAAAAAATCTGACTACGAGGTATGAGATAGTAAGTCACAATTATGAGATATTAAGTCAAAATGATGAGATATTGTCACGTTCTGACCATAGTTCTTGGGTGTTTTCCTTGTTTTAGTGTTAGTCAGGACGTGAGCTGGGTGGGCATTCTATGTTGTGTGTCTAGTTTGTCTATTTCTATGTTTGGCCTGATATGGTTCTCAATCAGAGGCAGGTGTTAGTCATTGTCTCTGATTGAGAACCATATTTAGGTAGCCTGTTTTGTGGTGGGTTTTGTGGGTGGTTGTTTCCTGTCTTAGTGTTTTCTGCACCAGTTAGGACTGTTTTGGTTTATTGTTCTGTATTATGTTCATGTTTTTTTTTCTTATTAAAAAACATGAACTATAACCACGCTGCGTTTTGGTCCGCCTCTCCTTCCCAGGAAGAAAGCCGTTACAGAACCACCCTCCACAACAGGACCAAGTGGCGTGGTGAAAAGCAGCAACAGCAGGAGAGGCAACAGCAAGAGAGGCAACACTATTTGGAAAAATGGACTTGGAGGAGATCCTAGATGGGAAAGGACCCTGGGCACAGCCAGGAGATTATCACAGCCCTAAAGACGAGCTGGAGGCAGCGAAGGCGGAGAGGTGCTGGTATGAGGAGGCAGCACGGCGGCGTGGATGGAAGCCCGAGAGTCAGCCCCAAAAATGTATTGGGGGGGGCACACAGGAAGTGTGGCGAAGCCAGGTAGGAGACCTGCGCCAACTTCCTGTGCTTACCGGAGGGCGAGAGAGACCGGGCAGGCACCGTGTTATGCTGTGGAGTGCACGGTGTCCCCAGTGCGGGTGCATAGCCCGGTGCGGTACATACCAGCTCCTCGGATCGGCCGGGCTAGAGTGGGCATCGAGCCAGGTGCCATGAAGCCGGCTCTACACATCTGGTCTCCAGTGCATCTCCTTGGGCTGGCGTACATGGCACCAGCCTTGCGCATGGTGTCCCCGGTTCGCCTGCACAGCCCAGTGCGGGCTATTCCACCTTGCCGCACTGGCAAGGCGACCGGGAGCATTCAACCAGGTAAGGTTGGGCAGGCTCAGTGCTCAAGAGCTCCAGTGCGACTGCACGGTCCGGTCTATCCAGTACCACCTCCACGCATCAGCCCTCCGGTGGCAGCTCCCCGCACTCGCCCTGAGGTGCGTGTCCTCGGCCCAGTACCACCAGTGCCGGCACCTCGCACCAGGCCTACAGTGCGCCTCGTCTGTCCGGATCCGCCAGAGCCTCCCGGTCAGCCAGGCTCCGCCAGAGCCTCCCGGTCAGCCAGGATCCGCCAGAGCCTCCCGGTCAGCCAGGATCCGCCAGAGCCTCCCGGTCAGCCAGGATCCGCCAGAGCCTCCCGGTCAGCCAGGATCCGCCAGAGCCTCCCGGTCAGCCAGGATCCGCCAGAGCCTCCCGGTCAGCCAGCCTGAGCTACCTCAGTCCCGAGCTGCCCCTCGGTCCAGGGGAGCCCTTTGTTAGGGTTCCTAGGCCAAGGTTGGAGGTGAGGGTTGCCACTCAAAGGACGCTAAGGAGGTGGACTAGGACAATTATGGAGTGGGGTCCACGTCCAGAGCCGCCACCGCGGACAGATGCCCACCCAGACCCTCTATAGGTTTAGGTTGTGCGGTCGGAGTCCGCACCTTGGGGGGGGTACTGTCACATTCTGACCATAGTTCTTGGGTGTTTTCCTTGTTTTAGTGTTGGTCAGGACGTGAGCTGGGTGGGCATTCTATGTTGTATGTCTAGTTTGTCTATTTCTATGTTTGGCCTGATATGGTTCTCAATCAGAGGCAGGTGTTAGTCATTGTCTCTGATTGGGAACCATATTTAGGTAGCCTGTTGGGTTTTGTGGGTGGTTGTTTCCTGTCTTAGTGTTTTCTGCACCAGTTAGGACTTTCGGTTTATTGTTTTGTATTATGTTCATGTTTCATGTTCTTATTAAAAAAACATGAACTATAACCACGCTGCGTTTTGGTCCGCTTCTCCTTCCCAGGAAGAAAGCCGTTACAGATATAATGTCTTCAAAAAGTATTCAAACCCCTTGGCTTTTTCCACATTATGTTAAATTACAGCATTCTCAAATGGATTCAATTGTTTTTTTCCCCCTCATAAATCTATACCCTATAATGACAAAGTAAAAACAGGCTTTGAATTTTTAGCAAATGTATTAAATAATATTCCATTGACATAACAGCCTGATGGCCTCTGGCCTTGCGATAGAAGCTGTTTTTCAGTCTCTCGGTCCCAACTTTGATGCACCTGTACTGACCTCGCCTTCTGGATGGTAGCAGGACTGTTAAATGTCCAGGATCCAGACTTACTATCTCACAATTATGACTTAGTATCTCATTATGACTTATTTTATAATAATGACTTACTATCTCATAATCAGTGGTGGAAAAAGTACCCAATTGTCATACTTGAGTAAAAGTAAAGATGCATTAATAGAAAATGACTCAAGTGAAAGTCACTCAGTAAAATACTACTTGAGTAAAAGTCTAAAAGTATTGGGTTTTAAATGTACTTAAGTATCAAAATAAAACATTTAAGGTATGAATTGTTTCAAATTCCTTATGTGAAGCAAATATTTTTAATTTACGGATAGCCAGGGGCACACTCCAACACTCAGACATAATTTACAATTGAAGCATTTGTTTCGTGAGTCAGTGAGATCAGAGGCAGTAGGGATGACCAGGGATGTTCTCTTTAAGTGTGTGAATTGGACCATTTTCTTGTCCTGCTAAGCGTGCAAAATGTGACGAGTACTTTTGGGTGTCAGGGAAAATGTATGGAGTAAAAAGTAGGTAATTGTCTTTAGGAATGTAGTGAAGTACCAACTACCCGAGGCACTACCTGTTCACCCCGCTACCATCCAGAAGGTGATGTGCATCAAAGCTGGGATGGAGAGACTGAAAAACAGCTGTCGCAAGGCCATCAGACTGATAAACAGCCATCACTAGCACAGAGAGGCTGCTGCCTACATACAGACTTGAAATCATTGGCAACTTTAATAAATGGAACACTAGTCACTTTAATGCCACTTTAATGTTTACATATCTTGCATTACTCATCTCATATGTATATACTGTATTCTATTCTATCTATTGCATCTTAGCCTATGTCGCTCTGACATTGCTCATCCATACATTTATATTTATATATTCTTATTCCATTCCTTTACTTAGATTTGGCTGTATAAGGTAGTTGTGGTGGAATTGTTAGATATTACTTGTTAGATATTGCTGCATTGTCAGAACTGGAAGCACAAGCATTTCGCTACACTTGCAATAACATCTGCTAACCATGTTGATTTGATTTTAAGTTAAAGTAAAAGTTCTCAAACATATAAATAGTAAAGTAAAGTACAGATGCACCAAAAAACTACTTAAGTAGTGCTTTAAAGTATTTTTTACTTTTTTTTACTACAACACTGCTCATAATTATACCTTACTATCTCATAACTAAGACGTGGATGTCGATTAAGGCAACCCCTCGGATCTCTTTGATTCAGAGAGGTTGGGTTAAATGCGGAAAACACGTTTCTGACACGTGACTAGGTATCCCCCTTCCCTTTCCCTTTAACTAGTAGTCAGATATATTTTATTTTGTGGCGGGAATGGGCTTCTATGGTATGGAGAACAAAGAATAAAGAAAAGAAAGGGGCACATGTTTTTTGTTGTTAAATTAACAAACGAAAGAGGGTGGGAATGTTTATAGTATAAACAGTGAATGGAGCTGGCTGGTTCAGTTGCATACCGCTATTATTCTTAAGTTTCAAACTCTTGCCTGCAGATATTACCCCCTTCACGAAATCTGTCTATTTTTTTTTGTATATGGAATACATTGTGACAAGTTCAGAAACTATGCAGAAATAACCGATAAATAGGCATAGCCTACATTGTGCACCTTGTTCACCTATTTAGTATCTATTCAAAGGAATACAACTTCTAAGCAGCACCGTGTGTGGACTGAACTGAATGTAACAGGTGTCAAATACTGTTGTCCGTCGATAATGAAGACAAGGCGCGCAAGAGAGGTCGAGTAGTTTTTCTCAACGCTTTGCGATAATGTGTTGTCCCGTTCCAACTCGATGCAATGGGGTTTCTGTGTTGGCCAATCATAATCGAACGCGCGTAGTGTACACGGTAAAATTAGGCTGTGCTATTTTTTTTTTTTTTCTCTCCAAAGGGGCGTTTTTTTTTCAAGCCATCTTGACTGAATATCTAGCTACAACCCAAGGTAGCTAGCTAGCTACATCAATCTGACACATCTTACGTTATTGTATGTGCCATTTAGAGTAGCCATTTCAAGTTGAAGACGTCTAAATCACAGATATGTAAGCAGGTCGAGTTTGAGCATTTTGTCCGAAGTCACCATGGAGGACTGAAGTGCTGAAGATGACGCTGTCGCCCCTGAAATTACCGGGTAGCAATGGCATAGCTTGTTACTAGCATGTCGGTCGTATTTCAACGTTAGCTAACGTTATCTTTCTCTGGCTCGCGCATGTCATAGGATCACGTTAAACAAGGTAAACACTTCCGACATTTTGGCTGACTTGTTTGTTTTTGCTTCATAAAATATGGCGCTCGTCATGTCGAGCTAAATGTGCCCTGTGCAAGCTAGCTATCAAATAGTAACGTTAGTTTGTTAAAACGTTAGCTAGCGTTAGAGTTGTGTTTGAAGGGTCCGTAGCCTGCGGACACATACGAGGACACACATTGCGGCATTCTAGCCGAAATGATACTTCTAGTTATGGACCGTGTTAACCCAGTTATGGTGCCACTGTTTTATAGGTTGCTTATCAGTTCACAATAATAGTGACTGCAAATGTTGTATGGATAAAATGGCTGACAGTCGGGTCGGTTTGGTGTTTAGCGCCCTGCAACCCAACTATGTGAGCAAAAAAATAGAAGATACGAGCAGTTGATTGGTTACATATAGAAGTGTGGAATATTCTCGAGCTGTGATTGGATGTAAACTAGGCTGTTAGTTAGATGTGTAGCATAGAAACTGCTGTCATTTTTCTTTTTTTTAACCAGGCAAGTCAGTTATGAACAAATTCTTATTTACAATGAACATTGGGTTAAGAGCCTTGTTCAGGGGCAGAACGACAGCTTTTTACCTTGTCAGCTCGGGGATTCGATCTAGCAACCTTTCAGTTACTGGGCCAATGCTCTAACCACTAGGCTACCTTCCGCTCCGTAAATCATACCTCAGTGACTATAATAGCTACCAAATTGCTTTTATTGTTTTTCTGATATGAGATGAATCTGTGATAATTTGTTTGATTGCAAATCAGTAGGCCTAATGTCTCTTCTGCTTTGTGGCTATTGGTCATTTCCATGTGAAAGGTCCCAGGAGCACGAACATGTGAAGTTCATAACAGCATGTCAAATAAAAGCTAAGTGTCTTATCTCTTAGACTTTAAGGTATATATATATTGTCTTCAGAGTATTCACACCCCTTGACTTTTTCCACACTTGTTGTGTTGGTCTGAATTTTAAAATGGATTAAATGTAGATGTTTTGTCACTGGCCCACACACAATACCCCATAATGTCAATGTGGAATTATGCTTTTTCTAAATTTTTACAAATTAATAAAAATGAAAAGCTGAAATGTCTTGAGTCAATAAGTATTTGACCCCTTTGTTATGGTAAGCCTAAATAAGTAAAGGAGTAAAAATGTGCTTAACAAGTCACATAAGTTGCATGGTCACTCTGTGTGAAATAATAGTTTTTTTTGTTTTTTATGACTACCTCATCTCTGTACCCCACACATTAAATTATCTGTAAGGTCCCTCAGTCGAGCAGTGAATTTCAAACACCGATTCAACCACAAAGGCCAGGGATGTTTTCCAATGCCTTGCAAAAAAGGACACCTATTGGTAGATGGGCAAATAAAATAAGCGGACATCGAATATATGTTTGAGCATGGGGAAGTTATTAATTACACTTTGGATGGTGTATCAAAACACCCAGTCACTACAAAGATACAGGCGTCCTTCCTAACTCTGCTGCCGGAGAGAAAGGATGCCACTCAGGGATTTCACCATAAGGCCAATGGGTGACTTTAAAACTGAGATGGATCAACAAATTTGTAGTTACTTCACAATACTAACCTAACTGACATAATTAAAAGAAGTCTGTACAGAATACAAATATTCCAAAACATACACCCTGTTTGCAGCAAGGCACGAAAGAAATACTGCAAAAAATGTGTCCAAGCAATTCACTTTTTGTCCTGAATACAAATTGTCAAGTTCGAGGCAAATCCAATACATCACATTACTGAGTACCACTCTCCATATTTTCAAGCATATTTAAGGACTGCAGAGTTTTTCAGGAGAAAAAAAGAAACCGAATGGAACTAAGCACAGGCAAAATCCTAGAGAAAAAACCTGGTTCAGTCTGCTATCCACCAGACACTGGGAGATGAAATCACCTTTCAGCAGGACAGTAATCTAAAACACAAGGCCAAATCTACACTGGAGTTGCTTACCAAGAAGACAGTGAATGTTCCTGAGTACAGGTTTGACATAAATCTAGGGCAAGACCTGAAAATGGTTGTCTAGCAATGATCGATAAACAATTTGACAGAGCTTGATGAAGTTTGAAAAGAATAATGGGCAAATGTTGCACAATTCCGGTGTGGAAAGCTCTTGGACCCAGAAAGACTCAGCTGTAATCTCTGTCAAAGGTGCTTCCACAAAGTATTGACTCAGGGGTGTGAGTACTTATGTAAATGAGATATTCTTGTATAAAATATAAATGCAACATGTAAAGCATGGGTCCCATGTTTCATGAGCTGAAATAAAAGATCCCAGAATTGTTCAGTATGCACAAAAAGCTTATTTCTCTCCAATTTTGTGCACACATTTGTTTGTCCCTGTTTAGTGAGCATCCTTTGCCAAGATAATCCATCCATCTGATGGGTGTGACATATCAAGAAGCTGATTAAACAGTATGATCATTACACTGGTGCACCTTGTGCTGGTGACAATATAAGGCCACTCTAAAATGTGCAGTTTTTGTCACATAACACAATTCCGCAGGTTTTGAGAGCTCGTGCAATTGGCATGTTGACTGCAGGAATGTCTGCCAAAGCTGTTTTAACTTAAGTAGGCAAGCCAGTTAAGAACCATTTTTATTTTTACTGACATGGGGATCCCAATCACTGCTGGTTGTGATACAGCTTGGAATCAGGGTCTGTAGTTATGCCTCTAGCACTGAGATGCAGTGCCTTAGACCACTGCACCACTCAGGAACCCTCTGTTTCCAGAGAATTGAATGTCCATTTCTCTTCCATAAGCCACCTCCAATGTCGTTTTAGAGAATTTGGCAGTACGTCCAACCGGCCTCACAACTGCAGACCATGTCTAACCACGTCACCCCAGGACCTCTACATCCCCTTTCATGGGGAAAAACTCATTCTGATTCACTGGGCCTGGCTCCCCAGTGGGTGGGCCTGGCTCCCCAGTGGGTGGGCCTGGCTCCCCAGTGGGTGGGCCTGGCTCCCCAGTGGGTGGGCCTGGCTCCCCAGTGGGTGGGCCTGGCTCCCCAGTGGGTGGGCCTGGCTCCCCAGTGGGTGGGCCTGGCTCCCCAGTGGGTGGGCCTGGCTCCCCAGTGGGTGGGCCTGGCTCCCCAGTGGGTGGGCCTGGCTCCCCAGTGGGTGGGCCTGGCTCCCCAGTGGGTGGGCCTATGCCCTCCCGGACCCTTCCATGGCAACACCCCTGCCCATACATGTGAAATCTATATATTAGGGCCTAATGAATTCATTTCACTTGACTGATTTCCTTAAATGACCTGTAACTCAGTAAAATCGTTGAAATTGTTGCATATATATTTTTGTTCAGTATATTTCATTTTCATTACATTAGCAAACATTTCTAGAAACTTTTTCATTTTGTCATTATGGGTTATTATGTAGATGGGTGAGAATTATTATTATTTTTAAAATCCATTTTGAATTCAGGCTGTAATGCAACAAATGTGGAATAAGTCAAGGGGTATGAAGACCCTATACATTGTTCAACCATTTTCAGTCCCCAAAATTATAATGGAATAATTAAAGCCTTTGATTTCTTAGAAAACATCTACCAGAAAAAGTCTTAAAAGGTATTAGAAATTAAACACAATTTTGAAGTAAAGAGTGGCGCAGCATTCTAAGGCACTGCATCTCAGTGCTAGAGGTGTTACTCCAGACCCTGGTTCGATCCCGGGCTGTATCACAACTGGCCGTGATAGTGAGTCCCATAGGGCGGTGCACAATTGGCCCAGTGTTGTCCAGGTTAGGGGAGGGGTAGGCTGTCATTGTAAAATAAGAATTTGTTCTTAACTGACTTGCGTAGTTAAATAAAGGTTAAATAAAAATACCCTTGCCAACCAATACCAACAGTTAGATTAGTATATGTTTTTTTTAGTCTTCTGTAAGTTTAACAAACATTGCCTTGTGTCTTGAATATCCTTTACCAAAAACCCACATATCTTTAAGATCATTTCAAATTTCTCTCCCTCATGATTAGGGAGGATAAAGAAAATTAACAGAAGTAACAAGTAAAAGTAGACGTATCAATTAGTCCGTTTTTACTCATACAAATTTAGTTTATGAATTAGTAAGTGATTTAAACTCAATTATGTTACTAAATCAGTAACAGAATTTCCCCAAACACTGTTAACGGAATTTCTGCAATTGATTTGGCTACAATGGGAATATCATAATAGTCACACCACATTTGGGTGACCTGTTACTGTCCTCCCTTCCACTGGCTTATGTTCAGCAGAACTGTTTTCTTTCTCTTTCTCTCGTCTGGTGGTCTAAGCAAGAGTGTGAAAAGTCTGGACAACCACTCACTCACATACATTTTGGTCCATAACGAATCTGAACCAATCATAGATGTCTAGTTTGGACAGTAGACTATAGTAGAGCACAGTACAGTTAAGAAAGTAGTATAGTACATTACAGTACAGTAGAACACAGTACAGTAAGGAAAAGTATAGTACAGTCCTATAGAGTGGAGTAGAATTCTGTACTGTACACAGTAGAGCACACAAGCATGGGTAGGTTACACTATAATTATTTGTATTGAACTATACTTTACTGTACTCTACTGTATGGTATTGAACTGTACTCTACTTGACTATACTCCACTGTTCTGTACTGTGCTGTACTTTGATCTCCAAACATGTGAAACGTAGAGGTCTATGATTGGTTCAGATTTCGTCCGGACCAACCAAATTTGGTGTTGTTTGGCCGCGGAGCTCATTAAAATAATAGCCAATGTGTAGAATAATGCCCAAATATGCAAAGGAGGATATTAAATATTTCTATGTTTGTTTACCTATTTAGGATACATCACCATGAACTATACATAATTATGTATTTCTGTATAGTACAGATCAGGGACCCATGTTGAAATTCTGTTTCTGCAATTCTGTTACCGGGTGTAAATCCACCTCACTTACTGTAGTTTAATTACCAAAGATATGTTTTCAAACTCAGGGTGTCATGTCATAGCAGACATCATTGAATCTTAACTCGGAGCAGATATTTAAGAGTTTTTTTTGAAAATGTCACGTAAAAAGCAAGGGAGATTTTACAGAAATTCTGTTACGAAACTTTGCATCTGCACAGTTCTTCCATTAAATGTTTTTGTAAAAAATGTCAGTGTAAAAGTTGCAGAGTTGTATGGTTTGTTATACTTTGAAATTAATGTTTTTTTGTTTGGCATACATTTGAAATGTTTACCATGTTGTGCTGCTGTCATGTTGTGTTGCTACCATGCTTTGTTGTCATGTGTTGCTGCCTTGCTATGTTGTTGTCTTAGGTCTCTTTATGTAGTGTAGTGTTGTGTTGTGTTTCTTGTCGAGATGTGTGTTTTGTCCTATATTTTTATTTAATTATTTATTTTTAATCCCAGCCCCCGTCCCCCGCAGGAGGCCTTTTGATAGGCCGTCATTGTAAATAAGAATTTGTTCTTAACTGACTTGCCTAGTTAAATAAAGGTTAAATACATTTTAAAAAATGAAAAATCTGAGTCTCAGTACAATTACCGTTGAATTGCCCTATTTTGACCAGAAAATGTAATGTGCATGTTCCTGTGAATCTCTCTTGCACAAACTTGCAGCAGGCTGGCACTGGTGAGTGCATTAGCTACTGTATGTTGATAAGTTGGTGTTTGACTGTTTCAAATCTACTCTGGTGGGTTGTCTTCCTTATCTCACATACATCTAAGTTATAGTCTCTCTATCCTAATGTGCTATTCATTTCAAATGAAGGATACCTTCTAATTAGTTCCTCGATTGACTTAGTGTGCAATTCAGAATTGAACAACAGATTTGTTTTCTCTTTTTTTTGTTGCATAACTCCACCCTCACCCTCTCCATTCTAGGAAACTAGACCCCCATGAGGAGGCTGCGGAGGCGGGGATGCAGTGCTGGAGAAGTTGGGCTTGAGATGGGCCGGGGCCGGGGAAGGGGAAGGGGCAGGGTCTCCAGTGTTCGGCCGCGGCCGCCTTCCCCCTACAGACTGCAACTATCTCCATCTAGAGAGACTTTGACCTATGCTCAGGCCCAGAAGATGGTGGAGGTGGACCTGGATGGAAGGCTTCACAGGATCAACATCACAGACCCTCTGCCAGTCATCACAGAGGATGAGATGATGGCTCAGGACATTGTTGAGTGCAACAGTAACAAAGAAAACAGCGAACAAACCCAGAGCAGAGCCAGACCAGGGCGCAAACCTCCCAACCCAAAGGGCCGCAGGAGGGAGAGCAAAACCTCATCTCACCTGAGCCGACGTTCTGGCGGTCAGCAACACACGCAAAGCCAAACCGATCCTTCCCAGCACCCTTCCCACCAAAGCCCTCTCCCTGAGCCCACCTTCCGCGTGCTGGACTCCCTGTGTCCTTCAGCCGCACCTCCCCTCCCTGCGTCCTACTACCGGTTCATAGAGAAGTCAGGAGAGGAGCAGGACTGTGAGGCAGAGTACGACATGGACGAGGAGGACCTGGCCTGGCTGGAGATGGTCAACCAAAAGAGGGTGTCTGATGGCCACGCCTCCGTCTCCCCGGATACCTTTGAGCTGCTGATCGACCGTCTGGAGAGGGAGTCCATCCTGGAGTCACGGAGCCAGGCCCTGTCCCAGAGTGCCATAGACGAGGATGCCTTCTGCTGCGTCTGCCTGGACGACGAGTGTCTCAACAGCAACGTCATCCTGTTCTGTGACATCTGCAATCTGGCCGTCCACCAGGAGTGTTACGGTGTGCCCTACATTCCTGAGGGCCAGTGGCTGTGCCGCTGCTGTCTGCAGTCCCCCTCGCGCCCCGTGGACTGTGTGCTCTGCCCCAACCGGGGAGGTGCCTTCAAACAGACTAGTGATGGACGCTGGGCCCACGTAGTCTGTGCCATATGGATCCCAGAGGTGTGCTTTGCCAACACGGTGTTCCTGGAGCCCGTGGAGGGGGTGAACAACATCCCCCCAGCCCGTTGGAAGCTCACCTGCCACCTGTGCAAGCAGAAAGGCTGGGGCGCGTCCATCCAGTGCCACAAGGCCAACTGTTACCGGGCCTTCCATGTCACCTGTGCCCAGAAGGCTGGCCTCTTCATGAAGATCGACCCGGTCCGAGAGACCGGGGTCAACGGAACCACCTTCTCTGTAAAGAAAACTGCCTTCTGTGAGAATCACTCCCCTGTCGGGTTAAGGCGAGATGGGTCTGGTGATGTGGAGGGGAGGCTGGTGGGAGGAAGGGGGAACAGAGGTCAAAGGTCATACACTCAGAGCCCCTTGGCCCTACCCAGTAAAAAGACTCCCAAGGGCCAGAAGAAGAAGAAAGGTCAGACGACCCGTCGCTCCGCTGTGCCTGTGCTGCTGGTGCCTCAGATCCCCTCTCACAGGTCAGCCCTCCCACACCCCTTCTACCAACACAACACTCCCAGTAGAATTCTTCTCTTTTGTCTTCTTACTACCGGTATATTTGCTTTGAGTGATCTTCAGTTTAGAGAGCACATTTTTATAGCCTAATAATAATGTATGTTTAATGGAACAGTACAACTGCCTTGTACTAACTATTAATACACTATACAGTGGAAAGATGCCAAAATATGAATAACAGTTATTGCAATGTCATGAACAGGCTGAACAAGATTTGCACTGGGGTTGCTGTCCAGAGGAAGAACCAGTTCATGCAGAGGCTTCACAACTACTGGCTGCTGAAACGTCAATCCCGAAACGGCATGCCTCTCATCCGGCGCCTGCACTCGCATCTGCAGGCTCACAAGACTGCTGAGCAGGTCAGGAAAATACGGGGGGGGGGAACGACGACTTAATGTCAATTATAGATCTTGTGTTGATAGTGAAATGTAAAATGTGTGTTTGCATGTGTTCAGAGGGAGCCTGATGAGAAGCTTAGTGCGGCAAGGGAGGAGCTACGGTACTGGCAGAAGTTGCGGCAGGACCTGGAGAGAGCCCGGCTCCTGGTGGAACTCATTCGCAAGAGAGAGCGACTAAAGAGAGAGCAGGTACTTTTGTCAGTTGGGGGTGGCCATGATTTTACATACTGTATAATCATGAGTTACCATTTGCATATGACGTATGAAAATATTCAATTTTTACAGTCACTGTATCTGTCTAATTGCTTTCCTTAAATTACTCTGCACCCTTTCATTCTCCCTCCAGATGAAACTTCAACAGGCTGCTCTGGAGCTGAAGTTGACCCCTGCGTTAATACTGCTGCGCTCCACCCTCGACCAGCTTCAGGAGAAGGACACGGCACAGATCTTCTCTCAGCCTGTGAATCTAGCAGAGGTTAGTAGAGTTAGATAAGATTAGATTGGTCTTTTTCTGCATTGCTTTACAATTCAGCCTCTAGCAATGCTTTTCTCACCTGCTTCTTTCTTGAAAAGTTTGTTCACTTGTATGTTTTTAATTGAAGGTCCCGGACTATCTGGAGTTCATCTCCAAGCCCATGGACTTGTCCAGCATGCGTGCCAAACTGGAGGCCCATGCTTACTGCTCCATTGCAGACCTGGAGGGCGACTTCAACCTCATGGTGTCCAACTGCCTGAGGTACAACTCAAAGGAGACCGCGTTCCACCGAGCCGCCCTGCATCTGCGGGAGGTGGGAGGGGCCGTCCTCCGCCACGCCCACAGACAGGCCCAGAGCATCGGGTTGGACCCCAGCACGGGCATGCACCTCCCAGACTTCCCCAACATGCACGGCTTCTACCAATGCACCTGGGAGGACGGTGAGCACAGCTGGCCGTGGGTTGGCCGTGGAATGGCATCCAGAGAATAAAGCTTCACAATCATAACTCATGTCTCTCTTCTCTTTCTCCTCTTTTTGTGTTCTCTCTACAGTGGACTCTCTCCTGGACCCAGACAACAGGCTCCACCTGTCCACAGAGGAGCAGCTGAAGGCCCTGCTGGAGAAGCTGGACATGGTGGCGTCCATGCGCTCCAGTGGAGGGAGAACCAAACGCATCCGGCTGTTGCGCAGAGAGATCAACACGATCGGACACAAGCAGCAGCGCTCACAGTCTCTCAACGGGAAAGAAGAAGAAGTCGAGGAAGAGGGGGAAGAAGAAAAGGGAGAGAAGGGCAATGTGGAGAACGGTCCTTTAACATCAGCCTCTACCCCGGGGACAGGTAAGAGAAGAGATTTACTTTTGTTGTTGCTTTCCAACCCTACTAATCTTTCTAGAATTGATGTGTTAGTCAAATTATTGATTTGTTGTTGTGCAATTCTGATATTACCCTAAAGCAGGTATTCCCAAACTGGGTGAGGTACGCACAATGCCGTTGAGTGTACGCCAAATAAACATGTGATTCACATTTATTTATTTAAAAAAAATGTCTTCACATTTTCAACAGCACATTTATATTTTCCAACGAGGCTATACATTTGGGTGAGGTTTTTTTCTCACCTGAGTAGCCTCGTTTCAATGGCAAAATGTTTAATAAACCATCTAGTGTTCAGCGAAATAACAACACAATGTCAAATACAGGTAGCCTAGTCAAATAATCAACATCCAATCACATAAACTGTTACTCTCTCGTGGGAAACCTTCACAAACAAAACATGACAATTTTGAGCGAGAATAAAGATGACTTTCGAGTAGTAAGACATGTATGAAAGCAACAGATACCATTAATTAGAAGGGGCTAGAAGCGTCTGATATGGTGAGCTACTGAGTGGCTAGGACAGGCAAGACCCATACTATTGAGGTGGACTTCATTCTTCCTGCTGCCGCGGATATGGCTGGGACATTGCTGGGGGAAAAGGCCAAAAAAACTATACAGAGACAATGCCTTCATCAAGCAACACTGTTTCACAACACATCATTGACATGGCAGGTGATGTTTTGAAACAATTACTGCTTTGCATACAAGCCAGTGAATTATATGCGTTACAGCTGGATAAGTTAACAAACGTGGCGGGCCTGGCACAGCTCCTGGTATATGTCCGTTATGTTTATGAGGTGTCAATTAAGGAACACATCCTCTTCTGCAAACCATTGGAAACCAGGACAACATGAGAGGATATTTTTTAAGTACTGGACAGCTTAGTGACATCAAATGGACTTTGGTGGTCAAGATGTGTTGGTATCTGTACTGATGATGCAAAAGCCATGACAGGGGGACATAGTGGAGTGGTAACGCGCATGCAAGCAGTTTCTCCCGACGCCACTTGGGTACACTGCAGCATCCACCGAGAGGCTCTTGCTGCCAAGGGAATACCTGAACGCTTGGAAGACGTTTTGGACACTACAGTGAGGACACTAAAGCAAGGCCCCTGAACTCTCATGTATTTTCTGCATTATGTAATGATATGGGCAGCGACCATGTAACGCTTTTACAACATACAGAATGTGCTGGTCATCAAGGGGCAAAGTATTGACCTGTTTTTTTTAAATTTAGAGATGAGCTTAACGTTTTCATTACTGATTAAGAAGTTGGAGCTCTTTTCTGTCTGCATTAACAAGGACCACACACAGGTCTTTTCATCATTGTATGATTTTTTATGTGTGCAAATTAACTCAAGCTTACGGACCGTGGCAAATGTGATATAGAGAAGCACCTGAGTGAGCTGGGTGCGCAATTACGCAGGTACTTTCCTGAAATGGATGACACAAACAACTGGATTCGTTATCCCTTTCATGCTCTGCCTTCAGTCCAGTTACTGATATCTGAACAAGAGAGCCTCGTTGAAATTACAACAAGCGGTTCTGTGAAAATTTTATCAGAAGCCATTGCCAGATTTCTGGATAGGGCTGCGCTCAGAGTTTCTTGCCTTGGCAAATCGCGCTGTTAAGACACTGATGCCCTTAGCAACCACGTACCTATGTGAGAGTGGATTCTCTGCCCTCACTAGCATGAAAACTAAATACAGGCACAGAATGTGTGTGGAAAATGATTTATGACAGACTCTCCAATACAACCCAACATTGCAGAGTTATATGCACCCTTTCAAGCACACCATTCTCATTAACCTGTGGTGAGTTATTCAACATTTTTTGATGAACAAATAAGGTTTTATATGTAAAATGGCTAAATAAAGAGATTTTGTTGTAATGTTTGAGTCACTCAAATATCACATGAATAAACATTAGACATGGCAAAATGTATAGAATTGCAAGAAAATGTCTGAGTGAAAAGTTTGGGAACCCCTGCCCAAAAGCATGAAACACACAGAAAATCTCACTGCCGATAGACTGCCGACAGGTACTTATCACAGTGGGAGGCCGGTCCTTCTCTTGCTAGAACAAAAGCGGTACCTGCTGTGTGCCGATCCGGCAGCGACGAACCTACCGATTCTACTTGTAGAATGGCAATGCTCGTCAGTGGCTAACCACTTGACTTTGAGCCAATCAGAGAGCACAAACTCCCACGTGGGGGAGCCAAAAATATATACATCTAACGTTAGCTAGCTAACTAAACATTTGCCTATGGGCTGGCACTGGCAGCATGGGATTATGGTGAATTCAATTGTTTCTTCGTCATCTGGCTAGGTGGCCATCTGGCTAGTAACAACAAGGGCTTTCTACAAAATAGCAACATTAGTGCAGATAGCTTGGAATCTAGACCATAAGCAATAAACATGGATATGCATTGCCAAACAACGCTACTGCCACCTTCTGGTTTGGAGTATTTTAACAAGGCTGAGTGGCTGACGACTTCAAGATCTTTGCTGTGTGAATACAAAAGAGATTATTTGCCCACACTGTTCAAAAGTGCTAAGTAATGTCGGTAGTCAAACATTTGACAATTCTACAGGTGTGTCTGAGCTTTAACAAAGTGATAAATGCATGTTTCCTTCTTGTAGATGACTCTCCACCAACACTAGAGCCTTCATGCCCAGTGTCGTCCCCCCTGCCAGGCGATGCCCCGCCTGAACCACCCTTACTGGGCCTAGTGACCACAGGGCGAAGGTCACCAGGGCGCTCCTACAAGCGCCAGAGATCCTCCCGTAGTGGGGGCAACGGGCGGAGTGATGATGATGCTGAAGTTGGGGAGACACCGACACCGTGCAAACAGGAGGCGGCTTCTCAAGAGGTCTCTCCTTTGGAAACTCCCAGTCCTCCCATTAACGCCTGTCCTTTGGTTGGAGTTGGCCGTCGTACATCGGTTCTGTTCAAGAAAGCTAAAAATGGAGCAAGACTCGCAAAGAACAAGGCGGCACAGTTACAGAACAGACGGACCACTGAGGGTAAAACCAATGGCTTGGACCGTACCCCCACCATTCCAAAACCTCCCAGTGTGACCGCCCTCTCCAACCCTGCCCCTCCCCCCACACCCTCCTCACCGTCATCCCACCACCTGAGGTCCAGAGGGTCCAACTCTGACAGCGAGGCAGACAAGCCCCTCCATCTCGTCAAAGAGGATGGTAGATACAAAACATTTAATTTACATTTGCTCTGTCATTTCATTCGAGCTCTCTTTCGTATCGTCTGAGATCCCCAAAGATTGGAAAGCTGCCGCGGGCATCCCCCTCTTCATAGGGGGAGACACTCTAGACCCAAACTGTTATAGACCTATATCCATCCTGCCCTGCCTTTCTAAAATCTTCGAAAGCCAAGTTAACAAACAGACCATCGACCATTTCGAATCCCACCATACCTTCTCCACTATACAATCTGGTTTCCGAGCTGGTTATGGGGGGACCTCAGCCATGCTCAAGGTCCTAAGCGATATCATAACCACCATCGATAAAATACTGTGCAGCCGTCTTCATCGACCTGGCAAAGGCTTTCGACTCTGTCAATCACCGTATTCTTATTGGCAGACTCAATAGCCTTGGCTTCTTAAATGACTACCACGCCTGGTTCACCAACTACTCAGATAGAGTTCAGTGTGTCAAATCGGAGGGCCTGTTGTCCGGACCTCTGGCAGTCTCTATGGGGGTGCCACAGGGTTTAATTCTCGGGCCGACTCTCTTATCTGTATATATCAATGCTGCTGGTGATTCTCTGATCTACCTCTGCGCAGACGACGCCATTCTGTATACATCTGGCCCTTTGGACACTGTGTTAACAAACCTCCAAACCAGCTTCAATTCCATACAACACTCCTTCCGTGGCCTCCAACTGTTTTTAAATGCTAGTAAAACTAAGTGCATGCTCTTCAACCGATTGCTGCCCGCACCCTCCCGCCCGACTAGCATCACTACTCTGGACGGTTCTGACTTAGAATATGTGGACAACTACAAATACTTAGGTGTCTGGTTAGACTGTAAACTCTCCTTCCAGACTCACATTAAGCATCTCCAATCCAAAATAAACCGAGTTTTCTTAACAATGCATCCTTCCTCGCAAAACTGACTATCCTACCGATCCTTTACTTCGGCGATGTCATTTACAAAATAGCCTCCAACACTCTACTCAGCAAATTTGATGCAGTCTAACACAGTGCCATCTGTTTTGTCACCAAAGCCCCATATACTACGCACCACTGCGACCTGTATGCTCTCGTTAGCTGGCCCTCACTTCATATTCATCGCCAAACCCACTGGCTACAGGTCATCTATAAGTTTTGCTAGGTAAAGCCCCGCCTTATCTCAGCTCACAGGTCACCATAGCAACACTCACCCGTAGCACACGCTCCAGCAGGTATATTTCACTGATCATCCCCAAAGCCAACACCTCATTTGCCGCCTTTCCTTCCAGTTCTCTGCTGCCATTGACTGGAATGAATTGCAAAAATCACTGATGCTGGAGACTTATATCTCCCTCTCTAACTTTAAGCATCAGCTGTCAGAGCAGCTTACCGATGGCTGTGTACAGTACAGTGAATCTGTAACGCTAAATTGTAATTATTTTGCCTCTCTGGCCTATTTATTGCCTTACCTCTCCTACTCTTCTACATTTGCACACACTGTACATAGATTTTTCTATTGTGTTATTGACTGTACGTTTGTTTGTGTGTAACTCTGTGTTGTTGTTTTGTCGCACTGCTTTGCTTTATCTTGGCCAGGTCGCAGTTGTAAATGAGAACTTCTCAACTGGCCTACCTGGTTAAATAAAAAAGAAAAGCTGTATGTGGTTGTATTAAGAAGTTATTACTTACTATAAAGGAAAACATGTCTTCACCCTTTATTTGTGAGGGTTGAATATGGGAAGAGAGGGTAGATAATAATGATGACGACATCAATTAACAGAATTTGTATTCTCTAGGCTTGACAAATGGGCTGGGAAAGCACAAAGAGGACTCCTCAGACCCACCATCCAATGACCAAAAACACAGGTGAGAATCTCTCTGAACACCCGATGCTCTGATTTGCAAGGTGGAATATATTCAGAAATAACATGCATCTTCCCTTTGTTCTGTCTATGGATGTAGTGCCCCCCTGCTACCCAAACGCAGTCGTGGTAAACCAGCTCTGGCTAAAGTCCCAGAGAGGCAGAATGGAGGCTCAGGTGAGTGTGTCCATGCACCACATACCTTAGGGTCAGACATAATAGCTATGATTTCGCAAATATGGATGTATACAGTCGGGCGGAAAATGATTGGCACCCTTGATAAAGATGAGCAAAAAATAAAGAATACAAATACCAAGCTATATTGTATGCTACATTTTTGGGGGGGAAATTATATTATTTTATACTAATACAATTGCTCAGAGAAAAAGTAATACTTTTTTTCTCTCTCAAAGATAGGGGTCAACATGATTGCCACCTCTCTAAAGAGTGTTATAAATCAAATCTGCATTAACATTCTACTTTTTCAATTTAATCTCAGTTTAAGGAACCGTATTGTGGTCTTCCATGGCTTCTTGTTTCACTGGGGTATAAAAATGAGGTCACACCCATGTAAAATCCCTTTGTCAACCATCACCATGGGAACTTACAAATGAAAAGAGAAAAATGTTGGTTGACCTTCAGGCAAAACATTCTTTTGCTATTAAAACAATAACACACTTATTAAAGGTCAACTTCCCATGAAAACCAACTTCTCCTTTTGAAAATGGCCTATGTTGCAGCTATATGAGTCAAACATTTATTCTAGTTTCAAAATTGACTACAAAGTTTAAATAGGATGATTTTGGTCATCATGTCGGTCTTGTCTGCATCATGATTTACTTGAGGGTTTGAGTTAAAATGATGTTAACAATTCATGCCCCTTTTGCCTATAAAGACGTAGGGGGCACTGTGTTTTCTGGGAAAGACTGGGCGTGTTCGCTTTGCGTGGCCCAGTGCCCGGAGCGGGTGCAGACCTCATCTAAGGAGCACCAATGGAATGGTCGAAAATGAGCAGACCCGGCGCACCAGGCCATGCAAAACAAATTCCACAAACAACGCAAGTATCTTTTGCAGTAGCTTGACGTGCAATGCTCATGTCCTACCCATGCCCGCGACGTTTAGGCCCTAGCATACCCAGGGCCGATTGCTTCTGCCAAATGTACGACACAAATCAGAAATAACTTCCTCCTTTAGTAAATCCATGACTTGCTCCTCTCTGTCTGTCACTCGCTCCCTAGGTGCAACGCGCTCTGCTCATGGTGCTCTGAGTCGCCATAGCAACGTCTTCGCTTGGGCTGCTCTGCTCAATGAAGAGAGATGAGCGAGTAGTTAGCTGTAGCTACTTATCGTCATTCTAAACTCTGACAAAACTCAAGGAACTTCTCTCCTGTCTTATATTTGACGAGGTGGAAGCACTTCTGACACCACGTTATGATCTTAGTCAGAGCACGAGCAAATGGCTCTGCTTCAAAATGCTAGTGATCAATTTAGTGATGCCTTGCCCGTACCCCAGTTATTGATGGAGAACAAAAACCCAGGCCTTACCCGGCCCTAACCCGGTGCATAATGTCGGGTCTGTCAGGCTCGGGTTGGATAGCAGAGCACTAATGCACATATTGATCAAGAAATGGCTACTCTAGTGAAAATGGGCTTCCGTAGAAGTTGTTCAACAATCAGATGTCCAGGAAAGGTATTACAGCCAATGCTAGCTACAGGTTTTGCTGGCAGTAAGACCGTGCCTGGAGTTGGTTCCACTAGCTAGCTACATTATTTGATTAGACTAGCGAGTAGCAAGGCATTGTAGAACGAGTGTCTCAAGAAACACATTCCAGACACTAGTTCTTGCTATCTTGGCATAGCTGTGATTTGACAGAGAAATATCAGCTAGCTAACATGAGATAGAAAAAAAAGCCTTTGAGAGCAACCAACAAATGTAAACGCCAGGAGTTTGCTAAACGCATTGGCACTTGGAATGAACCGGTGCTATGGTCAGATGACATGAAAATTGAGCTCTTTGGCCACGCACACCAGTGGTGGGGTTGATGTGGGAATAAAAAATAATAATGCAGAAAATAACCTCATACCTACTGGAAAATATGGTGGTATTTGATGTTCTGGGGCTATTTTGCTTCCGGTGGTCCTGGGACTCTTAAGGTCAATGGCATCATGAATTTTACCAAGTACCAGGACATTTTAGCCAAAAACCCTGTTGCCCCTGCCAGGAGGCTAAAACTTAGCTGGAAGTGGACCTTCCAGCAAGATGACAACCCCTAGTACACATCCAATTCCACAAAGAAATGTAAGATTTGGTATGGAAGAATAGCCTAAGATGCGTTCTACAATCTCATAAAACACTTTAGAAGGTTCAATGCCGTTATCATCGCATGGGGAGTTTTGCAGAGTATTGAAAACAGTGGTGCCAATTTTGACCCCTATCTTTTTAAAATGATTTTTTGTATTACTTGTTAAACAAAATCTCTCTCTGAGCAGTTGTATTAGTATAAAATAATTGTATTATTTATTTGTCTTTTTTTGATCATCTTTATCCAGGGTGCCAATCATTTCATGATATATAAAAAAAAATCCATGTCAATTTGAGTTAAACATCCCTTGTCTTTGTCCTCAGGGATGAGTATTCTTTTGCCCTTTGAAAGTCAGACAGAGCTCACACCACTGGACTTGGTCTGGGCTAAGTGTCGTGGATATCCATCATACCCAGCAATGGTGAGAGAACATGAGTTATGTCATTAGTTCATTGCATGTACCTACAGTGCCTTGAGAAAGTATTCACAACCCTTCACTCTTTCCACATTTTGTTGTTACGACCTCATTTTAAAATGAATTCCATTTAGATTGTGTCACTGATCTACAAACAATACCCCATAATGTGAAAGTGTGTGAAATTATGTTTTTAAATTATTATTATTTTTTACAAATTAATAAAAAAATGAAAAGCTTAAATGTCTTGAGGCAATAAATATTCAACCCCTTCGTTTATGGCAAGCCTATATATATATATATATATATATATATATATAACATTTGGTTGCAAATTTATAAAGAAAATACAACTGAAATATCACATTTGCATAAGTATTCACACCCTTTACTCAGTACTAAGTTGAAGCACCTTTGTCAGCGATTAGGTATGCTATTAGTCTTTTTAGGTGTGACGCTACAAGCTTTGCACACCTGTATTTGGGGAGTTTCTCCCATTCTTCTATACAAATCCTCTCAAGCTCTGTCAGGTTGGATGAGGAGTGTCGCTGCACAGCTATTTTCAGGTCTCTCCAGAGATGTTCGATCGGGTTCAAGTCCGGGCTCTGGCTGGTCCTCTCAAGGACATTCAGAGACTTGTCCTGAAGCTACTCGTGCTTTTTCTTGGCTGTGTGCTTAGGGTTGTTGTCCTACTCACCCTAGTCTGAGGTCCAGAGCGCTCTGGAGCAGGTTTTCATCAAGTATCTCTCTGTACTCTGCTCTGCTCATCTTTCCCTCAATCCTGACTAGTCTCCCAGTCCCTGTCGCTGAAAAACATCCCCACAGCATGATGCTGCCACCACCATGCTTCACTGTAGGGATGGTGCTAGGTTTCCTCCAGACTTGGCATTCAGGCCAATCTTGGTTTCATCAGACCAGAGAATGTTGTTTCTCATGGTTGGAGAGTCCTTTAGGTGCCTCCAAGTGGGCTGTCATGTGTCTTTTACTGAGGGGTGGCTTCCGTCTGGCCACTCTACCATAAAGGCCTGATTGGTGGAGGGCTGCAGAGATGGCTATCCTTCTGGAAGGTTCTCCCATCTACACAGAGGAGCTCTGTCAGAGTGATCATCGGGTTCTTGGTCACCTCCCTGACTAAGGCCCATCTCCGGCGATTGCTCAGTTTGGCCGGGCGGCCAGCTCTAGAAAGAGTCTTGGTCATTCCAAATTTCTTCCATTGAAGAATGATGGAGGCCACTGTTCTTGGGGACCTTCAATGTTGCTGAAATGTTTTGTTACCCTTCCCCAGATCTGTGCCTCGACACAATCCTGTCTCTCAGCTCTACAGATAATTACTTTTGACCTCATGGCTTGGTCTTTGCTCTGACATTCACTGTCTCATAGCAATGGGTCTGAATACTTATGTAAATAAGCTATTTCTGTTTTTATTTTTAATACATTTGCACAAATGTTTAAAAACATGTTTTCGCTTTGTCGAATATTTAATACATTTTAGAATAAGTCAAGGTGTCTGAATACTTTCCGCATGAACTCTCTCTGTGTGCGATAATGGTGTGTAACATGATTTTTGAATGACTACCCCATCTCTGTACCCCACGCATACAATTATCTGTAAGTTCCCTCAGTCGAGCAGTGAATTTCAAGCACAGATTCAACTACAAAGACCAGGGATGTTTTGTCAATGCTTTGCGAAGAAGGGCACCTATTGGTAGATGGGTGGATATCCCTTTGAGCATGGTGAAATTATTAATGACACTTTGGATGGTGTATCAATACACTCAGTCACTACAAACATACAGGTGTCCTTCCTAACTCTATTGACGGAGAGGAAGGAAACCACTCAGGGGTTTCACCATGGTGATTTTCAACCAGTTACAGAGTTAAATGGCTGTGATAGAACTGAGGATGGCTCAAAAAGATTGTAGTTACTCCACAATACTAACCTAAATGTGAAAAGTGAAAAGAAGGAAGCGTGTACTGAATAAAACATCTTCCAAAACATGCATCCTGTTTGCAATAAGGCACTAAAGTAATACTGCAAAAAAATGTGGCAAATACAACACATCACCGAGTTCCACTCCCCATATTTTCAAGCATGGTGGTGGCGCCATCAGGTTATGGGTATGCTTCTCATCCGCAATGACTAGGGAGTTTTTTTAGGATTAAAATAAAAAGTCCCAGAGGTGAACCTGGTCTGCTTCCAACACATTGTGAGACAAATCCACCTTTCAGCAGGTCAATAACCTAATACGCAAGGCCAAACTGGAGATACTTGCCAAGACAACATTGAATGTTTCTGAGGGGCTTAGTTACAGTTTACTTAAATCGACTTGAAAATATATGGCGAGACTTGAAAATAGCTGTCTAGCAATGATCAACAACCAACGTAACAAAGCTCGAAGAATTCTAAAAAGCATAATGAGCAAATATTGTACAATCCAGGCATGGAAAGCTCTTAGAGACTTACCCAGAAAGACTCACAGCTGTAATTGCTGCCAAAGGTGATTCTAATATGTATTGACTCAGGTGGTTGAATACTTATGTAATAAAAATATATTTGTGTTTTGTCCATTTAACTTAAAAAAAGTACATTCTTCCACACGAACAAGAGTATTTTGTCTAGATCGTTGTCACAACATGGCAATTAAATACATTTTAATCTTACTTTGTCACACAACAAAATTTGAGTGTGAAAATGAGTGTGAACACTTTCTGAAAGCACTGCAATAGACTTGGCTTGATTTTCAAGAGTTTTTGGTTTGGCACACGTAACGGTTGACAAGTTACCATCTTTTAGATGTCGTTGAGTTTGACTTTACCAGTTGTTGTTGTAGCACAGAGAGTAACCGGATACATAAACCGCCAATTGATTTCCCCAGGTTGTTGACCCTGACATGCCTCAGGAAGGGCTTCTTCACAACGGCATCCCCATCCCCGTGCCTCCTGGGGACGTGCTCAAACTAGGGGAGCGGAGGCAGAAAGCGACAGGGGAGAGGCACTACCTCGTGCTGTTCTTCGACACCAAAAGGACCTGGTAAGAAAGTAAAGATGAGTGTTCTGCTGAATGACAAGTCACATAGTTGCTGGATAGTTGATGTGTGTGTCTATTGATTCCCTGCTATTGTATCCAAAAAAAAAAACATTCCTTACCCTAGGACACTTTTTAATGGGTCCAGGAAAATAGAGCTGGTCTAAGAGGTTTCCTTCCTATTGCATTTATTGTTCTGTTGAACCTTCTTGCTGCTTTTCAGGCAATGGCTCCCACGGGACAAGTTGCTGCCAATGGGGATGGATGACACAGTGGACAAACTGCGGCTGATGGAGGGCAAGAAGCCCAGCGTCCGCAAGTCTGTACACACGGCATACGACCGTGCCATGATACACCTGAACCACGTTATGAACCACGCCAAGGGGAACCTCAGTTTCAACCCCTCCAATTTCATATGAAGGATTTTTATCAGTGTGCAAATCCACTGTAATCTGTCTGGTTAGGAGGGATCAAACCAATAACAAAGAGCTTGAGTGAGAGAAGAACGACCCTATCTTCATTAATTCACCAGATGGTGGACATGGAATTTGAGTGGTTTGATATACTTAAGTGAGTGATTGTCTGGTTGACTCATCTCTTCGGGTGAACATTATCATTTTGGAATTTGGGGGAAATGTGAGAGGAGTTCCTAAGACATGATAAAATGTGATTATTCATTGTGATTTTAGTTTTTGACTTTTACACAACCACTCCATTGCAATGAGTCTAGTGATATTATGGTTGTTTTAGGCCAAGTGAATCAAGAAAATACATAGTATTTGTTTTATCCTCAAAAGGGATTTGCTAGATTCAAAGCATATTCAGATTGTATTTGTCATTGAAATACCATGCTTCTTAAACATATTTTTACACATTGTGAAGGATTATTTTTTTTTAATATGAAGTGAAAATTGTGTGCTTGTTGCAGCTATTTGATGGAACATGAGGACTTTTGAATGTCTAGTCAGGACAATGGAGATGATACTGTTTCTCACCGGTCATGTCAGCGGTCACTGCAACCACTTTTTTTTAACAAGGTCAATAACTTGGCGAAATATTATTTGCAAACCCTCCAATGACTTGAAAAGCACAATCTGTTAGTTAGAAAAGGTTTCTAGAACATATGAGCTGTGAAGCCATAGGTATATAAAGAAAATGTGATAACTCTTATGTGCATGTGTAGAAGCATATGCACATCATGTTGTATATATGTAAATGTCTGTGTTTATAATACACAAAGTAATTTAAGGAATGCAAAAATCGAATTAGATTTTAATTTACATCGTGTGACAATTTGAAAGTGTTATTTAAAAATAAATACGGAAAAAGATTAAGCTCTGTAGCTATTTGTATCAGTGACAATACTTAGAGATATCAGAGAATGTGGTCAGTTGGCACAAAACCCAGTAATTGTGTCAGCATAAAAGTGCACCAGCCTCCTAGACTGAGGTGGCAGAGGACTTCTGGATCTTGTCATTTGAATTGTACCACAAGATCTACAATCTGTCTGAAACGATATTTTATCACAAGAAATAAATTGTTTTAAATGGTTGTTTGTTCTCAGTCTCGTAAAAATCTAACATGCAGTTAAGAATGACAAGGTGGTTTGTGCAACCTGGGATTTATTTAAGAACCAACTGAACATGAATACTCTAGATAAGATGTTCCTAACAGTCAAACCAGATAAGCCACCACTTAGAACATGACACAAAGTCCAGCATAGCTGATCCTGGTATCCAACAAGAATTTGCATGAAGTGTCTCTGAATAAAGAACCCCACAAATTAGGACTCTGGGATTTTATGAGTGTGCTGGACAAAGCATTTAAGCATTTAACCATACATGAGGATTACTAGAGTAGACTGTGGGTGAAGAATTTGGTTCCCAGCAATAAAGGATAGAATGACAATGTAACTGTATATTTACATTACCAGAGGATAATGAACTGAGTTAACACTATTTACAAACTAAACTACAAAGATAACATGCAAGTCAAACAATTGTATCAACTGAGAACGACATGTAGAAGTCATGTCATATCAAATATCCACATACAAGTGATAATCCTTCCAATTTTCATGATGACATTTAATGATTTTTCATTTCCTGTTCATCCCACCAATAACCACACTTAAACTAAATCCTGTGTCAGCCTGTCAACATCTAAGGTTTCTAGCAATAATTATAATTATTAGGCAGTTGAAAACAAATTCAAGAGTAGTTCTATAATGTAGGTAGTCCCATTTCATTTGTCATGTGCTACAGTGTCAATGACCATGAAAGCTTGACTTGAAATAGTTATGTAACAAGTATTTGATATGATGCATTCGAGAAGTTCTCACTTTTGTTACAATAGAATAAAACAATATAAAAACTCAATAGCATTGAAAATTATCTTCAATGTTCCACCACTAGCCAATTTAAAAATGTTTGCTTTCTCTTTACAGATTCCCTGAACATCAACTTGTTCGACTGTAATCTAAAGTGTTAATGCAGTTCCTGTACATGCTTTCTCAAAAGGTACAGAAGAGTCTGAAAGTGTCAAAAAGGCAAGTTCTCCTTAAATAGTCCAGTGGTCAAAATTCAATGAAGTACCCAAAGATGTAGGATGTGGTCAGTGCCAAACCTCTTGTAAGAACCAGTGTACAAACTACGTGTTGACAGAGTGGAAGAGCCGGAGCTAAGCACAGAGATAGAGCAGCTCTATAGTAGAGACATGAAGCCATTATCTGTGGAATCCTGCTGGTCAGACCTTCGGGAGCTTTTGCTGGGGTTGGGCGTGGTTGAATACTTGGGTGGGTATCGGATAAAGAGACGGTCCTCCTCCTTCTTGATCCACCGTAGAAGCTTGGTTATGGCGTTAATGGCACAAGCCTTAGTCACCAAGGGGCTGAAGCAGGTGTACAATTCAAATTTACTTGTGACCTATAGAGGAAAAAGGACAAAGATGCAATAAGCGGACTTAGCAGATCCATTTCAACAGTTTCAAATACTTTGTAAATTACTGTTATGTTCCATTGAGCTGAGAAGTATGCCGCATGAATGCTAGCAACAATCCAAAATAGCTCACTTCATATCTACACCGGAATGCAGGTCATTGAGACCAAGACTCCAGACAACATCCTGTACAGAGAGCTTCTTGGAGCTGCCCATAGTAACACTTCCACGTGTAAATCCTTGTGGGAGTGACATACCCAGGCCAGCAGCGTTTCCCTCTCTGCCACATGGTAGATGAGCTTGAGGGCCCTGGAAGAGCTGTGGATGCGACCGTGCATGTACCGGTACAGGTCCAGCAGCCTCATCCTCTCCTCCTCCGTGCTATAAGGAGCCTCCATCTCTGGGCTGAAATCAACAGCACATCAAATGTAATTTAAAAAATTAAATTAAAAAAGACAGCAAGACATCAGACATTATGCAGGGCATTTGGAAAGTATTCAGTCCCCTTGGATTTTCCCCCACATTCTGTTACAGCCTTATTCTAAAATGTATGTAAATGTAAAATTAAAAAAGGATCCTCAATCTACACACAATACTCCATAATGACATCACAATACTCCATAATGATGAAGTGAAAACAGGTTAGAAATGTTTGCACATTTATTAAACTTAAAAAACAATACCTTATTTACAAAAGTTCAGACCCTTTGCTATGAGACTCGAAATTGAGCTCAGGTGCATCCTGTTTCCATTGATCATCCTTGAGATGTTTCTATAACTTGATTGGAGTCCACCTGTGGTAAATTCAATTGATTGGACGTGATTTGGAAAGGCGCACACCCGTCTACACAAGGTCACCCAGTTAACAGTAAATGTCCGAGCAAAAACCAAGCCATGAGATCGAAGGAATGGTCCATAGAGCTCCGAGGCAGGATTGTGTCGGCACAGATTTGGGGAAGGGTACCAACAACTTTCTTCAGCATTGAATGTCTCCAAAAACACAGTGGCCTCCATCATTCTTAAATGGAAGACGTTTGGAACCACCAAAACTCTTCCTAGAGCTGGCCGCCTAGCCAAACTGAGCAATCAGGGGAGAAGAGCCTTGGTCAGGGAGGTGACCAAGAACCCGATGGTCACTCTGACAAAGCTCTAGAGTTCCGCTGTGGAGATGGGAGAACTTTCTAGAAGGACAACAATCTCTGCAGCACTGCACCATTCTGGCCTTTATGGTAGAGTGGCCAGACTAAAGCCACTCCTCAGTAAAAGGCACGACAGCCCGCTTGGATTTTGCCAAAAGGCACCTAAAGACTCTCAGACCATGAGAAACAAGATTCTCTGGTCTGATGAAACCAAGATTGAACTCTTTGGCCTGAATGCCAAGCATCACATCTGGAGGAAACCTGGCACCATCCCGTCGGTGAAGCATGGTGGTGGCAGCATCATCATCATGCTGTGGGGATGTTTTTCAGCGGCAGGGACTGGGACACCAGTCAGGCTGGAAGGAAAGATAAACGGAGCAAAGTACAGAGAGATCCTTGATGAAAACCTGTTCCAGAGCACTCAGGACCTCAGACTGAGGTGAAGGTTCACCTTCCAACAGGACAACAACCCTATGCACACAGCCAAGACAACACAGGAGTGTCTTCGGGACAAGTCACTGAATGTCCTTGAGTGGCCCAGCCAGAGGCCAGACTTGAACCTGATCGGACATCACTGCTCCCCATTCAACCTGACAGAGCTTGAGAGGATCTGCAGAGAGGAATGGGAGAAACTCCCCAAATACAGCTGTGACAAGCTTGTAGTGTCATACCCAAGAAGACTCGTGGCTGTAATCACTGCCAAAGGTGCTTCAACAAAGTACTGAGTAAAGGGCCTGAATACTTATGTAAGTGTGACATCAGTTTTTTTTAATAAATATGCAAACATTTCTAAAATCATGTTTTTGCTTTGTCGTTATTGGGTATTGTGTGTAAAACAATTGAATCCATTATGTGGAAAAAGTCAAGGGGTCTGAATACTTTTATGAATGAACTGTACATGAAAATGCAATTGCCAAACAGTGTTCAGCAAAATATACATGTTTGCTTCCCCAACTTTAATCAAGCTCTAATGTAAGTTAGACTGAAATGTTAGCCTGTCTAACGCAGCACTGCATGGGGAATATTTATTTCCCCAGTTGTATAAGATTTTGCAAGGTTCACTGGTACAACTCGTCTAATAAGAAACCCAAAGCTACCAATCAAGATAAATAGGTCACTTGGCATGCTTTTTCTTAGTGAGAATTATACAATAGATATCATGTGCTTTCAATTTCTATGATTCTTTAATAATACTATGGTAAAATGCACAAGGCTATTGGAGGATGAATATGATCTGACCTGAGGCACATGTTTTTTTTTTTTTACATATTACACATCTCCCCTTTGACATTCCTTTTTTGAGTAATTATGTTTGAAGGCTAATCTGTCTGCACATTAAAACACATTGCAGGACCAGTATCCAGAGAATATTTAGTCCAAAAAGTATATTTAAAAAATAAAAAAAGTGAAAAAGAAGTTACATGAAATAGACTGACGTGAATCATTCAGACGTGAATCATTCACTGGGTGAAGGTTACAAAAGCACAACAGAATAGATAGCACCTACCTGGTGAACTGGGTGAGCTGCTTGTGGTTGTCTGGCACGTCAAAGGGCTTGTACATGAAGTGCCTGAGGTCTGAGACGCCCACCTGGCTCACACTGTAGGAGTGGGCCTTGGCTATGAGGCTCAGGGAGCTCTGAGCCAGCATGGCCACCTCTATCCTCCTCTTACACTCTGCCACCGCATAAAAGGCCTCCTTATCCGTGGAGAGCAGCAGCAGACACACAGTGCATTCTGGGGGGTCCAGGTAGGAGATGTAGGCATAGAAGTAACAGTCAGGGTTAAAGAGAGGCAGGCAGATGGGAGTCCAGATCTCTCCAGCCTGGAAGGCAGAGGAGGCCCCAATGAGGTTGAGCAGCAGGTGGACGTCAGCAGGCTCCAGCCTGGCGTCCTCGATCACCGTCTTCTCCTGGACGATGGTGAGCAGCTGGTTCTTGGCGATGAGGATGGAGAAGACCAGGTTGGGGGTGATGGCCTTCTGCAGGATCTGGCTGAGGGAGTCCCTGAGAGAGGAGACCAATGGCAGGCAGTGCACCGCTGCCAGCAGGAAGCTGGGATCCGAGTCCACCAGGTTGAGGAGGCCGTCTAGGATCTTCTCGGAGCCGGCCAGTAGTCGCCGCAGGTCATAGTTCTTCTTGTGTTGGAAGATGCGAGCGATGCTGGCCTGGGTGAGCATGCTGATGATCTGGTAGTAGACGTAAAGGAGCTCACCACGCAGCTGCTTCTCTGACTGACGGCTGCTTGACACAGACACCAGCACCAGAGGACCCTTCTGCATGAACACCACTGTGTGCCCATCTGAGGGGGAAGGGGGGTAGAGGGTACAGACATGGAAGAAAAAAAGAGGATGTAAAGTTGTACAGGGGGAGCAAATAATGATGAAGAAACACCTATAGTGAGCAATTCATTACACTTTCAGTAAGAGTTATTGTCACAGTCATGAACGTAAGGAAATACTAGAAATTCTCACCTGAGTAGACCGAGCGGATCATGTTGTCACTACTCTGGACAAAGGACACCAGTGCCATCATGACTCCCATGGTAGACGACAGAGCCTCTTCACTGCCGTAGCGGGAGTATATGGGCTTCCCTGCTTCACTCAGGACAAACACATGCTTCCTGTGCTGCCTCCAGCTCTCCGCTGTCACGTCTTCATCACGGTGGGATGGGGGGGCCTCTGGGGCGCCAGTCTCTGACAGTGGAGAGGAATGCCTCTTCACTCCCAGACCTTGCTCCTCCAATTTACCCCTGGCCAAAATAGTGACGATAAACTCCCCTGAGTCATCCTGCCCATTCTCAGCTGAAACCTCCTCTGGGACAGTCTCTGGTTGACCACCTGAGCAGTTCTGATATTCTATCTTACTGCACACATTAGTCTCTTCCTCTTTTACCAGAACAGGAGCCGGTCCTAGACCCTGGTCAGGAGCTGCTTGTAGTCCCTTCTCTCCCATAGAATCTGATGTAGGTGGATATGTAGGCTCCTCTAAAGTCACATTGGTGTTTTTGTCTCCTTCCACTGTACCAGCAGGCTCAGGAACTGGGGGATTGTCAGAGGGCAGGGCCGGAGTGTGATAAGAAGAACCTGAATAATCAGACAATACTCAGTAAAATAATCACAAACACTGCAGATCTCCCTACTTTCTGTGTGGAAGCATTTCAAGATCAGCTACATTGCCATTAAACCTCTAAGTCAATCTCTGCAGCCCAACAGGAAATCTAATTAGCATAATACAACAATCCCTATAAAAATAGTATGTTGAAGCTAGAGATATGTTTTTTTTTGTATGGACTGCGTCTCAATCCCCGCAGCCGCCGATATAGGCATTCCGCAAAAGTGTCTGTCAGATATAGGACAGACGCTTCAAAACAAACTTCCTTCTGTTTTTCCATGTATGAATCTGTAATTCAATGCGTTTCTATGGGCTAATAGCAGTAAGGCCAAATTCAATATTTCATCAAATATGTTGTGTATATATACACCTAAATATCTAAATGATCCTTGGTATGACCATCTTACAACAATTCTATATGTTAGTTTAGTAGACTCTAGAGGGTTAATGATGAGCTAACTTTCATTCTAGATTAGATGACATAAGGCATTTCATTACCAGTTGACGGGATGCAGTCAGCAGAGGGTGGATCACAACTTGTTATCTCCTCTGTCTCTCCTTTTTCTTGACTGTCATCTCTCTCCATGTTGACATCACAGACACTGTAAATCACAGAAAATTAGGCGCTCATTGGCAGACTAGTCATTCATTTGATATTCAGTTAACAGTTCCTGTCATCCTACAACAGCACACCACTTGGGATCGAGCTACGCAGCTGGCCACAAACTGGTCATGCAAGTAGCTAACGCCTAGATGACGAGCCAGGTTAAAATGGGTCAGCAGATATGTGGCTTTAGCTTCGGTAGCAAGCACTCAATGGCATCTTTATAAGATTAAATCCCCTGCAGTGAGAACATAGTTAAGTAGCCGTATGTTACTCGCAACGTTAGCTTTAGCTACTAATAACGCTTTAAAACTTCAACTTGAGTCGTTCATTTCTTAAAACAGCTAAAGCCACAGGCAGGGGGAAGCAAATGTGCATCCAAACCAGGGCATCTTAATGTTAAATTCATCATTTGGAACTAATATATATATTTAGCCGTTAGATGCTTTTGGGAAACCGGGCCCTGAACATATACATCATCATCATCATTATTGCAATGCCAACGTTAGGTCTAAATGAAAACGCCTTGTAATTCTAACGTTATCATAGCCAACTACCGTGAGGTTTAAATGAAAACGCATCTAATTCTAGCTACTTGGATTAATTGACCTACCTAGCTAGCAAATAAGATAGTTAGCTAGGTTTGATTTATTTCGCTTTTCTTCCTGCATGTTATTGCAGGCTACCCCTCACTACACACACTAGCCAGCAAAAGACATTCCAGTGCTCCCGAAAACCCCCGTTTTGACGCACACTGACATACCTTGAAACATTGTACAAAAAAACAAAGCTCACCTACGTTTAAATATTCCGTTGTTAAATCGTGTATAACGTGAATTTAGGCCATATAACTGGTAGGCAAATTGCCGAAAAACAATTTTTACACTCACAACAGCACATCCGGAATCCCAATGGTGACAGTAGATAGGATACGTTGGCCAATGGTAATTTAGATGGAGCAAGTAATAAACCAATGAGAGGAGAAACTCCCCCTCCCAAGTCAGAGTGCGTGCCAGGGCAATGGGCCAGGGTTCCGGTCTAGAAGCACGGTGTCGACTGCTCCTATAGTTTTGCTACAGTACTGCAGTTTAACCACAGCTTTTTATAACTAACGTTATAAAACGGACTCTCTTGCACATGCACTGGACTCAAACTACAAACTCACACATACTACATTGACACTCCAACACGCATATTGACGCCACAGACACACATGCATTCACATTCCATCACATACGCTGCTGTTCTATTTTATTATCTATGCATAGTTACTTTATCCCTACCTACATGTAACATATTACCTCGACTAACCCGTCCCCCTTGAATATAGCCTCATTGTTATATTATTGTGTTACTCGTTAGTCCTTTAGTTTATTATGCAAATGTTTCTTAATTTCTTTTTTAAAACTGGATTGTTGGTTAAGGGCTCGTAAGTGAGCATTTCACGGTAAGGTTTACTCTACACCTGTTATATTCGGGGCATGTGACAAATAATGTTTTTGACGAAAATTAAAACGTGTCAATTTGTCACTATCACGAATTTTGAGTAATAACGTGTTCAACTACTTAAAACATTGGCTCAATCTAGGTTGTGCCTTTAGATTTTGAAAAAAATAAACAACTAAGAATTTTTTACTTCTCTCATTGGACTTGCTCGACATTGCAGGCGACTGCCGACTGACTGATCTACAAATCACCTTGCGTCATGAATAAATACTGATTATTAGTTGAAGATCAGTCAGTCAGTCAGACTTTACCAATGATACATGAAGTGATGGGAAAGTCAGCTCTTTTAACTGACTGATCTTTTCGATTAATTCAGTCAAAAGAATTAATCTTTCGACTCATTTTGTTCATTTGAGTCAGTAATTCCCACAGCATGCAGGACCCCTTGCCGGTGGACAATGAACTGAAAACTCGAAAGAGTAATGAATCTACAAGCCTCTCGTTCACATCCCATTCACCATAGCGGGCAGGCAGGACCCCATTCCGGGGAGCTGAAATCTCAAGTCATGATTCTACAAGCCTGTCGTTCACCATAGGGGGCTTATTGGAGATGTAATTTGTGACTGATACTTTAAACAATGTACATTTATTGATTGTTAGACAAACAAATAAAAAAATTATACACTGGTTGTGCCGCAACCGGACTAGATTTTGAACGACTCTTGGCGCAATGTGCATTACTTGAATGCCAAACGATTCGAAGTTCGGGCTGTGTATGTTTTGCTGTTACAAAGCTGTGTCCATCGATAACATTCAATAATCAATTATTTCCATTCATTCTTGCACCATATGGTCAATTATCAGTTCTAGACATGTATTTTTATTCTCTATGCTCATGATCTATTTCTGTGCGCGAAAATGACAGACAGTTACTGGTCGGAGCAAGTCTCTGGAGCCGCTGAGCCGGAGGAGCGTGTATTAATCCTGCTCGATGATCTCATTGTGGCCAGCACTAGCAGGTTAAACGGATGACTAAAATGAACGAATTATGACTCGAGTTAGTAAAAAGAGTAGTTAAAAAATAACGATTAATTCGCAAACACCACATCATGGTTTTGATGCTCTCGAGCACGGCCACAGACTTCTCAACCCACCTGGTCTGCTTCATCTGTTTCGCAAGCATTCCCGGAAGTCTCGCGATGTTGCGTCTCTGGGTTTAGAAAGCCTGATATAAGTAGCTAACACTAAAAGCAAATATTTACATCTGTGAGTTCACTCAAATATTTTTGACGAATTGTAACAGTCAGCCATAACGTTAGCTGGTTTAGGTAAGGCATGTTTTTTTGACATATCATACACGTTGGGTGCGTTTTATAAAATGGAAGAGCCGTGGGATTTCGAGTTTTTATCCCGTATTGTGGACGGGTTTGTGTCGTTTCTTTCCGAGTTTGTGGATGACTGGTTGGCTAATGATATGAGAGTGTCAATATTCAAGATCCTGTTTAGCTGGCTTGTTGTCAGTCTCATTGCCATCCACTTCGCTTGGAGAGTTTACGGAAACACTGTGAACGATATGTATTACCGACAAGGTGAGCGCTACAGGAAACTAGCTAACATTCATCATATGTTTGCCACCATGACGTTTAGGTCTATGCTAGCTAGCCACAAGTAAGTACACTTTGAAACGGTGGTGATTATGTGAACGCTTCCATACAGCCGTTACACAGTAAGTAGTGTAAAGCATATAGCACAAGAGGATGTTCGTCCAACCGATACTTCCAATTCTTGATTTGAATCCATGTGCCAGACCACAACAATTGGGTAATCGGGCTCATTTGGGCCGACAATGTTTCATATTGATTTTTTTTTTAAAGGTTGTCCCTAGAGTTCAGGGTTGCCAGGTCCAGCAAAAAAATAAATAATAATAATAATTAATAAATGACTACTCTAAACCAGAACACAAGGCCTGAAACTGCAGCAATAGCGGCGTTGCCACATTTAGCCAATTAACACTTTCCATAACCTTGACGGCATTTCGAAGGAATCTTGATTTTTAACGACCTTAGAAGCAAAAGTTTTCCCATTAAAATAATAATTATTGCGAGCTAATGTGACAAATAAATACACTTCAAAAAACGAATGTTAGGCTATTTTCTGGCAATTGTGTCAAACCGTTAGGAATGGTTTATTGGAATATTGACTTGTCCATAGGCTAGGCCCACTGACTAACATCTGGGTTTATGATTGTAATTCCATTTTGCCATGGTTTGGCTAGTTCGATGCAGGTAGCCTACACCCTCTAATAGCCTACACAGTAGATTTAGCAGCTTGCTTAGTTCAAATTGGCATTCAACATGAATAGCAAGGTGATCTCGTGGTAAGAAGTGCTTCCGATGCCCAATAGCTACCGAGGACGGGGGCATAATTTCAGTCACTGAATCAAATATTAATAATATGGATATGAACTGCAGCTAGCAGTATTCTAATTATTTTTCACAGAAATAAATCCCCCAGAATATATATTTGGTTTACTTCTACTTTCCATTATCATTTAACTGATAAGACAACACTTGATTATAGATTATTTTGCTGACGTATGATGGGGATTCCTGGGTTGCAGGTTTGCTGGGGTCACTGGGCAAGAAAAGTTGACTGATAGGGGGTGCTGTGTTGAAGCCACTGTTCCTCCATCTTGGCACTCCCCCACCACAGTGGTGTAATGCAGTGGTTCCGAACCTTTTTCGTTTACACTACCACCTACTGAATTTTGTCTAACCAGAGTACCCCTGAAGTACCCCCTCATGTGCATTTTACAGTACGCACATGGTCTCATGAGCATTCAAGTACATCCAGGTCCCAGTACCCCTGGTTGGGAATCACTGGTATAATTGAACTAAGTGAAAAATACTTTGAAGTACTACTTAAGTATTTTGGGGGGTATCCAGAGCTTGATATTAAGGCTTGTCCACTTGCCCAGGGCAAGTACAACAAAAAAAGTAGGACAAAAAGCACTATCAAACAATTTAGGCTACTCCAATCAGAATTGGATAATTGTCCCTGGATGCAATGTGTGTTGCACTGTCCTCTATCTTCCCAATCTCTGCGGAGCGCATGGGAGTATAATTATTGTAGGCCTGCATTGACAGGCACAAGTGGTCTGTCAATCATGCAGTCGGGAGATGCGTGTTTGAGATCACAGCAAGCTTAACCGCATTTTGTTCATATTCGTTGATAGTGAGTTATTTGCCCAGTTATAGCACATTTCTGGTCAGCAATGAAAATCCTGGAAAAGTCATGGTGTGTGCATCACCTGCGTGTGTGCCAGTGGGCCGTTTCCAGAGGAGCGAGAGACATTGCGCAGCAGGTAAATTATATACAGACTAACTAGATAACAAGCCAAACTACACAATATGTTCAAATTGTCTAGGTAGCTATTTAGCAATTAGCATGTATTAATGTCACTTATGTCCGATGTCCTAAATTACTTTTCACCGGAACTTTTGTATAACCGCAAATTGCCGACATGTAGTTGATACGGGGTGCGAAGTTGATGAAACGGTTGTAAAACCGTTAATCAAGCGCTCAAAATTGGCTAGTATTCTCCTCTATTCAATACAGGCCATGTAATTCTGACAAAGTACGAAAATATACTTGGAATAGCCTAATTGACAAGTAACTCCTATGCTGTGAAGATTTACCCTGTACACTGAATATTTTAGCCTTACAAATAGTTACACATCTTAGTTAGCTACCTCGCCCACCTTAGCCATTTGATCCCAGGTTCATTGAATGAGGAAGTAATTTTACAAAAAAGTATTTGGTTGTAATTGTAATGTTGCAGCGTGGCCAACCATCCTCCAGGAGAGCTACTGGATGTGCAGGCTTTTGCTCCAGCTCTGCTCGAACACACCACATAGTAAAAAATCAGCTGCTCAACAGGACCTTGATAAGTTGACTCTGGTGTGTTTGTGCAGGGTTGGTTCAAAAGCTTTCACATCCAGTAGGTCTCCAGATGGAGGGTTGATGGACATGTTTTATACAGTAGCCTATCAGTGCAGTATTTTACTGTGTGTGTGTGGGGGGGGGTAAAAAGTTAATGTCAAGCCATGGTATCTACTTTACATGACTATTTATATTTTTGACAACATTAACTTTTATAGCACTACTTTCCTAAAGAAAATATGTACTTTTTGCTCCCATATGTTTTCCTTGACACCCAAAAGTACTCAATACATTTTGAATGCTTAGCATGGCAGGAAAATGGTGAAATTCACACACTTATCAAGAGAGCACCTGGCCTTCCCTACTACCTCTGCTCTGGCGGACTCACTAATCACAAATGCTTTGTTTGTAAATGATGCCTGAGTGTTGGAGTGTGCCCCTGGCTATCCGTAAAAAATAATTGTGGCGTCAGGTTTGCTTAATATAAGGAAGTTGAAAGGATTTATAGTGTTTTGATACTGAAGTAAATTTAAAACCAGATGCTTTTAGACTTTTACTCAAGTCATTTTCTATCATAATTGGGTACCTTTTCCACCACTGCCAGTGTAAAACTTATCTTTTGGAAGCTTTAGAAATGCATTTATTAATGTCAACATTTGTTTTTACAATGTTTATTCTATTACAGACAATGTATACTTGATTTTTTTTTAGCTCACATAATGTAATAACATTGAGATTACCAATGTTACTGTCCCCACTACAACAAAAAATACTTATATACATGTCATTTTGTTCTTGAAATACTGTGGAATTCTATTGATTTCTATTGAGGACTGCTCAGGAGTGCCAATATGGCCGACCGATGGCTTCAAAGCCTCGCAATGGCCGGCACATACAGTAGCATCAGCAAACCAGGGTTTATATACATCATTGATGACACTCACCTGCCTTGATCAATGATACAATTTGAAATGGACAAGATCACGGCGTACACATTGTTGGATTACTTCATGTTGCAAAAAATATATATTTTTTTGAATAACTGACCATTTGCGAATTCAAACGAACCACTTGCAACAGAAACATGGACATTTAGAAGACATGCATTGTCTTCCAAGTCGGGAATTGAGGAAGTAATCAGCAAGTAAAGTTTGGTCAAATTCCCTGTGCTATGCTTTACACTGGGAACATTTGTTTTGCATGGCCCAGTGTCCTGGGTGGGCAGTTTGCTCACTTTAGATCAATCCATTGGTCCTGAAATTAACTCTCCACCCACTCGGGGCACTGGGCCATGCAAAAAGAACTTGACCACTACCTACTATGTAACTGCTGTATGGAAGCATTCAAATACCATGCCGTTTCAAATTGTAACTAGTTCTATGTCTGAAAGGCACTGCCATGTAGCTTCACCCGCAACTGGATTCTGACAGGACATTGGGCTTTGATCTGTATAAACCCAATGTCGCGTCAAATTATAATCCAGTTGCGGTCGAAGCTAGCAGCCATGTATTGTTGTGCTCTAACATTTTAGGTACTAGTGGACAGAATGGAGGCACACCTGACACTGCACCTCACCGCAGTGGATGGTAGGTGTCCAAGCATCCATGGGTCTCCCTCCAGGTACCCATAATACTGACTTGTTCTCTACAGTCACAATAGTGTCATTTTCTCTAGCTATCCACTGGACTCCACACATTTGATTTTCCCATTATGAATTTAGTTGTTAACGCTAGTTGATTGCTTCCTACTATTAAAAGCAGTGTGTACCTACATTTAAAAAAACCTTTACAAATGTAGACGGAGGATAGAGAAAAGCTGACCCACCTATTTAATTTGGGATGCTTTTAAGGCGTACATTAAGGAAATTATGATAATCATACTCTGCAAAAGTGAAATGTAAGTTAGACATTTTTATTAAAGAGAAATAAAATCCCTATTTTTGAAAAAGTCCATAAACATTTTTTATTTACAAGGTAAGGAAGAAAATAATATTTCTGAACTTAAGCAGGAATATGATATTTGACTTTTGAAGAGAGAAAACGACTATAGGCTGAACTCAAATAAAGCATACTACTTAATGGTAAACATCTCGCAGCCCTCAAAATGAATACACGCCAAAAGTTATAATTTTAAGATAAAGATGCGTTAATTAGAAACAACACAATTAATGACAATTTTAAAAGTTATGAAAATCTATATAAATCAGAAACAATATTTCACTTTTAAAAAAAGATTACAGTTTTGAAACTACAGTAAATGTGCAGTATGGTATTTTGGAAGCAGGTTTAGCAGATTCATACTGCATTTAATGTACTCTAACTCCAGTTATACTACAATGTACTGCAGTTATACTACACTCTGACTGCAATCTTTTTTTTTTTTAAGGGTTAGACTGATCCTAGCCTTAGACTCAACAACCCTGAATCAATTATCAGCAGACAAAATAAACACTAAAAACAGACTTGATACATATCAATCGAACTGTTTATTAAAAATAGACACACAAATACAAAATGTTCGGAACACCTTCCATAATATTGCTTTCAGAACAGCCTCCATTCATCTGGGCATATGGACTACAAGGTGTGAAAAGTGTTCCACAGGGATGCTGACCCATGTTGACTCCAATGCTGCCCACATTTGTGTCAAGTTGGCTGGATATCCTTTGGGTGGTGGACCATTCTTGATACACAGGGGATACTGTTGAGCGTGAAACCCAGCAGCGCTGCACTTCTTGACACACACAAACCGGTGCGCCTGGCACCTACTACCATACCCCGTTCATAGGCACTTAAATATTATGTCTTGCCCATTCACCCTCTGAATGGCACACATATACAATCCATGTCTCAATTGTCTAAAAATCCATAGCTTTTCAGAATTCCCTGATAAATTTGTACACATCTAAAACTCAGAAATCGTAAATGACTTGGTAATAGGAAATACATTTATTTCCATGACCGCATTAAAAAGCAATTTGACTGACCAATGAGGGTTTTTTTTTTTTTTTTTCAAATACATGCATTAAATCTTCCTATGATGAAATTTCGATTCAAAATCTTTTGAACATTAGAGAAATCTTGAGGGAATCCTATTTTGAGTCACAGAATGATATTCATATGACAAGTAAGACCAACAAAACCTTAGAGAGCCTATCCAACTGACTCTTAAAAAAATATTGGAACAAAGACAAACTGATATTGGCACAAGATGGAGGGAATGTTGGAACATAACTAATGAAATTACAGTTAATGAAAATGTACGCTTAATACAGTATATAAACTAATATATAGAATTTATTACATGGGGCAAAATTATCAAATTCTACAGCAAAACCTCAAGTCTTAGGGTAAAACTAACAATGACTCAATAATCCATGCCTTCTGGGAATGCTGCAAAGTCCAGAAGTTATGGGCGGAGTTAAAGTTGGCTGTCAAAGTATTACAATGTAAATGTACTTTTAATCCATCTGTCTGCATATTTCAATATTTTTTCTTAGGCCTTGTGGCAGAGAGTGATGGGGGTGTGAGCAGGTGGGTCTGGGCAGGTGTGGAGATGTACAGTTGAAGTCAGAAGTTTACATACACTTCAGCCAAATACATTTAAACTCAGTTTTTTCACAATTCCTGACATTTAAACCTAGTAAATATTCCCTGTCTTAGGTCAGTTAGGATCACCACTTCATTTTAAGAATGTGAAATGTCAGAATAATAGTAGAGAATGATTTATTTCAGCTTTTATTTCTTTCATCACATTCCCAGTGGGTCAGAAGTTTACATACACTCAATTAGATGTTTGGTAGTATTGCCTTTAAATTGTTTAACTTGGGTCAAATGTTTCGGGTAGCTTCCCACAATAAGTTGGGAATTTTGGCCCATTCCTCCTGACAGAGCTGGTGTAACTGAGTCAGGTTTTTAGGCCTCCTTGCTCGCACATGCTTTTTCAGTTCTGCCCACGCATTTTCTATGGGATTTAGGTCAGGGCTTTGTGATGGCTCTCCAATACCTTGACTTTGTTGTCCTTTAAGCCATTTTGCCACAACTTTGGAAGTATGCTTGGGGTCATTGTCCATTTGGAAGACCCATTTGCGACTAAGCTTTAACTTCCTGACTGATGTCTTGAGATGTTGCTTCAATATATCCATATAATTTTGCTCCCTCCTCGTGCTATCTATATTGTGAAGTGCACCAGTCTCTCCTGCAGCAAAACACTGCCGCAACATGATGCAGCCACCCCCGTGCTTCACGTGTTCTTCGGCTTGCAAGCCTCCCCCTTTTTACTCCAAACATAACGATATTCATTATGGCCAAACAGTTCTATTGTTGTTTCATCAGACCAGAGGACATTTCTCCAAAAAGTACAATCTTTGTCCCCATGTGCAGTTGCAAACTGTAGTATGGCTTTTTTTAATGGCGGTTTTGGAGCAGTGGCTTTTTCCTTGCTGAGTGGCCTTTCAGGTTATGTCAATATAGGACTTGTTTTACTGTGGATATAGATACTTTGTACCTGTTTCCTCAGGCATCTTCACAAGGTCCTTTGCTGTTGTTCTGGGATTGATTTGCACTTTTTGTACCCAAGTACATTCATCTCCAGTTGACAGAACGCGTCTCCTTCCTGAGCGGTATGACGCCTGCGTGGTCCCATGGTGTTTATACTTGCGTACTATTGTTTGTACAGATGCATGTGGTACCTTCAGGCACTTGGTAATTGCTCCCAAGGATGAACCAGACTTGTGGAGGTCTACAATTTTTTTTCTTTTGATTTTCCCATGATGTCAAGCAAAGTTTGACGGTAGGCCTTGAAATACATCCACAGGTACACCTCCAATTGACTCAAATTGTCAATTAGCTTATCAGAAGCTTCTAAAGCTATGACATAATTTTCTGGAATTTTCCAAGCTGTTTAAAGGCACAGTTACCTGAGTGTAATGTAAACTTCTGACCCACTGGAATTGTGAAACAGTGAATTATAAGTGAAATAATCTGTTTGTAAACAATTGTTGGAAAAATTATTTGTGTCTTGCACAAAGTAGATGTCCTAACCGACTTGCCAAAACTATAGTTTAACAGGAAATTTGTGGAGTGGTTGAAAAACGAGTTTTAATGACTCCAACTTAAGTGTATGTTGTCATTTGTATGTGTTTTTCTACTCAAAAATCAATTATGATTACAACAACAAAAAGCAGTAGGTGTGACTCCTTGTGATGTTTTCTATCTGTCAGGGAGAGTGCTGCAGGGGACACCATCAAGACACACCGTGAGTGACAGACGGGACATAACAAGTTGGACTACATTCTACTTGTTCTCTGTCGAATCAGACAGTGCTGCTGAGTGGACACAGACTTGATATGTTGTGCCTTTTCAAATGGGCTGGAGTTCATTGATGAGTTGGGCCTGCAGACGCTTCCTTACTCTACGCTGAAAAATTATTTTTCCCGGACGGTTGTCATGAAGGGGTAACTAATCAGGCTCAGTTTACATCCTGACAGCCACACCATGCGATAAGCTAAGATATTCTCTCATATGTCATATCTTTTTAAATCTCATATTTTAAAATGAAGCTTATGTAAATTTTTACCGCCTTTGATTGGTGAGCCATTAAAATAGCTATCCAAGTCTGTCCTCTGATTCGTTGTAGATTGAACTGAAATGTTATTCTAATCTACCGGTAGACAGAATCTGAAAAGACTCGACAACTGCTGTGAGTTGTGACTGCTGTTATGTTCATAACATATTATTGTATGAATAAGGAGCTGTTTTTATTTCCACTGGAGCAAGGCTACATAGTAATCCATGAAGAGTGCGCTGGAGCAAGACTACTGTGGAGAAAGTGGTCAGAGATAGAAGCCTTACATCAAATGGCAGCTCCCCTCGAACTCTTGATTTCTTTTTCTAGACAGACTCACCTTATTATAGTCGTTGTACACCCCTCTATGGCTGGAACCTCCATACTGAGAAGGAGCAAATGCATGAGGCCTCTGACTGTCTTCTGATTAAAGTCACATTTAGTTAAAAATAATAATAATTCTCTAATACGATGTCCAGCACACAACCCACGATTGCTCTGTACAAGAACACTCTCCACAAATAACCAAAAAGTAAGCAATTTACGCTATTCATTAGACATAACTGACTGACTTTTTTAATTAAATGTGGACTTCCAGAAGGGCTTGCTTGAAAGGGGTATAATTGGCAAGGTCAACTACAAAAAGCTGAGCTCTGAATATATTTAAGTCTACTCAGTATGGATTCATACTGAAATGTGTGCTTAGCTGCTTTCAGGCCCTCGTCTTCATCAACGACCAGACACGACTATGGGGATTGGTGGGATCAGCAGGATGTACACATCCATCACATTGGTACCCATTAACCCTGGTAGGAGCAGTCACTGCCCACCAGACAGGTGTGAAGAAATCATTGTTAATGAGGATGCCTCAGTGTCCAGCCCCTGTGCTCGTGCTTCTTCTCCAAGCCCTGCGTCTATGACCGCCCCTGCTGCCTCAGTTGGCCGTCTTGACCATCTGTCCCACCACGCAGGAACAGGGGACCCTTCGGAGGGAGTGCCAAGCCTCCCAGCTCCAGCCCCACTCGCAGGGCTAGCTCTTGGTTCTGCCCACCACGCCCCTTGCCTGTCAACTGCGCAGTGGGCTCTCCCCCAGCCAGCAGACGGTGGCTCCCCAGCCCTCCCCACGCCAAGCACCTGCATAGCACGGCACAAATCCCAACTCACCACGCCCGTCTCGGGCCCCAGCTTCAGAATCTCAGCAGGCAACTCAGGAGGGGGCTCGTCACGGGAGCAGGCAAAGTGAGCCAGTAGACCATAAAGGCGAGACAGACTGTATGTCCCCACACACCACTGGCGACAGCACAACTGGACGGAATCCGAGTTCCCCTGCACGTCGCCCTGCGCATTCCAGAGCAATAATGTTGGAGCCAATCACAGCATTGAGAACATATGCCACCCTGTCTGACTGCTCTCCAGCCTCCTCCCCTGGGGAGCTGAGCAACCAGGGACCTGCTTGACTGAGGTGGGGAGAGAGGCTGTGGTTAGCCCATAGCGGTCCAGCACCGACCAAATCTCCTGAGGCCACGCCTCCGTCTACAATATGGGGCCGCTGGGCTTTTAAGTCCAGGGGATCTCAGATTACATCAGACAGAACCAGGGCCACCACCTGTTTCGAAAATGTTAACAGGGATATTGTATTTTACCAAATATGACCACAATATAAAGAGAGAAGGAGAGAAAAAAAAAAATGTTATTGGCATAGTTTTGAACTATTTCTCATTGGTCTAACTAATTTATTGCACAGTGATGTCACCATCGGTCAAAACAGGTGGACATTAAAGCAGTCTTTTCAAACCGCTCTTACACTAAATGGGCATTATGCTATTTTCACAATTTAACAGTATTACTCCAACCTTCATAGTGTGAAATATGTATAAAATACAGTAAAATCAAGTGTTTGACTGCACTGGGCTTCGAAGATATTTATGGACACCCTGTAGCTTCAGTGATTCAAATTAAGTAATAACTATATCGTTTGTTCAACAATTAAATTGTGGTAGTTAGGTATCAATTTACCTGAAATTAGTACAAGCAACAGGTCATTCTGTCAGTGTGCTGGCCAGCCTCTTGATACATTTGGCTGCTCCCTGGGCATCAGTATCAGCATCTGGCAGGTTGTGTTTAGCTCCCTCCATCACTGTGATCTGACTTCCATCCTTCAACCATGTCTGGCTGAGGAGAAATTAAAACAGATGAGAGGAGCAATTAATTTACCAACCAACCCATGCCACCCACAAACACTTGTTTGAGTTGCTTACTCTTTCCCATGCTGCTGTAATGTCTCCTTTATCCCGTGTGGCACTCACTCTCACCAAGTGGTCTCCCACAATACTCTCTGCCTCTGCAGCTATACCTAAAACATTTTTGCCAAAGCCCACAAGGTGAAGGTTGTTTCTGAGCGTGAAGCTGTGGCCATTCACTAGGAAGGTGTCCCCTGTACGCTCCAGACCCCGCCACACCACAATGTCTGGTTGCACACCTGTAGCAAACACCTCCCGTGCCCGCATGTCTGAAAACAGTGGATCCCCTTACCCCCACAAGGGCCAGTAAAGACAAAGGCCGATGCAGGGACAGAACACGAGCCATCAGGCTGTCCTATCAGGGAGAACAAAGCCCAAACTAAGTTTATGGATCACAGGGCCCCCTTTGATGTTTCTGCTGTTGTAATTTTACTGGTCATTTTTGTATGTGCACACCAAAAGACACACCCAATAGATTCCAGATATAGACAAAGGGGCCTAGTAGTTGGCCTTCTCTCCCTTACCTTGAGATGCCCACACATCAGATAACCACATATTCACTCAGCATTTAGTTGACAAGACTCAAGTCATTATGAGTGAATCCTAGTGAGGTTGCCTACACAGGGTATGGGGAACCTCTGGATTTCCTCTGTGTGAGAGCTGTGTACTTGCAGAGTCAGGATCAGCACTAAGGCAGTGTCGCAAAATCTGGAAAGAGCTCAACTCAAGTTGAATGTGTACCCTCCGTGTAATGATTGACTCAAGCTTGACCATAAGGCAGAAACAAAGTGAGCAGGCTGTGTTTGTCTTCAGATGATTTTGTACAATCAGGGACTATACAGGGTCAACCCAACACCAGTGCTGCTCAGATTGAGCTAATTGGTATAAAATATTGGCTTTGGAATGAGGACAGGGCCACCTGTGCCACCTTGTGGGGTGAATGAGTGGTTAATGTTCAAACCTCTTTCACTTATAACTCTTAACATCAAGATGGGCGAGAATGGTGCAATTGCGGCCTGCAATTTGGGGCATTCCTGCATCTGCAGGAACCCCTCTTTATACATCTATTGATCATTTATTTAAGATGTGGGAGGCGGGGGTGCTCCAGTACAGTAGGTGCCGTTAACGTTGCACAATAACGTTGAATGCCAGCCACCAATAAACCCCACTGAAGAAGGGGCGGGGTGACAATGGTAGCTAGCTAGCCGTACGCTGGTAGACAGTGTCCTTCATCCCCGCAGGTCGGGCACTGTTTTTCCTACAGATCTGTTAACGACGGCAAAGGCAGGTGGACCGAAGGACACTGTGTGCTAGCTTAGCCAGCTAGTCCTGTACACAGCAGGTGGGAAGCGACACCAAATCTGTGGCGACACCGTGTGCTAGCTAACTTGCATGCTAGCTAGAAGACGGTATCACTAACTAGCTAGTTAGCTAGCACATGGTGTGTCCCCATCCTCCCACCTGCTGTGCTAGCGGGGCGACCGGTAGACCGTGTCTTTGCCCCGCCTTGTCGGACACTGTTTTCCCATAGTTCTGTTAACAAAGGTGAGGGCAGGTGTTCGGCAGGCGGGGGGAAGGACACTATCAGTGTTGCTCCCGCTAGCTGACAAGGGGTGGGGATTCAAATCAAATTAAATGTATTTATAAAGCCTTTTTTTACATCATGTCAAAGTGTTTATACAGAAACCCAGCCTAAAACCCCAAACAGCAAGCAATGAGTAAGTAAGATGGCGCCGATAGATAAGATGGAGCCTACAGACATGGCAGCTCTGCTTCTAGCTCCTAAGCAACTATTGTTTTTTTATGTGTTATTTCTTACATTATTAGCCCAGGAAATGTTTTGTGTTATTACATACAGCCGGAAATAACTTTTGGATATCAGAGCGACGGTAACTCACCAGCATTACGACCACCCGCATTACGACGTCCTAGAATACCTTACAATCAAATGCTGACCGTATTACCTCCCAAGAGAATTATTTTCAGTTATAGTCACAGCCGTATATATCCCCCCTCAAACTGATACCATGGCGACCCTCAAAGAACTACACTGGACTTTATGGAAACCCCATATCCTGAGGCCGCATTTATTGTAGCTGGGGATTTTAACAAAGGAAATATCAGGAAAACGCTACTGAAGTTCTACCAACACAGTGACTGTAGTTCTCAAGCTGGTAAAACATTGGACCACTGCTACACAACTTTTCGAAATGCCTACAAGGCCCTCCCTGCAGCAAATCTGATTGACTCCATTTTGCTTCTCCCCTCCTATAGGCAGAAACTCAAACAGGAAATACCCATGCTAAGGTCTATTCAACGCTGGTTTGACCAATCGGAATCCATCCTTCAAGATTGTTTTGATCACACGGACTGGGATATGTTCCGGGTAGCCTCTGAGAATAACACCGACAAGCCACAGATGTTTTTTCATTTAACCTTTTAAGAATAAATTCTTATTTACAATGACGGCCTACCCCAGCCAAACCTGGAGGACGCTGGGCCAATTGTGCGTCGCCCTATGGGACTCCCAATCATGGCCGGATGTGATGCAGCCAGGATACAGTGACTGAGTTAATCAGGAAGTGTATAGGAGATGTTGTACCCCATGAAAAAAAAATACCGGGCCTCTTAACATAGAAATCAGAATGTTTCAGATTAAAACTTACTGAACAATGTGTTGTTTAAATGTACTAACTATAAGCTTCTGCTGCTCTATACTACAATTGTGCAGATTCTAGTTTCCACCTTCATCCTTTACCTATATTAAAAGTATTGCAAAAATGTTTGGTTCCTAATGTTAACCAAAACTGTGTCATGAGATTTGATGCTTTATCATAAATAACTACTCAATTGTTGACTTTAAAAAAATATGGTATTGTAGTCTTGTAGTTTTAATGAAGAAATTACCATGTTTCAGATTAAATAATTTATTACATTCTTATAAACAAGGCTAACCCTCTTCTGCCCTATACATAATTCCTAAATATATGCCTAAATAACATCCACAAAAAAAACGTAAAAATCCTGAACTATGTGGACTGCAGGCATAAATGTGGTACCTACAGAGAACAAGCATCTGTTAAACTGAAACTGTAGTGTCAAGACATTATATGGGCATTCCTGAGTAAGTTCAACAGGAGATAAACCATAGCGGATAATACTCAAAACAGTATTTTGCCCATCCCTGGGCAGGCTTGGGTAGAACGGGTTATGTCATTTGTCCTTGTTTGTTCCCTGTAAACAAAACTCAGAGGTTACACTGCACCAAGAGCCCAGCGTCGAGCCTTCTTGTGAGGAAACTCATTTCTAATGTCTTTAAAGTAACATTTTTATTGCTATCTGGTTTTCAATTGAAAGGATGGCAAGGCTGTTCAACCTGTCTTGGAACATTGTAGATCTTAGTTCTTTATAGGTTTCAGCTTACTGAAGGCACGTTCACCTCCAGCAACTCTTGTCCTTAGATGTCGCACTTCATTTTCAAATCCATCTGTGAGATCTTTGGAGTACTTGTTTCTCAATTTGTGGCAAGATACACAAATTTGGTTTTGTCATTTTCCTAAATGTAAGTATTGGTGAAAACTCCTCGTGTATAGCTGCACTCGTGTGGAACCGCGTGTCCAAATGACTGATTATTACTATCCAGGGCCACATAAAACACTGTGTTGCAAAATCCAGTGACTGACTTCTGTTCATCTGCTATGTCATCTTCAGTTTCATCAGGGAAACGTTTTCTTTTTTTCTGGCGGCTCCTCTGTTCACCGAGTAGTTACACCCGTTTAATCTGCCACCGTGGAGGCTTCTGCCAGGAGAGCGTCCCATTGACTATGCAGAGCCTGTATTTCTTCCTGTACTGCCTTAATGTGAGCTGCTTCCATGTCCAGAGAAATATTTCCTGACTGAAGAATTAGGCTTCTATTCTCAATACACTGCAAAGATTTTACCCAGAAAGTGAGCAGGAAGATTGCCTTGAAAGACATGAAGTAGCTTTTCAGACCTTTTGCCTCAGATTTGACTTGGTTTGTCAGGCTGCAGGTAGCAAGAAGCATGTCTAGGGCTTTGATGATAGTCGGTAAATGAGTTGCCACTTGTCGGAAAGCAGCAATACGACACACTCCATTGCGTCTGAAAGGCGGTTGAGACAGCAGCCAGTCTTTTCCTTGAGAATGGCCCATCGCTCTGGGCTGGCACTGAACAGATTAAGATGATTCACACAGCCAAAAAAGGTTGATACTTCTTGGCACATCTGTGCTGCAAGTACACCATAAGTTGAGTATGTGGCCAGTGGATTATTTTGCAGTATCTGTACTTGAACTCCCTACACTTTCCCTGACATATTTGCACCATTATCATAGCCTTGACCACGTCAATACCATGCCCTTCCAATGCACTCAAAATCATTTCAGAAATGTCACTGCCTGTCTTTCTAGCAAAGTCTTTAAATTCAAAAAACATTAAATTATTTCCCATTTACCTGTTCCCTGAACTTTATATTTGTGTACATATCTCACCAATTATACATTTTGCTCAGTATGGGAAATGTCAGGAGTTGCATCACATATAACCAAGTAAGAGGTTGCATTTTCTCTTTCATAAAGTATTGTTTTCAAAACCCTTGGACCACATATTCCAATGAACTCGTTTTGGCTCTCAGGGCTGAGGTAATGAGTCAGTCGTGCTCCTTTCTTTTTGTCCCCGACTTTCTGTAAGTGCTCACGTAATGGCGGGTCATAATTTGACAACAGTTCAAGTAAGCCTACAGTAGGTAATGTCCATTATGCACATCATCAAGATTAAGTGATTTCCCCCCAGAATGGCAGATTCCTAGATGCTATGTACAGTGTCACATCAAATCAAACTTATTTATATAGCCCTTCTTACATGAGCTGATATCTCAAAGTGCTGTACAGAAACCCAGCCTAAAACCCCAAACAGCAAGCAATGCAGGTGTAGAAGCACGGTGGCTAGGAAAAACTCCCTAGAAAGGCCAAAACCTAGGAAGAAACCTAGAGAGGAACCAGGCTATGTGGGGTGGCCAGTCCTCTTCTGGCTGTGCGGGGTGGAGATTATAACAGAACATGGCCAAGATGTTCATAAATGACCAGCATGGTCAAATAATAATAATCACAGGCAGAACAGTTGAAACTGGAGCAGCAGCACAGCCAGGTGGACTGGGGACAGCAAGGAGTCATCATGCCAGGTAGTCCTGAGGCATGGTCCTAGTGCTCAGTTCCTCCGAGAGAGAGAAAGAAAGAGAGAACATACTTAAATTCACACAGGACACCGGATAGGACAGGAGAAGTACTCCAGATAACAAACTGACCCTAGCCCCCCGACACAAACTAATGCATCATAAATACTAGAGGCTGAGACAGGAGGGGTCAGGAGACACTGTGGCCCCGTCCGATGACACCTCCGGACAGGGCCAAACAGGAAGGATATAACCCCACCCACTTTGCCAAAGCATAGCCCCCACACCACTAGAGGGATATCTTCAACCACCAACTTACCATCCTGAGACAAGGCCGAGTATAGCCCACAAAGATCTCCGCCACAGCACAACCCAAGGGGGGGCGCCAACCCAGACAGGAAGATCTCATCAGTGACTCAACCCACTCAAGTGACGCACCCCTCCTAGGGACAGTATGAAAGAGCCCTAGTAAGCCAGTGACTCAGCCCCTGTAATAGGGTTAGAGGCAGAGAATCCCAGTGGAAAGAGGGGAACCGGCCAGACAGAGACAGCAAGGGCGGTTCGTTGCTCCAGAGCCATTCCGTTCACCTTCACACTCCTGGGCCAGACTACACTCAATAATATGACCCACTGAAGAGATGAGTCTTCAGTAAAGACTTAAAGGTTGAGACCGAGTTTGCGTCTCTCACATGGGTAGGCAGACCATTCCATAAAAATGGAGCTCTATAGGAGAAAGCCCTGCCTCCAGCTGTTTGCTTAGAAATTATAGGGACAATTAGGAGGCCTGCGTCTTGTGACCGTAGCGTACGTGTAGGTATGTACGGCAGGACCAAATCAGAGAGATGGGTAGGAGCAAGCCCATATAATGCTTTGTAGGTTAGCAGTAAAACCTTGAAATCAGCCCTTGCCTTGACAGGAAGCCAATGTAGGGAGGCTAGCACTGGAGTAATATGATCAAATTTTTGGGGTTCTAGTCAGGATTCTAGCAGCCGTATTTAGCACTAACTGAAGTTTATTTAGTGCTTTATCCGGGTGGCCGGAAAGTAGAGCATTGCAGTAGTCTAACCTAGAAGTGACAAAAGCATGGATTAATTTTTCTGCATTTTTGGACAGAAAGTTTCTGATTTTTGCAATGTTACGTAGATGGAAAAAAGCTGTCCTTGAAACAGTCTTGATATGTTCTTCAAAAGAGAGATCAGGGTCCAGAGTAATGCAGAGGTTCTTCACAGTTTTATTTGAGACAACTGTATAACCATTAAGATTAATTGTCAGATTCAACAGAAGATGTCTTTGTTTCTTGAGACCTAGAAAAAGCATCTCTGTTTTGTCCCGAGTTTAAAAGTAGAAAGTTTGCAGCCATCCACTTCCTTATGTCTGAAACACATGCTTCTAGCGAGGGCAATTTTGGGGCTTCACCATGTTTCATTGAAATGTACAGCTGTGTGTCATCCGCATAGCAGTGAAAGTTAACATTATGTTTTCGAATGACATCCCCAAGAGGTAAAATATATAGTGAAAATAATAGTGGTCCTAAAACGGAACCTTGAGGAACACCAAAATGTACAGTTGATTTGTCAGAGGACAAACCATTCACAGAGACAAACTGATATCTTTTCGATAGATGAGATCTAAACCAGGCCAGAACTTGTCCGTGTAGACCAATTTGGGTTTCCAATCTCTCCAAAAGAATGTGGTGATCGATGGTATCAAAAGCAGCACTAAGGTCTAGGAGCACGAGGACAGATGCAGAGCCTCGGTCTGATGCCATTAAAAAGTAATTTACCACCTTCACAAGTGCAGTCTCCGTGCTATGATGGGGTCTAAAACCAGACTGAAGCATTTTGTATACATTGTCTTCAGGAAGACAGTGAGTTGCTGCGCAACAGCCTTCTCTAAAATTTTTGAGAGGAATGGAAGATTCTATATAGGCCGATAGTTTTTTATATTTTCTGGGTCAAGGTTTGGCTTTTTCAAGAGAGGCTTTATTACTGCCACTTTTATTGAGTTTGGTACACATCCAGTGGATAGAGAGCCATTTATTATGTTCAACATAGGAGGGCCAAGCACAGGAAGCAGCTCTTTCAGTAGTTTAGTTGGAATAGGCTCCAGTATGCAGCTTGACGGTTTAGAGGCCATGATTATTTTCATCATTGTGTCAAGAGATATAGTACTAAAACACTTGTGTCTCTCTTGATCCTAGGTCCTGGCAGAGTTGTGCAGACTCAGGACAACTGAGGTTTGAAGGAATATGCAGATTTAAAGAGGAGTCCGTAATTTGCTTTCTAATAATCATGATCTTTTCCTCAAAGAAGTTCGTGAATTTATTACTGCTGAAGTGAAAGCCATCCTCTCTTGGGGAATGCTGCTTTTTAGTTAGCTTTGCGACAGTATCAAAAAAGAATTTCAGATAGTTCTTATTTTCCTCAATTAAGTTGGAAAAATAGGATGATCGAGCAGCAGTAAGGGCTCTTCGATACTGCACGGTACTGTCTTTCCAAGCTAGTCGGAAGACTTCCAGTTTGGTGTGGCGCCATTTCCGTTCCAATTTTCTGGAAGCTTGCTTCAGAGCTCGGGTATTTTCTGTGTACAAGGGAGCTAGTTTCTTATGAGAAATGTTTTTAGTTTTTAGGGGTGCAACTGGATCTAGGGTATTGCGCAAGGTTAAATTGAGTTCCTCGGTTAAGTGGTTCACTGATTTTTGTCCTCTGGCGTCCTTCGGTAGACAGAGGGAGTCTGGAAGGACATCAAGGAATCTTTGTGTTGTCTGTGAATTTATAGCATGACTTTTGATGTTCCTTGGTTGGGGTCTGAGCAGATTATTTATTGCAATTGCAAACGTAATAAAATGGTGGTGCGATAGTCCAGGATTATGAGGAAAAACATTAAGATCCACAACATTTATTCCATGGGACAAAACTAGGTCCAGAGTATGACTGTGACAGTGAGTAGGTCCAGAGACATGTTGGACAAAACCCACTGAGTCGATGATGGCTCCGAAAGCCTTTTGGAGTGGGTCTGTGGACTTTTTCATGTGAATATTAAAGTCACCAAAGATTAGAATATTACCTGCTATGACTACAAGATCCGATAGGAATTCAGGGAACTCAATGAGGAACGCTGTATATGGCCCAGGAGGCCTGTAAACAGTAGCTATAAAAAGTGATTGAGTAGGCTGCATAGATTTCATGACTAGAAGATCAAAAGAAGAGAACGTCTTCTTTTTTTTTTGTCAATTGAAATTTGCTATCGTAAATGTTAGCGACACCTCCGCCTTTGCGGGATGCACGGGGGATATGGTCACTAGTGTAGCCAGGAGGTGAGGCCTCATTTAACACAGTAAATGAATCAGGCTTTAAGCCATGTTTCAGTCAGGCCAATCACATCAAGGTTATGATCAGTGATTAGTTAGTTGACTATGACTGCCTTGGAAGTGAGGGATCTAACATTTTAAGTTGTCCTGTTTTGAGATATTATCACAATCTCTTTCAATAACGACAGGAATGGAGGAGGCCATTAATTCCAGTGAGATTGCTAAAGCGAACACAGCCATTTTAAGTTTTGCCCGACCTAGATCGAGGCACAGAGACAAGCTCAATGGGGAAAGCTGAGCTGACGACAATGTTCATGCAGGAACCAATGAGATGCTCGAGGGGGTGGTGTTCATGAAGGAACCAATCGGATGCCTAGGTCCAGAACAAATTCAAGGAAATGCACAGTATTATACAGAGCCATGAGTGCATGTAACTCCCTTTCAAAAGCTGCGAAAAAGAAGGGTCTGCAATCATTTTCCGAAAGCAATGACTGCAATCTCACCTGCATTGTTACTTCATTTATTCTTGATTTGACAGGCACCGCACGGGTTATTGTATGACGGATAAGTTAGTTACAGTTATTGTCAATATGCGTATTTAAAAATATTTCTCTGCTCGATTTTTTTTCTTCTCTTCTCTGCGATAAGTTGTATGTATCGCGAGAGTTATTGATGCGCGTGTTTGTGGAATTTGCGCGTAGCCGACGTGTCGAAGGCGGTGCTTTTCCATGACTCGGATAGCGAGTATCCCAGGCGGGCTTTCTTTAAATTCGTTGAAACATTGTTATATTTACATAATAGTAACGATTGGATTTTAAAAAGCACTGAAATAGATTCTCAAATATTACATTCAGTAAAAAACGAGGGTCTGCGCCCCCTCAATCAAAGAGGCCATCATGAAGCTGACGGACAATGTGCTGCGGAGCTTCAGGGTTGCAAAGGTTTTCCGGGAAAATTCAGACAAAATCAACTGTTTTGATTTCAGCTCAAACGGCGAAACCATCATTTCTAGCAGCGACGACGACTCCCTAGTTTTATATGACTGCCAGGAGGGAAAGTAAGACATACATTAAATTAATGTAAATCGACTGATTTTGCCGCACTGCATGTTATTACGGTAGGCCGACCTATGTGCTGTAGTTAGCATCTGTTCCGCTAGTTGTAGTGAGGCCTACTGCGTAATGCACAATCCTCGAGCTCGAGTTAAGAAGCTAGCAGAGTTTGAGAGGATTTATGTCTGGCTTGGTAGATCGGTAACAAAACTATGACTTGTATTTAATCTAATTTTCAAACAAGCGTGTTAGGTGTATTATTGTGTCCGTAGTCGACGTAAACAACAAAACAAAAAAAACATGTGTTAGTCCAGATATTTGTGGCAATTGTTACCCGCTTATTAAGATTGTCTGAGGGGTTGGGTTAAATGCGGAAGACACATTTCGGTTGAATGCATTCAGTTGTGCAACTGACTAGGAATCCCCTTTCACTGTCCGTTTTCATACCTTTATGTTATGGGGATTTTAAGATGTACATTGGCTTGGCTATAAATTTCTTTGCCAGCAATCTAATGTTATTGTTTCTTTCTCCAACCTGTGCTGGTCCAGACCCAAGCGGACCCTCTATAGTAAGAAGTATGGAGTGGATCTGATCAGGTACACACATGCAGCCAACACTGTGGTCTACAGCTCCAACAAAATTGATGGTATGTTAGTTCGAAGAGGAGATTTGTAATCAGGCTCTTTAAATAAGCAGTTGTCCATGTAATTCTTGTCTTGCATCTTTTAGGAGTTACTTATTGTATTCATGCTGAAGATTGTTCTCATGGATTTCCCAACAGCCTGACCGTGTTGACCGCCGCCTGAGGCGGTCGGCCAAGCTCACCCTGGTCTGAGGTAGTTGTTTGTACAGTTTGAGGGTCTGTGATTCTGCCCAATACAGGAGCTAACTGTACAGGCCACTGCCTTGCCTAGGGTGGAGCCCACTCATCCAACCTGCCCACTGCCTCCAGGATCGGTAGCTCTACTTGCTCTTTAGTGGTGTGGTGATTAAATGAAATGAAATGCCATGCTGTCTTGTCTTATGGCCTTAACCCATAACTGTTATGATCACTGCAGACACTATCCGGTACCTCTCCCTCCATGACAACAAGTACATCCGGTACTTTCCTGGACACAACAAAAGGTGAGGACTGAAGCAGAGAGACTGTTTAGGCTGCATTACTGTACTATTACTTAACTATTGTTTGTATAACCATTTCATTTTTATAAATATCAGGTGTTCATTTCATCATGGTAGATGTTTCTGTACCTTTAACTTGAATGTTGTTTCAGAGTGACGTCTCTCTCCATGTCCCCTGTGGATGACACGTTTATCTCAGGATCTTTAGACAAGACAATCCGGCTATGGGATCTGCGGTCTCCAAACTGCCAGGTTGGTTCCCTTCTCTAATTGTCCTTGACATTGCAGATCAATTTACTCTAGATAGACTCTAATTGTGCTGGATTAAATGTGCCTTTCCTCTCTCTCTTTCTCTCCATCACACTACCAGGGCCTGATGCACCTACAGGGGAAGCCAGTTTGCTCATTTGATCCAGAGGGTCTGATCTTTGCTGCTGGCGTGAACTCAGAGATGGTCAAACTGTACGACCTGCGGTCCTTTGACAAGGTAATTCATTTCAGGACTATTGACTATTTGGAGTTTTTAAGGAAAGGATGTATGTGGTGTATTCTCTGTTTTGTGTGTTCTATTTCTGTGTGTTTGTGTTGGTGGTTTGTATTTAGAGCTTTGGGTGGGGGCCAGTGGTAGATGGCTGTCTTCAGAGCGTTTTTGTTTTGTTTGCTTCTCAATAGGGCCCTTTTGCTACCTTCAAGCTGCAGTACGACCGTACGTGCGAGTGGACAGGACTCAAGTTCAGCAACGATGGAAAGCTCATCCTTGTCTCAACCAATGGGGGTGCCCTCCGCCTCCTCGACGCCTTCAAGGGAGCTGTGATGCATTCCTTTGGGGTGCGAGATCATACACATTTATAGACACTTAAAATCACGACGGATACTCTTGATATAGATTTAACACCAACAGCAAGTTGTACGAGACGTAAATGTTTAGTAGTAAATGGATATTGTCATGCAATACAAGAGAGATGACCGGCCTGTATTTATAGAAGCTCTCCTCTGTCCTGTAGGGCTACAACAACAGCAAAGCTGTGACGCTGGAGGCCTCCTTCACGCCTGATTCTCAGTTCATTATGATTGGTAAGTCCACACAGACTGGGTAGGTGAGGTGACAGGCTCTATGTTCTGTAAAGTAAGACGGGACAGTTCCAATTGTCTTCCCATTCTACCACAGTATTGTTTGTTAGTAGTTATTTGAAACTGCAAATTAAACCTAATCTAAAAACAGTCTAGTTCAGCTCCCTCTGGTTTTTCCGTGGTCTGACGGGTGGTTGTTTCTCAGGCTCTGAGGATGGGAAGGTCCATGTTTGGAATGCAGAGAGTGGGATGAAGGTGGCTGTTCTGGATGGGAAGCACACGGGTCCCGTCACCTGTCTTCAGTTCAACCCCAAATTCATGACTTTTGCTAGTGCTTGTTCAAACATGGTAAGATTACTTGGGTTGAATGCACACCAATCTAACATATAGTACATGAGTGCTCAGTAAGTCTGTTTTGTCCTCTGCAGGCATTCTGGCTGCCCACCATTGACGATTGATTGAGAGAGAAATGCTCTGAGTGGGTCACTGATGGAGGCCACAGGCGAAGTGAGATCCCATTTAAAACCAGCAGGTGTCAGCACATCCAGCTCTAGGACAATTTTTCTATGGCGTGTGTGGTAAATCAAGTTGATTGTAAATATGTAGGACTTCAGGTATATAAATGGTCTGATTTTCTGTTCTTTTATACTTGTAACATTAAATATGTTTTCATTTTCTAACAAGTGTCTGACTTCTGTGTGTGAATGAGTGGTGAAATGTATGTCCGTTCATGTTCCTAAAGAGGTTCTACCTTAATCTCACGTGGAAAGATTGTCTCAGTTTACATGCACAATATGTTGGGACTGAATGGGATGCATAGGATTTGAGCAGCAGTAGTTTTTCATAACATTTTTATGTTTGAGTTTTTCGTCACTGGTTATTTGGACAAATCATGATTTCGCAGGTGTTATCATCTTTCGAACTTCTGAAGGGGGTGGAACATTCGGCCCATTACTTGCAGAGAGGGGGTGGAGCGCCTCGGTTCAGTTCCGCTCCTCGTTATAGCATTTCATGAATCCCTAAACATGTATGGACCCAGAACTTAATTGAACAGCTGACCAATTCCGTGAGACTTTAGTTCGGGGTTAAGCAAGATTACTTCTACATATACACTGTCAGTGAGCAACACATCATTAGCACAGTTGTTGATATAATGTACTAGCACAGTACATTTCTAATGGGAAGTGAAAGGGGATACTGTACCTAATCAATTGTGCTAAAGGTGCAGGGGGCTGCCTTAACTGAAGTCCATGACATCGGTGCCTGGCGAGCAGTTGTTGGGTGTTAACTGTCTTGCTCAAGGGCAAAACAGCAGATTTTTCCACCTTGCCGGCATGGGGATTCAAACTGGTGACTTATGTTATTGACCGAATACTCTTAACCGCTAGGCTACCTGCAGTCAAGTGTGTGTGTGTGTGTCTGTAGACTCGTATCAACTGACGGGTTAATATCTACAGGAGGGTGTGTTCAGCTGGTGAAGTGTATGAATGCTTTACCTCTGGCACAATCTGCCCTTTAGGTAAACAATCTAAGGTTCACATATTATTCAGTAGCTCCTCCCTCCATACCCGCACAATCACTCAAAGGGCGGTGCACGTTATGGAAGTATGACAAAGCAAGCAGGGACATGGGAATGATTAACCCACCAAGTCATAAAAGGCTACTGAAAGCCCCTGAAGTAAGGTAACTGGGCCAAAGATGAGATACAAGAATGCATGTGCCCACAGAGAAACTCAACCTTTCTAGTGGTGATAAAAAAACAAGATTTACATTAGACTGCATTATCACTGTCTTCTTGAAAAGGAGCATGTCTACCTTTGAACACTCTATTGGCGATGCTCAAAGCTGCGATTTGATGTCACAGATGTGGAAATTGACAATAGCTGTTTGCTGCAACAAACTAGAAAGAGGTCTTGTAAAGTGGGAAATTAAAATGTACAATTAACACATGTGCTTGGGATGCTTAATTTTATAACCGCATCTACTAGTAATGGTATTATGAGACGTTTCAGGGAATTGGAACGTAGGGTTCTTGAAATGGTTTCTAACCGCTGACCAGTTTTTCAGAACATTGAATTAAAATTGTGTTCTAGTATTGTTTTAACTACTGTCCCCAGTGAAATTTTTCTCAACTACTTGTGGTGAGAACACAATAGTGCACTACAACCAAGTTCTTTTCACAAAAAGATCATGTATATTCTTCATTATAGAACTAATTACTTCAATTCCCCCCCCCCTTTTTTTTAACAAGCCATGAAATACATGATCTCAATGTTCCTAATAAAAAAATATACTTTTACCAAAATGTTTTGTACAGTGGGTTCTATTACAACAACGCTCTTATACTTTGGTTTGATTTTGACATTCCACACAAAAGAAACGGTCATTCAAAAACAAAATCCTTCCTGGCCCATTCAAGAGACCTACTTGAGTGAATTTGCTTGAGTGGAAGAGGTTGTACACAATGTACAAAATATTACGAAAACCTGCTCTTTCCATGACATTCTGACCAGGTGAAAGCTATGATCCCTTATGGATGTCACCTGTTAAATCCATGTCAATCAGTGTAGATGAAGGGAAGGAGACAGGTTAAAACTATATATTTTTAAGCCTTGAGACAATTGAGACATGGATTGTGTATGTCTGCCATTGAGGAGGAATGGGCAAGAATATACACTGCTCAAAAAAATAAAGGGAACACTTAAACAACACAATGTAACTCCAAGTCAATCACACTTCTGTGAAATCAAACTGTCCACTTAGGAAGCAACACTGATTGACAATACATTTCACATGCTGTTGTGCAAATGGAATAGACAACAGGTGGAAATTATAGGCAATTAGCAAGACACCCCCAATAAAGGAGTGGTTCTGCAGGTGGTGACCACAGGCCACTTCTCAGTTCCTATAATTCCTGGCTGATGTTTTGGTCACTTTTGAATGCTGGCGGTGCTTTCACTCTAGTGGTAGCATGAGACGGAGTCGACAACCCACACAAGTGGCTCAGGTAGTGCAGCTCATACAGGATGGAACATCAATGTGAGCTGTGGCAAGAAGGTTTGCTGTGTCTGTCAGCGTAGTGTCCAGAGCATGGAGGTGCTACCAGGAGACAGGCCAGTACATCAGGAGACGTGGAGGAGGCCGTAGGAGGGCAACACCCCAGCAGCAGGACCGCTACCTCCGCCTTTGTGCAAGGAGGAGCACTGCCAGAGCCCTGCAAAATGACCTCCAGCAGGCCACAAATGTGCATGTGTCTGCTCAAACGGTCAGAAACAGACTCCATGAGGGTGGTATGAGGGCCCGACGTCCACAGGTGGGGGTTGTGCTTACAGCCCAACACCATGCAGGACGTTTGGCATTTGCCAGAGAACAGCAAAAGATTGGCAAATTCGCCACTGGCGCCCTGTGCTCTTCACAGATGAAAGCAGGTTTCCACTGAGCACGTGACAGAGTCTGGAGATGCCGTGGAGAACGTTCTGCTGCCTGCAACATCCTCCAGCATGACCGGTTTGGCGGTGGGTCAGTCGTGGGGTGGCATTTCTTTGGGGGGCCGCACAGCCCTCCATGTGCTCGCCAGAGGTAGCCTGACTGCCATTAGGTACCGAGATGAGATCCTCAGACCCCTTGTGAGACCATATGCTGGTGCGGTTGGCCCTGGGTTCCTCCTAATGCAAGACAATGCTAGCCCTCATGTGGCTGGAGTGTGTTAGCAGTTCCTGCAAGAGGAAGGCATTGATGCTATGGACTGGCCCGCCTGTTCCCCAGACCTGAATCCAATTGAGCACATCTGGGACATCATGCCTCGCTCCATCCACCAAAGCCACGTTGCACCACAGACTGTCCAGGAGTTGGCGGATGCTTTAGTCCAGGTCTGGGAGGAGATCCGCCACCTCATCAGGAGCATGCCCAGGTGTTGTAGGGAGGTCATTACAGGCACGTGGAGGCCACACATACTACTGAGCCTCATTTTGACTTGTTTTAAGGACATTACATCAAAGTTGGATCAGCCTGTAGTGTGGTTTTCCACTTTAATTTTGAGTGTGACTCCAAATCCAGACCTCCATGGGTTGATAAATTTGATTTCCATTGATCATTTATGTGTGATTTTGTTGTCAGCACATTCAACTTTGTAAAGAAAAAAGTATTTAATAAGAATATTTCATTCAGATCTAGGATGTGTTATTTTAGTGTTCCCTTTATTTTTTTCAGCAGTGTATTTAAGTGCCTTTGTACGAGGTAAGGTAGTAGGTGCCAGGTGCACCGGTTTGAGTCTCAAGAACTGCAATGCTGCTGGTTTTTCATTGCTTAACAGTTTCCCATGTGTATCAAGAATGGTCCACCACCCAAAGGACATCCAGTCGACTTGACACAACTGTGGGAAGCATTGGAGCCAACATTGGCCAGCATCCCTGTGGAACGCTTTCGACACCTCGTAGAGTACATGCCACGACGAATTGAGGCTGTTTTGAGGGCAAAAGGGGGTGCAACTAAATATTAGGAAGGTGTTCCTAATGTTTTTTACATTCAGTGTATAGTTCAATCCAAACTGTCTAACGATACTCATGTCAAAACCTGACTGTTGATTGCACCTCATGAGTCTGACAACAACCTGTATCAGAAACTCACTTAACAGTTTCACTTTCACAGTTAAACATAACATCATTCAAATGCAAGGGGGCTTTTTATTTCCATTCAGTGTAGCTTTTCAGTGGAACACACACTTTGACGTCTTCTATAAAAGGTGACCAAAAAAAAACATCAACTAGTTACATGCATAAAACCACTGTGGAGAGTTCATGCAGGTGTCTCAGGAGAGACTAACACTCAAATGGCTGGAAAAACACTGTGACGTTCATAGGTCCATCCATGAGCTGAGGTGTCCAGAAGAAAGACAGTCGTAACGTTTCCAATGGATGAAAAGGATTTCAGTCAACACATGATCATTTTGATCTGGTTTAAACCATAAAAATTTTTTTGACATACAGTAGCAAGTAAACTGGGATCGAATGCTGTTAATATTCATGGGATTCTTTTATGATCTGAATTCCTTTCGGTATTAGACAACCACGCACCAGGGAATGGCCTGCTGCGGCTGAACTTAAGCACAGCTGTTTATGTCACAGGGGTCATATTCATTGATTTAACCAAGGCCTTTGGTCTAGTTGGTATCTCATTCTCTTAGATAATCTGAACACACTTGGGGTTTGCCCAAAGGCTTTGGAAATGGTTTTCTAGGTAACAATAGAAATCAGTGTTACAAAAGGAGGGCATTAAGTTCAATCACCGGGAAATATAATTAACGGGTGTGCCGTTCGTTTCAATACTTGGACCATTGTTATTCTTCATGGCTGTGAACTGTGCATTAACACAAATGTTCCCTTGTGACAGTGTGCCATAAACATACCATACATGTCCACCAAAGACATATCTTTGTCAGTCTTTGTCATGTGAATCCTCAGTCCTCCAACCACTTCTCTCCAGTGCACCAAATCACATTTAAACATAGTTGAAAACCCTTTAACAGAAATGTCACTGGGTCAGGGCCTCAGGTGAGTGTGTTTATAAGGTTTTCGTGTCACTTTTCTGTCTCTCAAGCAGACCATGGTGGGGTGGGGGTGGGGAGGCAGACACCCAAGGCTGGACAGTCAGTGGCAGCTAAATTTGGGAGAGAGGGGATCAGGTTCCCTCTCTGAACGCACATGATCCTGCCCCAGTTACTCGAGCTGTGTCCCCCTCTCATACTGTCCCACTCACTCAAAGACCTCATACACTCACGCAGCGATTTCAGACACTTAGACCAGCGCTTCGTCACACAGACTTTATCAGCGCTTTTATTGCCACAGGTTATCCCATTGTGTCTCTCTTTGTCTGGGCTGAATCTCCACCGTCCGCTCTGGGACTTGGCTTGGCTCTACCGTCTCTCAACCCCTCCCCCCTACAGCACCCGGAGGGTGGGACAGACTTCTTGCTGACCCACAATGTTTCTGGTTCTTGTTGTGACGCCGGAACTAAGGGAGTTCTTGGCCAGAGCAAGGGGTGGAGCTGTCCGCCTCATCAAGGTGCGGATCCAGGATGGTGAGTAACCCAGGGGACAGCGGTTGGGCAGGAGGGAGGGATCTTGGCAGGACAGGAGGGATCTTGGTCAGGCAGAGTTGACATAAGATTTATATTAAATTGATAACTTTAATTATTTCACCTATTATGTGATTAAATTGTTCTAACTGTGTGTTTGTATCAGGATGTGCGTATTTGTGAAGGTGTGTGTGAGAGTTAACCCAAAAATTGAATCAAATTTTATTTGTCACATGCGCCGAATACAACAGGTGTAGACTTTACCGTGAAAGGCTTACTTACAGGCCCTTCCCAATGATGCAGAGTTAAAAATAGTAACTCAATAAAATACACAAGAATGAAGCTATATACAGGAAGTACCATATCACTGTGCAGTGGTACAAGGTATTTGAGGTAGATATGTACATAAAGGCAGGGTAAAGTGACTAGGCATCAGGATAGATAATAATAACAGTAAAAGAAAGAACAGCAGCCGCGTGTGCGGTGTCGTTATGCGTGTGTGCGCCGCATGTAGTGTGTGTGTGTGTGTGTGTGTGAGTTTGTGTGAGAGTGTCAGTGTAGTGTGTGCGAGTGTATAGTATTGTGAGTGTGCATAGGTAGGGTCAATACAGATAGACGGGTAACCATTTGATTAACAATATAGCTGTCTAATGGCTTTGGGGTAGAAGCTGTCTGTGAGCCTTCTGGTCCGACAGATGATGCTCTGGTACTGTATGCCCGAAGGTAGCAGAGTGAACAGTCTTTGGCTTGGGTGGCTGAAGGCTTTGTCCATTTTTTAGGCCTTCCTCTGACACCGCCTGGTATGTTGTTTGTTGTTCTGCTGTTCAGTCCCTTGATTGTGTGGATGCTGCTAATGGAGATGTCATCGAGTTGAACAAAAAAACAAACATTTCACAATGTGTTGGGTAACTGAGGCCCCATGTGTTTGGTCAGATGATGCATTCAGTCTGATGAAAGGGATTGCAAGAGAGACTGACAGCTTTACTCAACTTTGTAATGGTTGGCATGTTGTCAAGGTTTATATGATCCAGTTGAGATATGAAGTTACATTGAACTCTCATTCGAAAGGGTTATGGAAAATATGACCGGAGTCCTCATTGGACTCACTGTCTAATGATGCCAATGACAAAACCCGTTGATTGCACCTCAGCACCTGAGGTGCAATCAATAAATATAACATTCATTGGTCATCATGATTTGTTTTCCAATAAGAATGACACAGTAGTTAGTGCAGCTGTTCATTAGCTGTGTGAAAGGCATTCATGCTATGTGCCAGACTGTGCATGTGTGAAACAGACCATGAGGCAACAGGACATTTCATGATGTACATCTGGGATGTTTACATCTTGTTTGGGACATCTTGTCTGGGCCTACTGACACTCTATCTGGGCCATTTGTCATATTGTAGTAATCTGAGACTTTCTGACTGATATGGATGTGGTGTCTGGCTCTTTTTTGGGTTGTCTCTGGGTAGTTTAAGGGCCGTGTCTAGACTCTGATGTCTGGGCCTGTTTCCAGGAGGCCTATGGGCCAACAGTCAGGCAAGTATTTTTTATTTATTTTTATTCCACCTTTATTTAACTAGGCAAAGTCAGTTAAGAACAAATTCTTATTTACAATGACAGCCAAACCTGGGGTGGCAGGGTAGCCTAGTGGTTAGAGCGTGGACTAGTAACCGGAAGGTTGCAAGTTCAAACCCCCGAGCCGACAAGGTACAAATCTATTGTTCTGCCCCTGCCCCTGGCAGTTAACCCACTGTTCCTAGGTCGTCATTGAAAATAAGAATTTGTTCTTAACTGACTTGCCTGGTTAAATAAAAACATGTTTTTTTTAATCTAAAGAAGGAACATTAGATAAACCCCCTCAAACTTTTTCAGCTAGTTGGCTGTCAAAATTGCACTGATTGCACTGATGGGGAACTGTAGCCTCCTCATCTTTCTGCAGCTTGCCAATACATGCTTGTCCCAACCAAGCACCCAAGCTAACTGGCTAAAGTTGGCTAGTTTGCTAGCTAGCTACATCCACACACAAATGAGAGAACAGCTCACTCTGGCTATTTTACTCGTAGCAGAGCTGGTTAGGCTGTTTACATGTTATCTGGAACGTTCTTGACTAACTATTACTTTTTGCCTACGTTTACTGACACTGGTCATATTCAGTGGGTGTTGCGCATTCGTAAATTGATAAGTATTTTTGTACTCTGGCACACTCAGACAAGAGTGCTCTGATATCGGAGTAGATAGCCAAAGTGATAGATAGCCAGAGTGAATTTGCGAACACAAGAGATATGCTAACTGGATAACAGTAGCTCAAGTTCTTGCTAGCTAACCAAATGACAACTGCATCTCTAGCTGTGTATAGCCACCGAAAAACTACACGAGGGGGAAAAGTCAGTCACTCACCCACTCCTCCAATGGCATGACATGACATCCTCCTAGCAACTAGCCAGCTAGCTATCTAGCTAACGTCCGTGTTTTTAGCTTGCTGCATAAATAGATACGCTAGCCTATTAGCTACGTTATGACTGACTTGTGATCATTGCCCTTGCTAGTTTTACTGTATTGACATTCCCATCCTTAGTTACATTTTCATTTTTTTTGTCCAGAATACTGAGTCATTGAAACTGAAACAGTGCATCCCGAATGGAGGCAGCAAAAAATGTACCAGGCCATCTGTGATTTACAACCTGATAGCAATATTTTTTGGACTACCAAGAAATGTATTGGTGAATTATATTAATCATGCATCGAACTGCATCCATCTATTCTGCCCACAACAATGCCTTAGTGTACGTCATGGAACGTTGAGACAAACCAAACCTATTTTTAAAACCTTTTATACATTTGGTTTTGAAGCATTAACTGGGAATTTTATTTTAATTTTATTTTTACAGATATTATGATTGTCTGTTTGTTTCATATCTTGTTTCAGATTGGGTGGGCCTATTAGGGCCTGGCTCCCCGGATCCACCCAGGCCCATCCATGTATGTACTGTATACGCTGCAAACAGCGCATGATGACAATTACGAATCACAAATAGCGTAACCAACACTTCAGAATACACTTTTTCAATACCTGGTTTGCATACCCATTGTTTCCTTAGTTAGCATTTACTGGTAGATATCATAAATTGAAATGTCCTTCCTACCCTACCCGCTACTGATGTCATTCTTCTGTGAGCTGCTTCATACCAAAACCAGTTGAGAGCCGCATGCTCTTGCTGCCTGCAGATGATGTTCCACTGAAACTAGGCTGTGTGCTGCGGGCATGTGAATATATTTCACAGGCTTTGCGATTGTGTAGGCTACTTTGTGCATGATTTCTCTACTGTACTACATCATTGATAAGTTGTATACCTCTACTCAGTGGTTATTTTAGCATGTAAATCTTGGTGGGGCAAACTCAAAAATAAATGTTTTAGATGCATTGAGGGCGGTGCAGTTGCCATACCAGGCGGATGAATGATACATTGCCCTGGAGTAGAGTCCAGGAACAGTGATGGCCTCTCAGTCTCTCGGTCCCAGCTTTGATGCATCTGACCTATGACAGTTTGGTTGATGTCTACACCTGGATATCAGCGGAGCCTTGTCTGACCTCACTACCCTCTGGAGAGCCTTACGGTTGAGGGCGGTGCAACAGTTAATTCTACCTCATTTACTGCATTTTAAAAAACAGTTAATTCTACCTCATTTACTGCATTTTAAAAAACACGGCTGACATGGCTGACTTGCTTAAACAAATGTTGTTTCTACTGACAATTGAGATGTACAAACTATGGCATAAGGGGACGAAAAGTGGATAAGAGGCAATCTGTAATTTTGATTAAGACATTAATGAGCCAGATAGGATGGACTTGGTCAATTTAACTATATTTTCAGCACTTTTGAAATGTACAATGACAGAATTCGGAAGATGGGCCTTTCTTACAGTATTCTCCCTGCACACCAAGTCAGAACCGAAGGATAAATAGATTTGATTATTACATTTCTCTAAAACAGGCTATAGGCTACATGCACCACCAAGTAAGAACAGCAAGCTAGGGGGACAAAGGGACCAGATTATTAGGTAGAGGCACATGGGATACAAACAGCTTACTACACAACATACACTTAGTATTACTTTTTTAGCTACAGTATACATATCTCCTTGGAATATTATATAATTTATGCAGCAGCATTGAATACATTTTTGGATTTACCTTGTTGTGCTGTGCTCACTTGAACAACAAAGTGGCGCGGCGGTCCTTCGTGGGCATTGTTTGTGATCAAACTTTGTCATCAAAGTCTGGCATTCAACTGGGAACTTGGAAAAGAAACAAGGTCGAATCATGATGGCGTCAGTGATCTTCAGGTCAGAGCTCTTGAAAGAGGCCCAGGTTCCCGACTCGGCAATTCCGAGTTGGATGACCGTTCAAAACTTATATTCCTATTCAGAGCTAATTTTTTTCAGAGTTCTCAGTTGTCTTGAACTCACTGAAGTCTGAGATTTCCCATTTCCAAGTTTCCAGTTGTTTTGAGCGTGGCAGAAGTCATCCTGGATTGACAACATGGCCAATGTTAAATCTTTATCATTTTAAGCTTGGAAAAGAGACCCTTAAACCCAGGCTTGGACCCCACACCCACTCCACTGAATAGAAGGCTAGTGATTGCTTTGCAATGCTTGCAGTTAGCCACTGATTCCTTCCAAACCACTCATTGTTGATTTTCTTATTTCAAACTTGTTGTGTAATGTTGATGTCCAATGGCTGGTGAGCACTGATACATTTTATTATTCATTTCTCTTCATTATTTCTCTTCATATGACAAGGATTGAAAAGGATTTGCCAGTAGATTGTCAACTTGATTCATGATGATGACTGCTAGCTTGCTAGATAAGATTTTGAAAATATGATGTTGACATGATGAGTCCAATCAAATCACGGTAGATATAACGTGATTTGACGTCATTTTATCTGTGGCGAATGACCTTGAGCCTTCTTAGATGGACACTTCTAATGTAACTCTATGGTATCACCTAAGGGGCTAAAATTTGTTAGCTCTACCCGTAGATTTTGTGGTGAATAAGTGTCCCCATGACTGACAGAACACTGAGCCAATCACGGCGCAACTAGAGAACATTACCAACCCCTACGCTCTGTATTTTCCTCTGGCTGCCCCACCCCCACAGAAAGCACTGAGCTAGGCTAAAACACCTGCATTTTGGAGCTGCCTTACTCAAGAAAGCAAGTTTGGATGTGGCTTTATTAGCTCAATTACTATTACATTTTTAAAAATATTGTTTGCAAACTGATATGTGACACGTATTAATGCCAAAATAACATGCAAAACGATCTCTGCCCCGAATGATGGGTTGCCACTGCCTCTACTACACTATTTTGAGAAAGACCAGTAGGGATTAAGAAGTGCCCACTGAAAACCAATTGGGTATACAGTGTATACCTGCCTATACCCTCCACTACACCACTGGCCCTTTGGGTTTTATAACAAGTGCATTCTCCTACATAAGTAAGCTGGTATTATGGTTGCTGTCCTTTCAGTATCACCAACCTGTCACACACTGAAGGCCTATAGGTTCACCACTGCGCAAACATGTCTGTAATAGATTAATCTTTCAATAAGTGTATATATTTGACCTGGCGAAGCAGTTTTATGAGCTGACTGAATGGAAGATGATAATTTAGTTTTTTCTCCACTGGTTTCAGGAAGACATGATGTGTCCTCACTGTCCGAGACCGATTTAAGACCAAGTACAAATGTATCCGACACCGAGACAAGCCCGAGACACTCAATATGTGGTCACGAGACTGGACTCGAGATCTCGAGTCCTACAACACTGATCCTTAGTAGCTGGTCACTCAATACTGTCCTCTCAGCA